>NC_083435.1:13618358-13957287 GCF_020745735.1 Hemiscyllium ocellatum
AATACGTTTCAGAGACTAAGCAATACAGTAACCAATTGCAAGCAAAAATAAAATATGACGTGTAAATACAGGTTTGACTCTAGGATGTAACATGTCTCGAACAAAAACAACCTCATCCTAATAAAGTGGAGCTCGTACAGGATTAGGATTGATTGACTTAATGGAAGCACTGCGCTGTCTTTAAAAGCATAATCACTTGGAGACACTTGAAATAAAGCAGGAGCGTTGTGGTGACATTTATTGCACAGAGTGGACGTTCAAAATGGCTTTAAATGTCGTGAAAACCTTTCCAGGAGTAGAAAATGTAACAATGGTTATGTTGACTTTGATTAATATCAAATTTAAAGAGTTGGCAGGTAAATTCAGGTTAGAAGCGCAAGTATGATGAGACAAGGATAAAATGTTTAAATTAATTATTCAATACGTGAAAATGCTATCGCTATAAAATGGTTATTTTGTCTTGGATTTTCTTTTTGATGACCGGTTGTAAAGGCAGAGGTGCCAAAGAGTTTAGGGGCTAGGTCTTTTTTTCAACCAGTTTAACAATAGAAGGGGAGTAGCCAGTTTTCCCAGTTCAGGATTTTGCAGGTTTGCTTTCAGCTGCAGCTGTCAAAGGAAGCTTTGACAACCAGAAGAATGGCAAGCCTCAGTAAAAGAACCATAACTGACTTTCTCTGAAGTCTCTCTGGATGTTGTTCCCTCCTGCCTGTAATAATCTGTGTCTGATTTTACCTTTTTGCTAATGAGTGTGTTTCATGGATGTAATTATATTGGAACAGTTAATTGGTTAAGTTGCTGTATCACATCACTTAAGTCTTCCAATAGATAAGTCATTCCACCCTGACCTCAAATTTACCTGGACCATTTCTGACATCTCCCTCCCCTTCCTGGACCTCTCCATCTCCATTAATGATGACCGACTTGACACTGACATTTTTTACAGACCCACCGACTCCCACAGCCACCTGGATTCCACCTCTTCCCACCCTACCTCCTGCAAAAATGCCAGCCCGTATTCCCAATTCCTCCACCACTGACGTATCTGCTCCCAGGAGGACCAGTTCCATCACAGAACACACCAGATGGCCTCCTTCTTTAGAGACCACAAATTCCCTTCCCACGTGATTAAAGATGCCCTCCAACGCATCTCGTCCACATTCCGCACCTACGCCCTCAAACCCCACCCATCCAACCGTAACAAGGACAGAACCCCGCCCTCATCTTCCACCCTATCAAACTTCACATAAACCATATCATCCGACGACATTTCTGCCACCTCCAAACAGACCCCACCGCCAGTTATATATTTCCCTCCCCACCCATTTCTGATTTCCGCAAAGACTATTCCATCTGTCACTACCTGGTCAGGTCCATGCCCCCCAACAGCCCACCCACCCTTCCAGGCACCACCACCCCCCCGCCCTCCGCGCCACCGCAGGAATTGCAAAACCTGCGCCCACACCTCCTCCCTCCCCTCCGTCCAAGGCCATAAAGGAGCCTTCCACATCCATCAAAGTTTTACCTGCACATCCACCAATATCATTTATTGTATCCGTTGCTCCCGATGCGGTCTCCTCTACAGCGAGGAGACTGGATGCCTCCTAGAAGAGTGCTTTAAGGAACATCTCTGGGACACCCGCACCAATCACCTCCACCACCCTGTGGCCCAACATTTCAAATCCCCCTCCCACTCTGCCGAGGACATGTAGGTCCTGGGCCTCCTCCACTGCCGCTCCCTCACCACCCAATGCCTGGAGGAAGAACGCCTCATCCTCTGCCTCAGAACACTTCAACCTCATGACATCAATGTGGATTTCACCAGTTTCCTCATTTCCCCTTCCCCCACGTCACCCCAGCTCCAACATTCCAGCTCAGCATCGCCCTCATGAACTGCCCTACCTGCCTATCTTCCTTTCCACCTATTCACTCCACCCTCCTCTCTGACCTGTCACCTTCATCCCCACCCCCATTCATCCATTGTAGTCTTTACTACCTTCCCCCACCCTCCTCTCTGATCTATCATCTCTATCCCCATCCCTATTCACCTATTGTACTCTATGCTACTTTCTCCCCATCCCCATCCCTCCCTCATTTGTCTCTCTACTCTACAGGCACCCTGCCTCTATTTATGATGAAGGCCTTTTGCCCAAAACGTCGATTTTCCTGTTCCTCAGATGCTGCCTTACCTGCTGCGTTTTTCCAGCATCACTCTAATCTAGACTCTGGTTTCCAGCATCTGCAGTCCTTAGTTTTACCCAATAGTTAAGTGAGTCTAAACTCAGCTTTCTTTTGTTTGTGTTTCAACAGTCATATTTACGTAAATTCAGTTTTATTTAAAACTGAATGGTTTGACCCCTTGCACCCTGCCTGGTACACCCACTCACACTTACCATTAAACTAAGAAAAATATAGGGTCTAGGCTACGTTCCTAAAATATTTTGAGGGGGTCTGACCTGGGCCATAGCAAATGTTTGCAAGTAACAGAGACCTGAACAGATGTGTTTTGGCGAGAATTAGCTGAGATTCGGTTAGAAATGAATACCATGCATTTAGGGGAACAAAGAGAAATAAAAGAACTTAAATTTAAAGAAGAGAACAATGGAAAGGGAAAAGGAAGAAAAAGGAACTATTGGCTTGTCGCTGATGTTTCTCAATGTAAATTTATGAATATAACACCATTCAGATTATTGTAGAATTTGATAAGAAAAAGAAATGTTATAAGAGAATGGTTTTGATCACAGAAGTCAGACAAAAATGTGAGTCACATGGAAATTATCAATGTTAAAGTAACCGTATTTAATTGAATGTCAAGTCTCGAAATTCAGAGAAACAGTAAATTTGGTAAATACCTATGATACCTCACAGAGGAATCCAGAAGGAAAGTTGAAGAATAGAGTATTGGCGGATGTAAGAGGTGTTTCATTAAATGAATGAACAGAGGATGCCAACACAATAATTTATAAAGTCTAGGTCCTAAAAATGTCATAAACACAATAATATGTTTACGTTGTAAATAAACTTGACAAACGAACGTAAGTTCTTAGAAATTAAATTGGAGACCAAATGCTATATTAGACAAGCAAATGGTAGAGTAGTAAATGGAAGGTGTATTAAAACTCTAGCTGTGCAACAAAATGAATATGTTCCTTAGCATATACCAGAATAGCAGAGATAATTCGACACAGTCAAGGAAATTATATCTCAATTGTTAATTAGCAGAATCAGACCATTAGAGACTCTGAAAAATTTGTTTCAAAAGGGGAAATGTTTCTTTAATTTTCAGGAAGGAGAGGTGAAGTAATAAATGTATTGAGAAACACTTTAAGAAGTTAGTCTGGACTGTTGATACTATTGGTCTTGTCAAGAAGTTGATGAAAGACAAAGTATGAATTGGAGGTATACATGAAGGTTAAAACCTGGTGCGATTGAATAGAGTTTTCTAGGATTGTTTCCTGATTATGTTGTGACTAAAACATAGGACACCGAATTATAAAGGAAGAGGGAATACATATGAAAATGGGAGATGATTGTCAAATTCAGTTACAAAGCATGACAAATAAAGAATATGTAGGCAAAGAATTTGAGGATAACGTGATCAGGTTATATTCTTTAATGGAAAGACAACAAATGCATCCTGAATTGAGAGAATTACATCAAACAGTCTATTAAGTTATGGATCCAGAACCAACATCTAATATTTTATTTAAATTACAATATTCAGAGTAAACGAAGACCACCTCAAATCGGTCCAATGGAGAATGTGCTGTGATCCATGAGGTAGTAGAACGAGCTGATTATGGTTATGAATTTCTAGGTGTGGCTCCAGGAATTCCAGTAACAGTTAGCAAGTTATTAAGAAAATGCAGTTTTGAGTATGAATGGCACGGTGTCTCAGTGGTTGGCACTGCTGCCTCGCATCACCATCTACCTAGGTTCATTTCCAGCCTTGGGTGGCTATCTATGCAGTGTATACAAGTTCTCTCTGTGGGATTCCTCCAGGTGCTCTGGCTTCCATCCATAGTCCAAAGTTTCCTAGTTTAGGTGAATTGGCCATAAAAAGTTGCCCATAGTCTCGAGGGAAGTGCAAGATAAGTAGATGAGCCACGGGAAATGCAATGTTATGAGGAGAGGGTAGGGTTTGGGTCTGGTACGATGCTTGTTGGAGGGTTGGTGTGGACTCGATGGCCTGCTTCCACACTGTAGGGGTTCTATGAAAATTATTCTGTTGGGTAATATTAAACAAAGATGTGGTCACACTTTGCTATGTGTGACAATATGGAAACACGGGTGCAGAGTTACCAGGACAGAAAAGTGAGCAAAACGTGTAGGAAGCCGTAAAGATTAGTTTATACAATAGGCAGAGTTGTCAAATTAATACATTCCATCAGTTTTCGTTAGGAAAGAGTAATACCAGTAATATCAGCTCCACGAGGACAGCATTGCAAAGGAGTACGTCAAAGACGCCCTGTCGTGTTGATGTGCATTTTGTTGGGTTATGACAAGTAGGGTAAATTCATAAAGATAAGGTGCTTAGATTTGCTATAATAACAGCAATCTAAAACTGCTTGTTCCATAGAAAATTGAGTTCAATTCAGAGGGCAGCTAAGACATCCTTTATTTTTCTAATAACAGTGGAGCCAAGTTGTTTTTGGTTCAATACAGGGGGACCAGTCCTCTTAGCAGACATGAGTTCTCATCTGTGGAGTCTCCACCCAACAGAACTTGGGGATAAGTCCTTAAGTTTTAGAGTTTTTAAAAAAGTTTAGGCTATCTAAATTGTGAGAGATTTTTGCTAGCAGAACCTACAAAGAATTTTATAAACGTTCTTAAGAGTTGTTATGGACGAGGCCAGACCACTGTAAACATTCTTAAGCAGGCAGACCAGATTGTAACTTTACAATTTATTTCAGTAAGTGTACAGTGAAACTTACCCAGAGAAAGTTAGCTAGACTGACTACCAGGTTTTAAAACAGACAAAATCTTATTCACAAAATTATAGAATGAAACACAAAGACCAAAATATAGAATACCCACAGATCTCAGACTATCCTAAACTAGACTAAATTATGCTGTTCCAACTATACACTACAGGCCCAATAAACGAACCACTTAAACACAGAGCAAAAATGAAACAAAGGCTTACAGGGCGAAGTTAGAAGGGTAGAAGGAGAGAGAGCCTAGCAGCCTCTTTCCACATAATCCAATACTGAACTGACTCAACAAACTCCAGCTTTCAGAACAGACCACTCCCCTTTTCATTATACTGGTCACTTCTAAAACATAGAAGCTTTGGCCTGAAGTCTCATCTGTTTACATATAAACAAAAAGGCCACTCAATACACTTTTCACTTCTGTACTAAACCAGCCGTTTCAGAGCCCGGCGTGTTTATGACCCCTCTAAAAGAATTCAAGGACACAGTATCCTTGAGAAAAGGAACGCTTTTAGAACAAAAAGGACCAGCTTTGTGCCAAGCTCAAGGGTAATAAGTAGGAAAGCATTTGTTAGTAAAAGTTAGAAAACTGACATACAAAGACATTTTTCTGGCAATGAGTCTCCCTTAGAGAGGAAACAGTTTGAAACTTTGCTTTGATGCTATAACTTCGTTTGTTTTATCTTTTTTTGGTAAATTTATATTCTGTTATTAAAGAAAATTGACAGCTTTGATTCCTGACTAAGCGCTACATTAATCAATTACAAATCATAAGCATATGGCAAACCAAACCAGCGGGAATCTGAATGCTGAGTAGTGTTAAATCTTGGGGTGACAACAATGCTGAGTTTCTCCAGCACTTACAGCTTATATTTCAGAGTCTTGATGCAGCAGTCTTGAGTATTCTAGGGATGGCAAATCAAAGCCTATACTTTTATTCTGCTATAGGGGCGGATGAGAAGTTAAGATCTAAATGCACATGGAGTGGAAAAGACATAAAATTCGGCAGAACTAAGTATGTGCTGCGTCACCATAGCCTTACCAGACCATAGGGACTGCTCTCTCATTAGAGAGAAGCAACATAACCTGGGGCCACCAGACCTCAGGCAAAGGGAGGTATTGTATGGCAACCTCAACCCATGATGGGAATTGAACCCACACAACTAACACTATACAACACTGCAAACCAGCAACCAGCCAACTGAGCTAAACCAACGCCCAGCGGCGGCTGGCTTCTCAAAGGAATGATAGCCCTCTGGTAACCTGAGCTAACCACAATCCAGTGACAGTGTTAACTCTTGGAGAGCAAAATACAGGCGTGATTGGAGCAAGTCAGTCATTATGTTATCCTAATGACAACCACTGATGGGCTGGAAGTCTGAACTGTGATTTATGTTCCTTTGTTGCTATTTCGTTTTGTCTGTATCTTCTTTTTTTCTACATGCCACAAATCGCAGTCAACCTTGGTTTGTTGTTGTTAATATATTATGACCCTTATCTTAATGATCATCTTGTACTTTCACAAACTGTTCGTGAACTGCAACGAACAGTTTTCCAAATGCATTTTGTGTTCAGTTATTGCTTGTTCTTCAAGCAAATGTATAGCTTTGTTCTTCATAATATTCTCTAATCTACTGTTGGTTTTATCAGCATATGCATATGCACGAACAGTAATTACAACATACTCCTCACAATTTGAATGGTGTGATGTTTGTCAGTTAACATTCCCATTCAGATGCCTATAATATTAAATGCATGGAATACTGTAACACGTTAACTTTACCAGCAATAACGTTATGGATTATCATTTTCTGTAGAGAACAGCGCGACATGCTGGAACTTTCTGGTATTACAGTCGTTTACGTTCCACCCGGTCAATGATCATTATGCAGCTTTATAATTGCATTGAAGTGTCAATTGTCTTCGATCCTTCTGATAGAAGGAGATTTTGATGGCAAGTAATGCAATTCCAATTCGAACAACTCCATGCAACAAAGTTGAAATAACTAAATTTTAAAGTTTTAGATGCCTCACAAGCTAGTAGAATAAATGGGATGCACTCTTGAAAGTAGGTCACGCCATTTAACAATGTATATTTCTCAGGACAACTTCTTAATTCAAGCAAATCTAAGATGAATCCAGGACACAAAGAACTTCCATGACTGGAATTCCACTCTCAGTAAAACAATTGTTGCCATGACTCATTTGTTCAACTGATTTATTAATCCTTTACTGAAAAATATGCATCTTATCAATACTTTTCACTTTGTACTCATCAGAACAATTCATAAGAATGTCAAATCAAGGGACAACGAAAATTAATACCATACGTGAGGAAGTTGCTGATTGATTGGGAAGTTGACTCTAACTGATAGTATTTTCATCGAGACTACACCAGTTCAACACAAAGAGAAGTGACAGAGTTATGGACCAGGCCAGACCCCTCAAAATATTTCAAGAAAGTAGCCCCACCCTACATTTGCTAGTTGCTTTAAGCAGATGTACGGTGGATATTCCAGGAGTGATGCAGCTGGCCTAACCACTTAGCTTAAAACAAAATAGAATTTATTTGCAAGATTACTGGAAAAAAAACACAAACAAAAGAGAACAGAGCGTAGAATAATTTAACATATCCGAAAACCCAACAGATTATCCCAACTTAGTGATGCTGTTCAAAATACGTGCAATAATTCTCATCAACACCCCTATGCAAAATAAAGGAAGAATCCAACACAAGTTCTTACAGGAGACATGTCAGAGAGAGAAAAGATCAGCATGGACCTGTGTCTTTGGGTCCAACAGCTTCACAACTGCCTGCTAAAATCAAACCAAAACAGTGTAAAGCTGAACTGGGAGAACTTCCATTGTACAAGTTTTTAAAACTTAAAAGCCCTTTTCCTGAGGCAGTACCTGTTAGCTACAATCAAACTGGCCCTAAAACCCTTCACACCTAGACCTCCCGTAGTCTCTGCATTTACGAACCCGCTGAAAACAAAACAAGGACAACATAACCTTGTTAAAGCAGCAGCATCGTCACAACAGCTATCCAATGACCACAATACCATGCCCAATTAGAATCAACTTGTCAGGTTTAAGCAAAGCCTCGCAGTTAATTGTTAATTTCCCTTAATTGTTACATTCTCGATGGCAATACTTCTGCCAACTAGAGTCCACTTGCTAAACAATCTCATCTCCTACAATAGCAGTGTTGATTTTCTAAGTACGTTTGTACCCATGCAATTCGCCTCGATGAGATTAAGATAATTTTTTTTAGGGATACTGAAGTTTTGTACAACAAACAACTATATGTACAGAACATTTATGAATGGGCTAAAATGTTTAGCAAGCAGTTGTATCTCAATCGTCTTACCAGACCATAGGGGCTGCTCGCTCATTAGAAAGAGAAGTGACTGGTGGTGGTTAACCTAAGGCCCTGCAGACCTTAGGCGAGGGAAGAGGTTGGGAAGGAAAGGCTTTCATGGTAACCTCAAAGAAGTGATGGGAATGGAACCCACTGGATTCATATTCCTCTTCATTTCTGAAGAAAATTTGATCTGGTTGCATTTACTTTTGTATGTTTTGCTTTCTCAACTTAAATAATTAATCCTACCAATCATGTCAAAATTCAGTTGTAAAACTTATCTGCTAAAGTATTTGTGGTATTTTGATATTACTGCTTGATTGCTTATGGTTAACAACATGACTTAGCAGAAGTTTACTGGCTCACTTCAAGATATGTATTCAGAAAGGGCTTAACTAACTGCAGTTACTTAACTGAGTTAAGCCCCTTCCTCACTTACCCATCAGGACGATAGGGAGACACCAATCTCACTAAAATGGTTGAAGATTACATTCCCTACAGTGTGGAAACAGGCCCTTCAGCTTAACCAGCCATTCAAAGAGTAATCCACTCAGACCCGTGGCCCACTGATTAATGTACCTAACACTATGGCAATTTGGCAGACCTGCACATCCTCGGATTGTGGGAGGAAACCGGAGTACTCAGAGAAAACTCATGCAACACAGGAAAAATGTGCAAACTCCATGTAGTCACTCAAGGCTGGAATCCTGGTGGTATGAGGCAGCAGTGCTAACTACTGAGCCATCATGACACTGAAACACACCTAATTCTTGGAGTACTGGGTTTCAAGCGTCCCTCAGGTTATGACATTATATCTGCAAAATTGATTAACATGCCAGGCTTGCAATAACCTGAGTAAACAGTGAAGATTGGGGACAATATTTCATCGTCACTAACACTCAACACTGGAACCCTCTAGAGGTGCATAATCAGCTCCCTACTGCATTCACTGTATACCCATGACTGCGTCGCCAAATACCACACTAATTCCATTTACAAGTTCGCTGATGACAAAACTATAGTCAGTCGAATCTCAAATGGCGATGAGACAGGCTACAGACATGAGGTGGAAGATGGTGCACTGAGAACAACCTAGCTCTCAATGCCAGCAAATACTAATGGTATTCCACAAGAATCTGTCTTGGGATCATTGCTGTTTGTCATTTTTATGAATGACCTGGAGGAGGGGCTAGAAGGTTAGGTGAGCAAGTTTGCAGATGATACGAAAGTCGGTGGAGTTGTTGCCAGTGAGGAAGGATGTGACAGGTTACAGCGGGATATAGATAAGCTGCAGAGCTGGGCAGAATGGTGGCAAATGGAGTTCGATGTAGGTAAGTGTGAAGTGATTCACTTTGGTAAGAGTAACAAGAAGATGGGGTACTGGGCTAATGGTCGGATACTTGGTAGTGTGGATGAGCAGAGGGATCTTGGTGTCCATGTGCAGAGATCTCTGAAAGTTGCCACCCAGGTAAATAGTGCTGTGAAGAAGGCATATGGCGTACTGGCTTTTATTGGTAGAGGAATTGAGTTCCGGAGTCCTGAGGTCATGTTGCAGTTCTATAAGACTCTGGTGCAGCCGCATCTGGAGTATTGTGTGCAGATTTGGTCGCCATACTATAGGAAGGATGTGGATGGTCTGTAACGAGTGCAGAGGAGGTTTGCCAGGATGTTGCCTGGTATGGTAGGAAGATCGTATGAGGAAAGGCTGAGGCACTTAGGGCCGTTTTCATTGGAGAAAAGAAGGTTTAGGGGAGACCTGATAGAGGTGTACAAGGTGATTAGGGGTTTAGATAGGGTTGACAACGAGAACCTTTTTCCACGTATGGAGTCAGCTATTACGAGGGGGCACAGCTTTAAATTAAGGGGAGGTAGGCATAGGACAGATGTTAGGGGTAGATTCTTTACTCAGCGAGTAGTGAGTTTATGGAATGCACTGCCAGTAGGAATGGTGGACTCTCCCTCTTTATGGGCATTTAAATAGGTATTGGATAGGCATATGGAGGATAGTGGGCTAGTGTAGGTTAGGTGGGCTTGGGTCGGCGCAACATCAAAAACCAAAGGTCCTGCACTGCGCTGTATTTTTCTGTGTTCTATGTTCAAAACCAAGGAACTCGTTATTCATTTTTGGCGGGATGTTACTCATGCCCCCCCTACACATTAACAGCACGAGTGGAGAGTGTTCACTCCTGGAAGTAGTCATCAACAACAAGCTTTCTTGGACTTTTCATGTGGACGCACTGGTTACAAAGGCCCAACAACGTCTCTTCTTCCTCAGGCAGCTGAGAATATTTGGCATGACGGTGAATACCTTTGCCAACTTTTATAGGTGCACCATCGAGAGTATTCTGACTGAATAAATCGCTACCTGGTATGGTAACTGTACCATTCAAGATTGGAGACGGTTCCAGAGAGTGGTGAACTTGGCCGGGACAATCACAAATGCCAATCTCCCATCTATAGAATCTATCTACCAGGCCCACTGTCAAGAAAAGGCAGTCAGTATTCTCAAAGAGATTTATCTCTCCACCCTGGAGGCTCCCTGCCTCCATTCCTGATGCAGGGCTTTTGCTCAAAACGTCGATTTTCCTGCTCCTTGGATGCTGCCTGACCTGCTTTGCTTTTCCAGCATCCCTCTAATCTAGACCCCAGCATTCTCAAAGATCCATCCCACCCTGACAATATTTTTCTACAACCGCTACGATCGAGGTGAAGGCACAGAAGCCTGAACACACGCACTGGCCGGTTTCAAAACAGTTTCTACGCTACTGTTATTAGAATGCTGAATCGACTCACAAACTCTTAGCATTCGCCTATACCTGTGTTTTATTTTTGGTTTCGCCACTGTTTGCCTACTATTTACTTATTTATGCTATTTAACTATGTAATCTGCCGGCATTGCTCGCAAGATAACGCTTTTCATTGTGCCTCTGCACACGTGACAATAAATTCAATTCAATTCAATTCCATTTCATTCAATTCAATCTTCGAATATTTACATTGAATACGTCGAGTGGGTTCATTCCTGATGTGAAAGGGCATTCATGTACACATATATTAGGTCTGCTCATTGAAACATATAAGGTTTCTAGAGATCTCAATAGAATAGTTGGAGAACTGAGAAGATAGAGATCAGCGAATGTTGGGGTATCTCCTAGTCAGCAATTGCACAATATGGTCGCTTGTTGTCATGAATGCGACCGAAATAACAGAATTAGCTTGCCTTATTTACCACTAAAGTGTGGTCATTGTTAGCATATTGGAAGCATTGAGAAAGAGGCAGCCCAATGTAACAGGATCTATTTTGAACAAAGAATCTCACAAATTAATATAAAGGAATTCTACAAAAACAACAGCTGTCAATGCCTGTAAGACAGAGTCTGAAAAAGATTTCTGGGAGCAGACAGCCTGAAGTTTATAACAAGCATTAAAAAGTAAAGTTATTTCCACAAGAACAGAGATAAAACCTAGATCAGATAAATTCATTGAGTTGTGACAGTGATTGAGTTTTAGCCTCATTAATAAAATAGATGTTGCCTTATTTGGTAAAAGATCTAAAAAAAACTCTAGAGTAGGGTCGGTAATTTAATCTCAGAAGATAGCATGTGACTAGAATGTGTTCAGTCCAGTTGCAAGATAAAGGGGCAGTGTTTAACTAATCTTCCAAGGTCAGGTGGGACAGTAGCTGCTCACAACCCGATGGCCAAAAAAATTTGGTTTAACTATATAACTTATTGCAACTAATATTACAAATGTTACAACAACTGGTAAATTTAATCTTCTTTTGTATGTCCAGTAATAACTAATAAACAGTATAACAGATATTGAAAGGTCCTTAAGTAATAGGTAAGTTTGTAATTCTGGTCGCCACGTTGCAGAAAGGGTATCGAGGCTTTGGGGAGGGTACAGAAGAGGTTTACCAGGATGCTGCGTGAATTAGAGTAAAGAATTATAAGGAGATGCTAGAAAAACTTGGGTTGTTTTCTCTAGAGCAGCAAAGGCTAAAGGATTACCTGATATACGTCTATAAAATTATGCAATTCATTGATCGGGTTGATGGTAAGAATCTTTTTCCCAGATTTGAAATGTCTAAAATAAGGGACATGCATATAATGTGAGAGGGAGAAAGTTCAAAGGAGTTGTGGAGGGCCAGTTTTTTACACAAAGAGTGCTAAGAGTGTGGAAAATAATGCCGGGGTGATGGTGGAGGTGGATGCCACAGGGGTGTTTTCGACCCTTTTAGATAAGCAAGGAATGGAGGGTTATGGAGCATGGGCAGGCAGAAGGGATTAGCTTAATTTGACGTCATGTGACATTGTTGGGCAAAGGGCCCGTTTTTGTGTGTACAGTTCTATGTTTTAACACATAACTCGTTAACTAAACAATTCTAACAGTAGTGTGATTATATGTAATTAACCTTATATTAGAGCGAATGTCAAGAATATTTCAACAATTAGTAAGATTGACGCCTTTCGGTATCTTGTGTATTAGGATAATGAGAAATATAAAACTTGTAACAGTGTTTGATGGGGAGGCAATGAATAAAATGAATAACAACATTTCAGCAATCCTTCTGGGAATCTAGGAAATGTCTGAAAAAGAATAAAGTCATTAACTTTGAAATGCAAATTACTGGGGGACATTGTAAGATCCCAACGCCTGATTGATGCTAACGATGCCTGGTAGACAGTATGGGATCATTGGGAACCTAGGGCTGCCGATAGGTGTGTCCATCATTCATCAAGTGTTTCGCACGTTGGATGTTTGGATTAAGGAGGAAGGAGCAATGACAATGTTGCATGCAATTATTGTAACACGTTTCAGTTAAGGGTAAACTTAGTCATTCAAACGGTTGTATTTCATAGTAAATACTACGCACAGGAAACTGAGGGTGCTCAGCTGTTGACTACATGCAGGCCTAAATTTGACAGATGCCAAGCCTCATCCCCAGCCACATGGGGATAAAGTGGGAAAGTATATTTGAGATCAAAGATGAGTTATTAGTTTATTGAATATCGGAGGTGGCTGTTCATTAATTCATAGAAGTCATGGAGTTGGCCTGCATGGGAAGAGACCCGTTGCTCCAACTCATCCTTGCTGACCAGAAATCTTAATCTGATCTAGTCCCATTTGCTATGATTTGGCTCATATCCCTCTCATTCACGTAACCGTCCAGATGCCTTTTAACTGTTGCAATTTACCCGACTCCACAACTTCATCTGGCAGCTCGTCCCATGCATTCATCACACTCTGCAAGATAAAGTTGAAGCAGGTTCCTTTTAAATCTTCACCGTTTCACCTTAAACCTATCCGTCTAGTTTTGAACTCCAATGCCTTAGGGGAGGCGGGGGGGGGGGGGCGGGGAAACCTTAGCAATTCTCCCTGTCCATTGTCCTCATCATTTTATAAACCTCTATAAAGTCACCCCTCAGATTCCGACCCTACACTGATAAAAGCCCAAGCTTGTTCAGCTTTTCCTTATTGCTCAAATTCAGTACTCAAAGTCAGACAATTTTGAAACCGTCGAACCTTTACGAAAATTGGTGGTGAGGTGATCCTGAGCATCGTCAACAAATACCTCTTGCGTGGCTTTGGTTGGAGACTATCAGTTTGCATGGAAATTAATAAATAAACGTGTCAAGGACAAATGGATATGTCAAGGATATTACCAAAGATTTTGTTTTTAAAATTAGCGATTTGATGTGGAGCATTTTGAGAATTCAATTTAATCAGGAGCAACAGAACTGTGGTAGAGAAGGCAAAAGATATGCTGACCTTCAGAGCGAAAGGATTGGAGTACAAGTTCAGGGACGTTTTATTTCATTTGTATGGGATTTTCGTAACATGGCACCTGTAATATTGTATGCATTTTTGGTCTGTTCATTTGAGGAAAGTTGTTCTTGCCGTAGAGGGACTGCAGCAGTTTTCCAGAATAATTGCTGGGATGACGACACTGATATTTGAGATGAGGTTAAATTGGTGAAGATTACTTTTAATGGTGATTAGAAGAATGGAAGTGGCTCTCATACACAGCTATAAAATTCTCACAAGACTAGACAGGATTGATGTAGTAAGGGCATTCCTGATAGCAGCAAGCCCAGAACCAGGATCACAGTCGAAGGATACGGGTACATCAGTTTGGACTGAGATGAAGATAAATTTCTTCACCCAGAGTGTTTTGAGGTAGTGGAATTCTCTGCCACGGAAAGCACAGTTCAGGCAAAATATTGTATGATTTCAAGAAACAGTTAGATAGAACACTTGGGGCTAAAATAATCAAATGATATGAGGAAAAGAAAGAACAGGCAATTCTGTTGGATAATGAGCCATTATTATAATGAACGGCAGATTTGAAGAGACAAGTGGTCCATTCTGCACCTTATTTTATATGTTTTCTATGTTCATCATGAAAACGCTATGGAAAGCTCGACTCATAGTATGGGTTCATGATAGCATGGCAAGAAAAGGATTATAAAAGAGTTTCAGGTTCTAAATTAGACTACATTGTATAGACAGTTAAATGGTTACAGGGCTGCCCGCAGCACACGTGCTGGTTTTAGCTCCTCACACCGAAGATCAATCTGCATCATCTTGAAGGAGTGAATTAACTGGCAGGTACAGAACAAATCTGAACCCACCACGTTAGTTTCTCAGCAGGCCAGTTGGATTAAAAATGCAACTGAAGGGCCTCCCTAATACCCTACGCTTAACGTAATTTCCCATTTGTATCATTAATCATTCACATAGTCCAGGCCTTTTAGAAAAGTCATGCAGCTTTGCAACCACAAAAGCCTTCCTGTTTATCAGATCAGTTCAATATACAGTGTTACTGTACAATTGGACAATTGTTAAAATGGCAGGGATTGCTAAATCATTAATATTTTATAAAGTAGGTTCAGAGGGATAAGGTGGAGGCCAGGGAGAACGTGGGCATTTGTAGGATTGCACGATATTCTGAGCCGATCAATGCTCCGCATGGAACTAAATTCCAATTTTTGGAGTTCAGCTCCGATTGTTTAATCCTTCTGCCCATAAAAAGTTTCTCACTCAGAGGCTTTTCACATTTGGCCCGTGAGATTGGCGTGTTCGTATTCAGGTCTCCGAGGTCTGAGTAGCCTGTCCACGCCCAGTAAATTAATTCATGCGTATTCTATGTGATCTAAGCTTCCATTTACTCGGTCCTTCCTTCTCCCTTGCTTTATGCTCAATTGAGCACAATGCAGTGACTCCATTCCAGCAACATGGCAACGTGGAAGTTCCTAAAAGGATTAAAACGACCAAGTCATATATTCCCACAACTGAAACGAGTGCTCACGCTTGAGAGTCAGTCAGCACCATTGGTTGGAAAGCTGATTTCCAATGCAGAGTGATACCTAAAGCATACGTTTAATTTCCCCATTGGCTAAGTTTACTATGAACTTCTCTCTTTCTAACCTTTCCCCTTGCCCGAGACGTAGAAATCCCCAGGTTAATTCACAAGCAATTGTCTCAAACGAAAGTTTGGAATATTTGTTTTGAGGTCTAAATTGTCTTCCACGCATTGGAAGACAATTTAGAAGTCGGTGCTTTCTCAGTACCGATTAATTCAGACGGGCCCTCTGACTGGTGATAAAATCATGAATTGCTAAACTTCCCCTGATTCCCACAAGACTTCTAACCCAGTCATTGTTCACTTAATACTGATACTGCGTCAGCAATCTACTCTTTTGTGAGGTGCAAATCAAAAAGAAAGGAGCAAAATCCCAAACAAGTCGTTTGTATGGGATAAGACAACAATCTCATGTTAACAAAATATCACACTTCAAATGATTGGGATGGATATCAGGCAAATTGTATATTTTGTATGTTAGAAGGTGGAGGAAACATCTCCTCCTATAGAAGCCTTTGGGGCATTCAATACCCACTGTTAAGGTAAATTTGAGCAAAATCAAATTTCTTCTCTCTGGACCAATGTTATATCAGGAAATGCAATGACTAGTTATGTTTTTGGTTAATCCCTGGAACCGTACATTAATGACATAACAATACATCACTCAACATGTAAAATATCTAATAGTTCTTACTTCTGCCATCGCTTGTATATTATTGGAATCTGTGGGAATAAATAATCACACAATTATTATACATTGGAAATAAAAACCAGTTTGCCATAACTCAAGAAAGTAATGAGATGAGTTAGATAAGCATGAAAAGGAAACCCATTTCGGCTCCCATTTAAAAGACCATCAAAGTCAAATGCTGTCTATCCCTTTCACATTCTACTGAACAAGAAATACCAGATAACATCAATACATAAACTTTGATTCTTCTATTGGCAATGATACCACATTCATCTTGTAACCAGAGGTAATCAGTAAGGTGTTGTAATTCAATGGTAACCACTGTTCTGTGCCGAAGTAGCATCATTATCATTTGAAAATATGAACAAAATATTTTCCTTAATTATCCAAAAAATTGACGTCTTAATTCGTGACTTACCATTGGTATCTGATTGCATTTAGAAACGTAGACATAGAGCACGGTGGCAAGACTTATCTAGGGGATATCGTGGCAATAATGTGATACTATTGAGTGGGTGATTTTAAATTCCAGCCTAATGCTCAGACAACCTGTATTATTTAAGGCGTCCCATGTTTCTGTTATCTGATGACATACCTAAAGGCTTTTGTCATCAAACAG
Source organism: Hemiscyllium ocellatum (assembly GCF_020745735.1). NCBI lineage: Eukaryota > Metazoa > Chordata > Chondrichthyes > Orectolobiformes > Hemiscylliidae > Hemiscyllium > Hemiscyllium ocellatum. Next base: position 13,635,327 of record NC_083435.1, read on the forward strand.
GGTGGTAAAATAGTTATGACAATTGACCTTGTGGACGAATTGCAACCACGAAAATAAAAAGCAAAAATTAAGAATTAGCTTTTTTCACGACAATGCCACTCTTTACGGTGTACACATTAAAGCTATCTTGTAATAAAGTAAACTTTCTCAAAATAAATTTCACAAACTGCAAAGAGATTATGACCAACCACATTCTGGCTTTTTTTTGTGGTGGTTATTGGGGATAATTGTTGGTGAGAGAAATATGATTGGGAAATAGCCACCTTTCCTTTTAAAATCTACCAGGCGATGGTACACTTATACTCAAACAGGCAAATACAGCATGGTTGGACTGTCTATTGCATCTGAAAGCAAAGCAATATTTTAGACCCTCCCTCAGTATTGCTCTTATCTGTTGTCTTTGATTTTTGCGATCAAGTCCTGAAGGCCGATTTAAACTGGAGCCTTAGCATTTTGCGGCTAACATCTCGGTGCAACTGACAAAGAGAGAGAAAATCAGCCCAGTCGTGTTCAGAAATGGATCCACGTTACTGCCCCTCTCAATAGTTAAACGTTTCTCAGACCTTCACATCATGGTTCCCATTGAAATTGGGGTAATTTTTGGAATGTTACCAAATAAATGTTGCCAACTGGGAGGGAAATAATCCCTACATCGATAACATACACGGAATAGGGCACTGCATGATAAGGAATCCTTCAGTGTAACGAGAATAAAAACCTGGCTTTTCCCACAACACCCGAATTGTCAGGAATATAATGAACAGAGTTATCAACGCCAGGACGCCCAGCAGGATCGGCATGACGTCCGTCTTGGCTTCCTTTATAACACTTGCAAATAACAGTGGCACCACAAAGGTTGAATTCATATTGAAATAGGTCAAATAAATTACCCCCATTTCTGTACTAAAAATAAATATTCACAGTTCATGAAACCAATTGAACTGTTTTTTTTTATCTCTGCCAGAAATGTGCTCTATCAACAAAATCATGACCCTGCATTACTTCCTCCAGACGCTGACCCGAGTCAATAACGCGACCAGTGAGGAAACTGAGGAGGCGTTTCTAGGTTGGGAGCAAAGAACCAGCCTTCGTGGTCTTCGCAAAATATGAAGTTATTCCAGAAATCTGGGTTAACTCACAAGAAGGCGAGATTTAACAGATATTGAATTTCAAGCGGGGTGGGAAAGAGGTTAAATGAATTGGAAACCGAGGTTATGTTTACAGAAGATTGAAGATACTCAGCAAAGCATTCGGCTAATCCACTGCTGGTCATGAGGCTGCAGAAGCTCTCACACAAGTGTAGTGTGCTTCTTCCAGTGCCAGGTTCTTTTGGGTTACCATGAGAACAGATAATGCAATGAGGCAGAAGCGCATCATTGTCGAATGCTCCTCTGAATCTTACACATTTGAGAATGTGGTATTTCCTGTGAAGGTGCACTCAACACCACCTGATGTCTTTGCACTCATCTTAACTTTGAGAGATAGTATTCTGTGGAATTTTGAAATGTACATTGCTTCGACCACTTTTCACTTCCTTTGACCTCAATGGAAAGTGCAATCAAGTGTTGGGTGAAGTAGACTTCTGCTGTTCTATGGTTCACTTGACAGTCTCCACAAACTTTGAAAGCATTGTAATCTATGTTTAGGCGTCACAGTGTTCCCTGTTGGACAACTGTAATATCAATTATACAGTAGTGCAGATTGTAAAAAGTTATTCTACAGTTGCACAACGTAGAAATAACACTTACAATTTTGGGCGAAGTTACCAGAGATTTTTTCTTATTTACAAAGCATGTGACCAGATCGGAATTTATCTGTGTTTGGCTGATAACAGTGATGGTGGTGGTGGTCATTCAAAACTATTCGGGATGACATCGTATGGGGTTGCAAGGAAGGACATTACACATACACTGACTTAATATATATATAACCTCTCTAGATGTAGGAGAGATGCCAGAGGACAGACAAACAGCTATTGTACTGTTATTTAAGAATGGTGGTATAGATGAACCAGGAAACAGTAAGGCAGTGAGTCCACACTTTCTGGCAAAGGAAAAAGTTGTAACGTTATGAGAGACAGAATTAATCTTGAATATGAAAAGTAACGATTATTCAAGGATATTTATCATGGCATTTTATATTTTTTCATGAAAATGAAGTGGATGTTGCTGGTGAGGCCAAAGTTTTAATTGTCTGTTCTTAGTTGCTCTTGAGATATTTGTAGTGAGCGGCCTTCCTGAACTGCTGCATCCCATTAGTGAAAGGTTCATAGTACTGATGAAGATGGAGTTCCAAAATTTTTACCAAATGTCACTGGAGGAATGGCGATGTATTTCCAAGTTAGGATGGCGATCAGTTTGGAGGGGAGCTTGCACTATTTTAGTGGACTTCAATTTGGAAGCTGCTATCTGGTTGTGTTAAATTTGTGCAGCGTGTATTGGAGATTTTTACTACTGCTACTATGTATATTTGTGAGTATGGAGTCAATCAAATAGTTTGTCTTATCCTGGATGATCTCTAGCCTCTTGACTGTTGGTGGAGCTGCACTCAACCAGGGAATCAGCGAATGTTGTACGAAAATACTGAATCGTGCTTTGTAGATTGTCTAGGCAAAAGTGAGGACTGCAGATGCTGGAGATCAGAGTCTAGATTAGACTAGTGCTGGAAAAGCACAGCATCCAAGGAGCAGGAAAATTGGCATTTACGACAAAAACCTTTCATCAGGAATTAAAACAGGGAGACTCCGGGGTAGAGAGATAAATGGGAGGGGGTGGGCTGTGGAGAAGGTAGCCAAGAGTACAATAGGTGGGTGGAGGTGGGTATGAAGGTGATAGGTCAGAGAAATGGGTGGAGCAGATAGGTGGGAAGGATGCTTGGCAGGTAGGACAGTCATGAGGATGGTGCTGAACTGGACGGTTGGAACTGGGTAAGTGGGGGAAGGGGAAATGAGGAAACTGGTGAAGTGCACATTGGTGCCCTGGGGTTGAAGTGTTCTGAGGCGGAAGATGAGGTGTTCTTCCTCCAGGCGTTGGGTGGTGAGAGGGTGGCAGTGGAAGAGGCCCAGGACCTACATGTCCTCAGCAGAGTGGGAGGGGTAGTTGAAATGTTGGGCAACAGGCAGTGGGGTTGATTGGTGAGGGTGTCCCAGAGATGTTCCCTAAAATACTCTGCGAGAAGGTGTCCAGTCTCCCCAATGTAAAGGAGATCGCATCGGGAGCAACGGATATAATAAATGACATTTGTAGATTGTTGACAGGCTTTGGTGAGTCAGGAGATGAGTTATATGCTACAGGATTCCTGGCCATTGACCTGATAATGCAGAAAAAAAATGCATATGGCTTGAGCAGAGAACGTCTAGTCAATTGCATTCCCCAGTAAGTTGGCAATCAGGGTTTGGATGATGTTAATACCACTGAATGTCAATAGATGAGACTTGGATTCTCTATTGATGGAAATAATTATTGTGTGAAATTCGTGTTTTGCAAGTGGTGCTTGTCACATGTCCACCCACGTCTGGATAATGTCCAGGTTTAAGGCATATACATGAATATCAGAATCTGAAAAGTTACAAATGATGCTGAACATCGTGCAATGGCCAGTGACCATAACAACTTCTGACCTTATATTGTATCATATTTAAGAACATAGCAACAGGTTTAGATATTGCAGCCTGTTCCATAATTCAATGAGATTATGGCTGATGATCACCTTTCTTGTTTTAGCCAACATCCCTTGATATTTATGATTTTAAAACTGTCTATTTCAAATTTAAAATGAAGAATTGAGCCAGCACCAACGCTATTTGTGAAGGGCAGTTGCAAAAATATACCACTGTTTCCTAGCATCAGGTCCTGAATGGTCTGGCCCAAATTCTCAGGCAATGTCTTTTAGCTTGGGAATCCCCAACTGTGGAAACAATTTACTTTTAGCTGCCGTGCCTTTTCCAACTAATATCTTGAAGACAAGATCGCCCCTTAAACTTCTACATTCTGGAGAAAACAGGCTTAATTTGCATAAACTCTCTTCACAGCTTAACCCCTGAAGTCAAGGTATCATTTTTGTAAACCTATATTGTACTACACCAGACCAATACATTATATGGAAGCTAGTGGAGCGCATTATGGTTCACAGAGATGCCATCGGTAGCAAGTGTTGAATGCTTGAGGAACTCTGGCTCAGAGTTGGTGAGCTGGTGTATGAGCTTCAAATGCTGCGAGACATCAGGAAGGGGGGAATTATCTGAACTCTGTGTTTCAGGAGGGGGAAACACTGCTTCGATTAACTACCTCAAATTCATTCAGTGGTTATAGGAGAGTGTGACTACCAGGGAGGAAGGTAAAGGTATCCAGGAGGTGGTACTGAAAGAGCCCCAGCCCCTGAGCTTGTCTAACATGTAAGATCCACCTCTTATCCGTCGGTGGATAAGAGTTGGGCTGCAGGAAAAATGAACAAACTGACTGTTGCACCGTGGTACAGAGAGTCATTCTGGGAGTGGGAATTGAGGCGGTGTGAGGTGCTGGACGGTAGTGGAGAAAAGGGAAATGTAATTGTAATTGGATTAGCATGTCCTGGAGAACAATCACATTCTCTGTGGTCAGAATCGAGAATCTTTAAAGTTGTGTGCACGGCCTAGTTCCTGGGTTCAGGAGATCCCATCTGGGCTGCAGAGGAATTCGGAGTTGGAAGTACAAGATCCAGTTGTCGTGGTCCAATGATAAAAGTAGAAAGAGCAAAGAGGTTGTCTGAGGGAATATGAGCAGCTGGGGGCTAAATTGCAAACCAGAATCAAGAAGTCAATAATTTATTGAACCACGAACAAATCAACAAGTAAACAAGACTGTGGTGGGATTATCATGTTATTATTTGATGGAGTGAGTTGTGACATATTTCTGTTTCGACAACATGTAATTAGATCACTTTTATAATGGGCGATATATTTTCATTTGCAGAAAGTGCAAGAAAATGTCTCCACTCACCCACAAGATGGAGGCATTTTCTTAAGAGTAGAATTGAATTGGTGAAACAAATCATGCAAAAAAAAATGCTTGAATAAAGACTTCGCTGTTTGAACTCAAACTCTAACGTACAATCCAAATATAATAAACAAGATTTTAATTCTTAAGGAAAATAATAAACTTGTGGGCTGGAGTTGATCGATGCAGTGAATGCAAAGGTCATTTTTTGAAGCAGGAGATTGCATGAGGCCATTCACAGAGGTGGGCCTTGAAACAGAGACAGGTATATCAGTGAAGCACAGTTCTGCTGCAGGAGCCATAAATTTTAATACCAAGGAATAGAAAATCAGGGTGCGCACTTTGTATGATATTCGTATGTAACTGTCGGACCCAACAGCTCAAACGTGCTGCGAGATTTTGAAAAAGGTGTGGAAAATGTTCCTTCTGTGTACGTGATTTCCAATTTCTAGACAAATGCAATCAAACCTGCAGATATCAAGCAGCAATTTATTCTGGCAATTCTCTACATCGGCATCGTCCTTCAATGGCTTAAGATGATTCGAGCACTACATTTGGTTAGGGATATTGGGCAGCACAACGGTTCGCATTTAAATTTAACTGTACTCCATATCTTATGAAATTATAACTACAAACTCCGTATGTCAAATACGTCACCTGTGGATGTAGAAGTAGAGTAAATGTTCCAGGACAAGGGTATCTGTTCAGGAATGTTCTGAAGAAAGGCCAATGATCAAATATAATTATTTTGTTTTCTAACACTGCTGATGCTGTCTGACATGGCAAAAAATTTCTAGCGTTTCTGTTTTTAATTTTGATTTACATCATTCACAGAACTTTGCTTCCATCAAGAAATAATTCTACACAAGTTCCCTTTGAAAATGTTCAGTGCTAATAATGTTAAGGAGCTCAATGTACCTTAAAAACAGTGCAATTCTAACAGTGGTAAAGCTCAGACGGACATCAACAAGGGTATAACTGAACAGTGTATGACATGATATAGAATGTCAACCTTTATGATAATGAATCCCAGACTACAAGACAAATGTGAAGATACTTCGTTTTGTTCTCAGCCGGTCATTGGTCTTTAGAACTCCCCTCCACACAGCGCAATACGGATAGGATAACTGCTTATTTTAAGTTGAAGATAGATTCTTTACTCAAAGGAGAATCAAGGGGTATCAGACATAGGCAGTGAACTGCAGTTGAGGCCACAATTACATGAGTCTTGATCTTATTGAATGGTTCAACAGGAAAAAGGGGCCGATTGGCCGAACTCTGTCGTAAATCTGTATGTTCGAGTGTAACAAATCATATCAACATCAACATAACTGACTGCAATAATTCTCAAATTGTTAGCAGTTTCAGATGAAGGTTCAAGCGCTATTTATTGCTTTGTACAGTAGAAACTCGGGAGAATAAGTTAACTGACCCGTGCAGATTACAAAGAAAATCAGCTGCATAAATGCATTTCGTTGGATGATTTGTAACATCCTTTTGATCATGAAAAAGATACTTGGCATGTACACTGCAGTCCGCAGATGAACACACTTTATTTGATGTGCACGTAAATGGAACAATTTGTGGTTTGAGTTTGAGTGTAAAGCGTTCCTGTTATTGTACATTGCAGAGTGAAACCTCTTGATCACGGGTTCTTCAAGATGAAGATCATTCCAAAAGATCACTCCTTGCTGCTCATTTATGAAATCAAAAAATAGAAGGACGATTGCAATGCAAAAGATGTCCTCACACGTACGTGACCAAGTAAGTTGTGCATTTTAGGTTGAGTATCAGAACGATTAAGCACTCTTTGATGGAAACTAATACAAAACCACAATCCGGTGTGTGTCCGGTGTGTTCTGTCACTGAAGCAACAAGAAAAACAACTCACTTACACTTACATTCTGCAACCACCTAATTGGTGGAAAAGGACTTAAATAAAAGCCTCTGCATGAACTTCCACAACGTACAGGGTCAATCACGTGCAAGAGACATATCGCAGTCAGACTTTGGTTAGGTTAATGGTTTTACACCTCTGTGACCCAGTTAGTAAAGGCCACACTTTTGTTTGTTTTCTTGCTGATGCTGACACACTTTAAACAGGTGTTCACCTGTCTATAGAATCCCCAAAATAAGGCATTACCTTCGAATCAAATACAGTTCCTGTACTTCATAATGGCATTTGAATGCAGGCAAATCACTTATGCCTTCCCATTTTTGAAATGTTTCATCACATCCTACAATCATATTCCCAATACGTTGGTCTTTGTTTTTTTTTAGCAAGTTAGCCATAATAAATGAAAAATAGCTTGCATTTGACCCACAATGCCCTAATATAGGGAATTCAATGTTTGTTACCCACCAACAATGAAGGAATTGGGATACATTTAGAATCAGGATAGTCAGTGTTTGGAGGGAAACGTGCAATTGTTGGTGTTCCTATGTATCTGCTTCACGTATCCTTCTAGATGGAAGCAGTCGTGGGATGGCAAGGTGCTATCTAAGGATCTTTGGTCAATTTCTGCAGTGAATCTTGTACATTGTACACACTGTTGCTACTGAGTGTGGGTGATAGAGGTAATGCATACTTGTGTATGTGGCACCAATTACGAGGCTTCTATGTCCCTGACAGTGTCAATGCAGTATTCTCAAGTGTTGTTGGAGCTACACACATTCAATGAGTGCAGAATATTCCATCACACTCCTGAGTGGTGCCTTGTAGAAGGGGGCAGTCTATGAGGAGTCAGGCGATGACTTACCCAGCGAAGTATTACTTGCCTCTGACTTACTGTTGTGGCCACTCTTGTATTTATGTGGCAAGTCCAGTTGAGCTTCTGGGCAATGGTAACCCGACGGATGTTGAGAATAGAGTTTCCAGTAATGATAATAGAGTTGAATGTCAAGGAGTGGTGATTAGCTTGTCTCATATTGGAGATGGTCTTTGCCTGGAATTTGAGTGACACGAATGCTACTTAGCATTCAGTCTTCTGAAAGTTGTTGTTTCTTTAAATAAAATAATATGCACGTTATCATTCTTGCACATGAACTTCTCTTACCAGATCGACAGTTGCTGCCCATCTCTAATTACACTTAGAATGTGGCAAGAACTCTCAATTGCTTCATTTCATCTCAAGTAAGGACACCAAAAAGTTTGGAACGGATGTAAGCAAGTTATCTTTGATTTAGCTACTTATTAAGAAATTTCACAGATAGTCAAGTACTGAAAAGATATTTTAAACTTTAAAATAATTCCCTTCAAATAACTAAGTCGTACTCACAACTCAATTTGTCTGATACCCAACTAATCTTGGAACTCAGCTACGATTCCAGCAACAGTATCTGTCACTGGATGTGTCCAAGGTTTGATCCTTGAACAGTATTGTGCTTCAAAATTCCACTACGGAATTGTTTTGGTGTTGAATTCTTATTCGATTTTCTCACATTCAAGTTATGGTGTGACATTATTGATATTCTTTAAATTCTTTCATCCCCAAATTGGTTACGTTTCTAGAGACCTCCAATCTGTAGTTAGCCTTCTGATCAGATGTAACTCCTCTGCTCCTTGTTACATTTGAAGCTAATTGTCTGTTTAAAACGCAGCTTTTGCTCCAATTAACCCCTTTCATTCAGAGCAGTCCTTCTGCAGGCAGTTTTAATTGCTTATTTGTCACGAGGCTGAAAGTTATCAAGCAGCATTACTTCCTCTCTCCCAGGAAACAGCTTGTTTATGTTGCTTATTCTCAGGATGGTTAATTTGCATGTTGCTTTAATATCCTTTATAACAGATTCTCGTTATCCCTTTCATCTTGAGAAACAATTTATTCCAGAGAGTTTTTCTGATTGTCTCAATGCATTAAGTCATTAAAGTTGTGAAGTTTACATTGTCACAGAAGAGAGCTCTTGGATTTGTCACAGGAAACGTGAAGAAAAGGCCATTTCTTTTTTATTCTTGACACTTTGATGAGTGCGACAAGGCCAGCACTCCATGATCAGGCCTAAGTGGTGCAGAGGGATAAATGAGTCTAAAGCATGTTGTGTGTGGAATCACATATGGACCAGACTGGGTAAAGAGGGCAAAAGAAAAACCTTCCAGATGCTTGTTAACAAAATTGAATAATTTAGCCATGGTCAACATCACTGAGATTAACTTTTGATTCAGTACTTTACAAACGAGAATTCAACCAACTCCCAGAGGATAAGGATACTTTGGGTAACTCATCCTGTGACATGACCACTACACTAACAAGGCCACAAAAGAAGGAAGATCTGGGGTTATAACAGCGAGGGAGCAGTGATATGAAAAGTAGGATGTTGTCTGACCTGGAGAGGAAATTACAGGGGGTGATGTTTCATTCATCTGCTGCTCAAGCCCTTCTGTGTGTAGAAGCGGTGGTGTGTTGAAAGTGTCCCGCTCAGATGCAGCAATTCTCACTTAACTGGAATGAATGCAACAATAATTATATCACCACTGTTCGAAGAACCATTACAAGTTATAAATCTCATTAAAACAACTAGGAACAGCAAATTATCTGGCTACCTGTTATTCTGCACAACGGTAATACACATCACATTTCATCATAAACAGAAAGTAACTCGCGTTTTATTCTAACACAAATAAAGTAGCAAAAATAACTTTAACAAACGACAGGGAAAGGAAGGAATCCCGACTACTATTATCTAGGCCGATGGGACATAAACTATACCCCTTTAAACCTCAATATACACGTACATTCATTCATGGATAAGACTAAGACGGACAGTATTCAGTCAGGTATTATACGTTGTAGCCAATCTTTTTATTTGACTAATGCTATTTAATCTCTCTGCAATAGTCATACGCAGGACATTGTAATAAGATGCAAAATAGAAATTAAAAGCCAGAGCAGATCATTCAGCTCTCTGAGCTTCCTCCACCATTCCATATGATCATGGCCAATCAAACAATTCAGCATGCTGTTCCTTCTTTTTCCCATATCCTTTTATCTCTTTACCCCAAGATCTCCTTCCTTTACGCATTCAAAGACATGGTCTCAATAGCTTTCTGTGGCAAAGAATTCAACAGGTGCACCATTCTCAGCGTGAAGACGTTTTCCCTCACCTCAGTCCTAAACAGTATACACCGGTGACCCAATGGTTCTGACCATTACAGTCGTCCAGAACATTGTCCACATTTTTATGCTGTTCAGTCAGATATGTTTTAAAAAGTTCATAAAAGATCGCTCTCTGTTTTCTAAACTGAGTGAATGCAGTTGTAATTCATCTGGTGTCTCTTCGTCAGTCCTATCATCCCAGAAATCAGCAAACGTGAACTTTCTTTGCAGTCTGTCCATTGCCAGAACTTCATTCCTCAGACAGGAGACCAAAACTGCATAGAATACTCAAGGTGTGGTCTCATAAAAGCCCCTTCTGCAACTGCAGCTCGACATCCCTACTCATGTATTCGAATCGACTTGCTATGAAAGCCAACGTGTCACTTGCCTTCTTTAGCAACCGCTGTACCTGCATGCTTACTTTTAGCAACTGGTGTACAAGGACACCTAGACCTTGTCACATTTGCCCCTTTCCCACTCAACTGCCATTTAGATAATAACCAGTCTTGTTGTGTTTTCTACCAAAGTGATGATCTCATATTATTCACATTATACATCATCTGCGATGCATTTACCCACTCAGAGAATGTGTTCAAATCAGACTGAACCAACTCTGTATTATTCTAAACACGTATTGCAGGTGAATAATGGATTTACTTCGAGCCATAAAGGCATAGAGATGTATAGCATGGAAATAGATCCTACAGTCCAACTCATCCATGCCGACCAGATATCCTAACCTAATCTAGTCACATTGGCCAGCAGTTGGCCCATATCCCTCTAAACCGTCCCTATTCATATACCCATCCAGATGCCTTTTAAATGTTGCAATTTACCAGTCTCCAGCACTTTCTATGGCAGTTCATTCCATATGCGCACCACCCTCTGTGTGAAAAAGTTATCCCTTAGGTCCCTTTTATATCTTTGTCTTCTCACCTTTAATCTATGCCCTCTAGTTCTGAACTCTACAAACCCAGGGAAAAGACCTTATCTATTTATCCTATCCATGCCCCTCGTGATTTTATAATCCTCTGTAAGGTCACCCTTCAGCATCTGACGCTCCAGGGAAAACAACCCCAGTCTATTCAGCCTCTCCCTATAACTCACAATTCCAACCCCAGAAACATTCTTGTAAATCTTTTCCGAACCCTTTCAAGTTCCACAACATGTTTCCAAAGTAAGGATAACAGAATTCCATGCAATATGCCAAAAGTGACCTAACCAATGTCCTGTACAGGTGCAACATGAACTCTCTAATCCTACACTCAATGCTCTGTCCAAGAAAAGAAAGCATACGACACGCCTTCTTCATTATCCTATCTACCTGTGACTCTACTTTCAAGAAACTATGAACCTGCTCTCCAAGGTCTCTTTGTTCAGGAACACCCCCCAGGACCTTATCATTAAGTGCATAAGTCTTCTCTGATTTGCTTTCCCAAAATGCAGCACTTCGCACTTAGCTAAATTACACACAATTTACCACTTCTCAGCCCATTGGCCCATCTGACCAACATCCTATTGTAATCTGAAGTGACCTTCTTCGGCTCTCCACTGCGCCTCCACTGTTAGTGTCATTTGCAAACTTATCAGCAATCCCTCATCCAAATCATTTATATAAATGATGAAAAGCAGTGGACCCTGCACAGATCCTTGTGGCACACCATGGTCACAGGCCTTCAGTCTGAAAAACAACCCTCCATTACCACCCTCTGTCTTCTACCTTTGAACTAGTGCTGTATTCAAACGGCTAGTTCTCCCTGCATTCCATGAGATTTAAATTTGCTTACCAGTCTCCCATGTCAAACGCCTAACTGAAGCCCGTATAGATCATATCTATCACTCTGCCCTCATCAATCCTCTTTGTTATTTCTTCAAAAAATCTCAATCAAATTCGTGAGACATGATTTCCCATGCACAAGACCATACTAACTATCGCTAAACAGTCCTTGCCTTTCCAAATATATGTAAATGCCATCCCTCAGGATTTGCTCCACCAATTAGGATTGGGTGGCATGGTGGCTCAGTAGTTGGCTCTGCTGCCTTACAGTGCTAAGGACGTGGGTTTGATTCCAGCCTCGGCTGACTGTATATGTGGAGTTTGCGCATTCTGCTGTGTCTGCATGGGTTTCCTCCGGGAGCTCTGGTTTCCTCCCACAATCTAAAGGTATGCAGTTTGCGTGAATTTTCCAGGCTAAATTGCCCATAGTGTTCAGGGATATGTAGGTTAGGTGCATTAGTCAGGGAAATATGGAGGAATGGGTTTGGGTGGGTTACGCTTTGGACAGTTTGGACTTGTTGGGCCAAAGGGCCTGCTTCCACACTGTAGGGATTCTATTCTGTAAACTTGCCCACCACTATTGTCTGTCCCACCGGTCTATTGATCCAGGGCTTTTACCTCTTGCAATGTAGTCACTTTATAAGCTGCTCAGAATGTGGCGTCCTTCACAGTGGAAAACCAAAGGTAGACTGGGTGACTGTTTTTCACATCTTCACTCATTCTACAAGAATTACCCCTACTTTCTGATTGTTTGCAGTCGCAGTCCACCATCTTACCAAAATTTTCGGCCTCGACCTGCTGCATTGTTCCCGTGAGTGCAAACGAATTTTGGAGGAGTAGAGCCTATTTTCTGCTGAGGTAATTTACAGAATTCAGGAATGAACAAAGAGTTCAACAACTCCAGACTATGAACTCTGCCTTCTAATTGGGCTACCCTTTCTGCCACCACCGCTCCAATGTCTTTGCTGCATGAAATTGTTCTCAATTTTACTGATCTGCGTTCTGCTATTAACACCTCCCACCTGCTTCAGATAAACTCTTTCGAAGTTGTTTCTGTGCATACTGCAAATATCGCACAATGTCACCAGAGGGCGCACGTGCCAAAACATTTGAATAGAGTTCTGAATGCGTGGAATTTTTATAATGATTTCAAGCACACGAGCTTTGTTGCAAACACAAATTGAAACAACAGAAGACTAATTATTCCCTATATGTGGTGAAGAGACTTTTGGATGTCTACCGCACCCTGCCTGTGACTTTGTATGATAACCACATAGACTATGTGCTTTGATCATTTGGAGAGTCCACGAAGAGTATCTATTGGTAAAATTGGAACATTCATGTGAGGAGCTCCTGAAGTGATGACTTCGGGATTAGATAATTGGTCTCAAATTCTCACAATATCTGAAACAAGCGTGGTTTCAATCAGTTCAAAGGGTTTCCGCTGATTCCCGTTGACTGCAACTTTCTTAACACTCCTTTGAAAGCAGACAAGGTCAAATGCTGCCTTCATGTCAAGTATAGTTTGTTCGCCTCCTCTGTTGAGTTCATCTTTTTTGAACATGCTTGGACGAAGACTGTAATGTGATCAATAGCCTGAAGCTGTAATGAAATCCAAAATTAAGAATGGATTGACAGTTATTGCTGCGTAAGTGCCACGTGATTTCACAGTCGAGGGTCCTTCTGTCACTTTGCTGGTGATGAAAAGCACACTGACAGAGAGCTAATTGAACGGGTTGGATTGTTTTCATTTCGTGGAAAGGCTAGCTTTCCACATGGTCGAAAATGCTGTCGCTGTATAAGAAAGGAACACTGAGCGGCGCGACAACGTCCACAGCACAGCAATTCTACACTGTAGCAGGACGCTATCAGGGTCCATATCTTAATGTGTAGTCAGTAGCTTCAGCAGATTTTATTCTTAACGTGAGATGAATCTAATTGACGCTTGCAATGTTGGGGATCTCGGACAGAGTTTGAGGCAAATTATCCAAACGACAAGAATGCTTGCCAGACTGAAGGCCTGTGAGTAGTGGAGTGTCTCAGCGTTCGGTACTGGACCCATTGCTGTTTGTCCTTTATATCAATGATTTGGATGAGAATGTATAAGGCATGATTAGTAAGTTTGCAGATGACACTAAAATATGCTGTAGGTTATCACAAATTGCAATAGAAATGCATGGTGCTGGAAAAGCATAGCAAGTCAGGCAGGATTTGAAAAGCAGGAGAGTAGGATGTTGCCTGACCTGCTGTGCTTTTCCAGCGCCACACTTTTCGAGTCTGATCTCCAGTATCTGCAGTCTTCATTTTCTCCAATCAGAAGACTTGATCAACTGGGGAAGTGGACCGAGAAACTGCAAATGGAGTTTAATAGAGATAAGTGTAAGGTCTTGCATCTCAGAACGTCAAAAAAAGTCAGGAGTTTTATGGTGAATGGAAGGGCCTTAAGGAGTGTAGTAAACAGAAGGTCCTTAGAGTTCAGGTGCATGGTTCTCTGAAAGTGGAGTCACAAGTGGACAGGACAATGAAGAAAGCTTTTGGTACACTGCCCTTCATGAGTCAGGGTATTGAGTATAGAAATTGGGAAGTAATGTTACAGTTTTACAAGACGTTGGTGAGGCGTCATAGAGTCATAGAGGTGCATAGCAAGGAAACAGACCCTTTGGTCAAACCCGTCCATGCTGACCAGATATCCCAACCCAATCTAGTCCCACCTGTCAGCACCCAGCCCATATCCTTCCAAACCCTTCCTATTCATACACCCATCGAAATGCCTTTTAAATGTTGCAATTGTACCAGCCTCCACCACTTCCTCTGGCAGTCATTCCATACACATACCACCCTCTGTGTGAAAACGTTGCTCCTTAGATCTCTTTTATATCTTTCCCCTCTCACCCGAAACCTACACCCACTTGTTCTGGACTCCCCAATCCCAGGGAAAAGACTTTTTCTATTTATCCTATCCATGCCCCTCATAATTTTGTAAACCTTTATAACCTCTCAACCTCCGACGCTCCAAGGAAAACAGTCCCAGCCTGTTCAGCCTCTCCTTATAGCTCAAATCCTCCATCCTTGGCAACATCCTTGTAAATATTTTCTGAACCCTTTCAAGTTTCACAACATTTTTCCGATAGGAATGAGACCAGGATTGCACACAATATTCCAACAGTGGCCTAACCAATGATCTTTACAGCCGCAACATGTACAGCCTCCCTACTCCTGTACTCAATGCACTGAACAATAAAGGAAAGGATAACAAGCGCCTTCTTCACTATCCTAGCTACCTGCGACTCCACTTTCAAGGAGCTATGAACCTGCTCTCCAAGGTCTTTTTGTTCAGCAACACTCCCTAGGACCTTACCATTAGGAGTATAAGTCCTGCTAAGATTTGCTTTCCCAAAATGCAGCACCTCGTATTTATCTGAATTAAATTCCATCTGTCATTTCTCTGACAATTGGCCCATCTGATCAAGATCCTGGTGTAATCTGAGGTAACCTTCTTCGCTGTCCACCACACCTCCAATTCTGGTGTCATCTGCAAACTTACTAACTATACCTCTAATGCTCGTATTCATTTATATAAATGACAGAAAATAGAGGACCCAGCACCGATCCTTGTGGGACTCCACTGGTCACAGGCCTCCACTCTGAAAAATAACCCTCTACCACCACCCTCTGCTTTCTACCTTTGAGTCTGTTCTGTATCCAAATGGCTAGTTCTCCCTGTATTCCATGTGATCTAACCTTGCTAACCAGTCTCCCATGGGGAATCTTGTCGAATGCCTTACTGAAGTCCAAAAAGATCACATCTACTGATCTGCCCTCATCAATTCTCTTTGTTACTTCTTCAAAAAACTCAATCAAGTTTGTGAGATATGATTTCCCACACACAAAACCCTGTTGACTATCCCTAATCAGTCTTTGCCTTTCCAAATACATGTACATTCTGTCCCTCAGGATTCCTTCCAACAACTTGCCCACAGCCAACGTCAGGCTCACTGGTCTTTTTATTTAGATTAGATTTCCTACAGTATGGAAACAGACCCTTTGGCCCAGCACATTCTGAAGAGTAACCCATCCAGACCCATTCCCCTACCCTATACTGAACCTCCGACTAATGCACCTAACAATATGCACAATTTAGCCAATTCACCTGACTTGCACATCTTTGGATTTTGGGAGGACACCAGAGCACCCGGAAGAATCCATTGCAGGCACGGAGAGAATGTGCAAACTCCACATAGACAGTCACCCAAGGCTGGAATTGAACCCGGATCCCTGGCGCGGCAGCAGTGCTAATCACTTAGCCACCGTGCTGCCTTATAGTTCCCTGGCTTGTCTTTACCACCCTTCTTAAACTGTGGCACCACTTTAGTCAACCTCCAGTTTCCGGCACCTCACCTGTGACTATTGATGATACAACTATCTCAGCAAGAGGCGCAGCAATCACTTCTCTAGCTTCCCACAGAGTTCTAATGCACACTTGATCAGGTCCTGGGAATTTATCCACCTTTATGTGTTTCAAGACATCCAGCACTTCCTCCTCTGTAACTGGAGTACTGTGTTCAATTTTGGACACCTTGCTATCGGAAGTATGTTGTTAAACTGGAAAGAGTGCGGAAGAAATCTTCAAGGATTTAGCCAAGATTCAACAGTATGAGGTATAAGGAGAGGTTTGACAAACTCGGACTTTTTTCTTTGTAGCCTAGGAGACGGGGAAGGATGCGGTCTGATAGAAGAGTATTAGATCATGAGAAGTATGGTGAGGATAAATGCATTCAATCCTTTTCCAAGGTTGAGGAATCGAGGACTAGAGGGCAAAGAATAAAAGGGAACCTATGGGGTAACTTCTTTAGATTACCTACAGTATGGAGACAGGACCTTCAGCCCAACAAGTCCACACCGAAGTGCAACTCACCCCCTCCTACCTAATGCACCTAACACTACTGGCAATTTAGCATGGCCAGTTCACCTGACCTGCACATCTTTGGACTGTGGGAGGAAACCGGAGCAAACTCACATTAACACGGGGAGAATGTGCAAACTCCACGCAAACTGCCTGAGATGGGAATTGAGCCCACGGCCCTGGCACTGTAAGGCAGCAATGCAAACCACTGAGTCACCATGCCACCCTGGGATGGGCTATCAGTGGAAGTCGGTAAACTGGGTACATTAACAACATTCCAAAACCTGGATAGGAAATGGTTAGAAGGATATGGGCCAAATGCAAAGAAATTGAGTCAGCGTAGGTGGACATTTTAGTCAACATGGGCTAGTTTGGGCCAAAGGGCTGTCTCTGTGCTGTATGATTCTGTGACTCTATGGCATTTCTGACTAAAGATGTTTATAAATGCTGCAGTTCATCTTTTCCCTGATGAACTGGTTTCTCAACTCATTAAATGTGGGAATATTTTTGTAGACTTCTATTCTGATTAGTTATTTGGTTGTGTATCTCCACTCAGGTCTGTATATAGAAAGAGGATGAGGCCATCGAGCCCGTCTCGCCATTCAATTAGATCACGGCTGATCTGTGGCCGAATTCCATATATCTATTTTTTTTAGCCCATATCCATTAATACCCTTGCTTAGTAGACATTTATCTGTCTCTGATTTAAAAGAAACAACTATCATCACCTGTCGTTTGTGGCAGACAGTTCCATAATTTACTACCCTTTTTGTGTAAAAGTGCTTCCTAACATCTGTCCTGAATGCCTTGGCCGAATTTATAGTATATGTCGCTCGTTCTAGAATCTCCAACAGCAGAAATAGCTTTATTTTATTTGCCTTGTCGTTTCCTGTTTATATCTTGAAGACAGTGATGGAGGCTGGTACAATTACAACAATTAAAAGGTGTCTGGATTGGAATATGAATAGGAAGGGTTTAGGGGGATATGGATCAGGTGCGAGCAAATGGGATTAGATTAATTTAGGATATCTGGTCGGCATGAACATATTGAGCCGAAGAGTCTGCTTCCATGCTGTACATCACTATGACTCTATGACATGACACGACTACATTTTTTCTTACCACGGAAGGCTTTCAGGGTAGGGTAATTAAGTATATTTAAGTCTGAGAGTGGCATATTTTTAATCATTAAGTTAAACAAAGATTATGGGGTACCGAATAAAAGTACAGTTGAAGATTATCAGTTCAACCATGATCTCTTTAAATGGTGGAACAGAATCGTTGGACTGGATGCCCTACTGCTGCTCCTACGTATATAATTGGCCACAGTAAATTTTCTTAGTGTACCGATACCCTGAAAAAAAGCGTCAGAAAACAGTGACTCAAAAAACATTAAAACTTGAGCCCCATTTGAGACCAGACATAATTTTATTTTTTCACAAAGCATAAGATCTGCATCAACCACCGTTAATTTTAATAACTCGTAAGATCAAATAGCAACCACTCTATTTAAGTCAAAGTGTTGCATCATTCTCTAGCACGGTCAATTGTCTGTACCATAATGCATGAGGCGGGTACAGACGTATCTTCACTGAAAAGTAAGTAAGTACGAATACCGTTCATTCACCTTGCCTACGTGTTAAATGTAGTTAGGATCATTTTTCACCGTTAACATTTGTGAGCACGTGCTAAAATAATATTTGTGGATTGCACTTGAAACATTTGACATGACTTTATAATCCAACTTTATAGATCTTATCACTAACACCATTATATGATCATGAGAAATATTCACTGCATGTGATACCATATTAAATAACGTACTGAAATTTTAGTTGTACCGGTTCAGTTTGATTACTTGCTGAACGCTGGAAAGTAAAGTTGTCTTTTTCGACCGTGTTGTAAGTATACATAGACACCACAAAAGCAGGCAGGAATCACACGCCAATGCAGTGACGACAAAAGACGTGCAGAAACACACATATAAAAATAGTTGCACTCAGATACAATCACTCATGTACTAGAATTCACACAGCGCTTCAGATTATAGCATTGACTAAATTAAAACTGTGTTCACATACTCAGGATACTTATGAATTAAAATTTACCATCCTTACGCTATGAGGTCACTTAGCACTGTTCATCACTTGCTGTTTGTGCTGTTTGGCGTTCAAGTATACTTGTTTGGTAGGTTCAGCAAGTTGAGCCATGATTTTTTTTTTAAGGAATGCCTGATGCTGTTCCTGACATGCACGCCTGCACTTTCCATTCAACAAAACTTTCTGGTTTGACGTTAATGGTAGAAAGGGGTTACTTGCCGAACCATGAGAATGAACGTTATGTTGGAGTACAGTCTTGCCTCCGCTGCTGCTGCTGATAGTACACAGGGCCTCATGTATGCATGGTTTTGTACTGCTCAAACTGATCAATTTAGCTACGCTGACTTTGCTACAGAACATAATGTCTTTAACATATTAAGAGGAAAGGACAGGGTAAATATAAATAAACTAGTTCTGCTGTTGGAGCTCCTAGAACGAGTGGTATATACCATAAATTCGGGCCAGGCCATTCAGGAAGGATGTTTCTACACACAAAGGGTAGTAAATTATGGAACTGTTTGCCACAAATGGCAGGTGATGATAATTATTTCTTTTAAATCTGAGACAGGTGAATGTTTACTAAGCCAGGGCATTAATGGATATGGGCAAAAAGCAGATACATCGAATTAGGCCACAAATCAGCCATGATCTCATTGAACGGTGGAACAGGCTCGATGGCCTCAATCATGACTGGGTGAAAGGGGCCTGTGCAACATTAGGAAAACAGGCCAGATTCAAAGCATTAGGAGGGTCAGGAAGTAAATTGCAATAGATGTTTCAAGTAGAAGGAGCTTTGACAGCTCCTGATGAAATTCAATTACTTATATGCAATTGGAAATGAAATACATTCTTCCCAGTTTTGTAGATATCACTACAACAGTTACTAGAATTTTTAAAAAGCCCATTATGAAAACTTGCTTATCTTATTCATTTGATTTTCTTCGTTGTCGTTGTTTGCAGAGAACAAATGGTTAACTTCTGACTGCACATTGAAAATCTTGTAAGGTGAAACCATGGGACAAAACAATTGCATTGCTGGCTTTCCATAGCAATAGAATTGGTGCTGGTACAGTATTAGATGCATTCCAGTGCTGTAATCTTTATAAAGGGCATTTCTCTAAGGTCAACTTTAAAGTGTTTTGACAGCAAGTCCGCCCTTTCAAACAATTTTAGGAGGTGAGGCTGCACGGCAACTTTCAACAAGGTCAAGCCTTGCAAAATGGATATGTATCTATCTTGGTCTCAAACAGTGACAAGCAATCTCTCACACAGTTCTACTTTGCATCGTTTAAACCGACAGCTAACCAGAAGGTCAGCACAAACATATAAAAATGCAATGTTAGTTTTAATGCATCGTTATGTTAAGAGCGATTAGGCTCTACGATTAGTGGACATCAGAGTCAAATTTGCACAATCCTTCTTTCCTATGATTTTCAGTGCATGTCATCAGAGATGGAGGAGGGTATTCCCGTCCTGATTCTGGGACACATTATGCATTTCCAGAGAAGGTTCGATGTTGGCAAGCACATAGCGAAACATCATCATTAAACACCAGTTTTTAAAAAACTTTTTACTGTAATAATATAGGATGGAATCAAAACTAAAGTTGCTGTCATGCCTCCAATACAAATGAAGGACTGTCATTCTCCTTGAGTACACCAAATTATCTATTCAAATTACCTGCTTGCAAAACGAAAACTCACAATGCAAAGATTGTGCCATCTATCCCTTACATCCACTCCCTACCCGCTGTGCTTGATAACCAGTAGTGATGAGCTTAGTTGGCTGCGGACTTTGATCTAAGTACGAGATAAACGTAATTAACCTGTTGAATTAATAATCATATTCATTTTACTCGAAATGTTGACATTGATACATTCATTTCTGCGTATTTTTGGCTTTTCAAATTCATAATTTAGCTTATCAAAAATGCCAAAAACAAGTTTCTTGCAACATCACATGATCCACTTCTTATCGCTTATTGATTACTTCTAGTAAACAACATAAGTTAACGGGTATTTTACCATTGGTTTCAGGACGGATGTTTACACCCATTAATTCCCCAGCCTCCTGTCTTTGGAGAAGCCTATCCTGACCTGAATGCAACTAGCCCGTGAGTGAAGGACAAATGGATCATTTTGCAAAAATAATTTGTAATAGAGTCATCTGCCTCGACTCTGATGAAAAACCATACTGGCTGCCTCATGACTGAAAGAGCTCCGCATTAATGCCTTTCCATCCTTAATCCAGACACACACTGTCCATAATAATTGAAATATACCCAAATACAAGGATAGAGAGATGTCCCAGAGAACGCTACGTCTGTTCACTGATTGAGTTCAGTCCTTGAACACTTAGCTGTTAACGTCACAATGATTTCGAGAGTTAAAACCAAATTTTTGTAACTTGGGTTTCAGGAGTTTCTCAGACTTGATGCTACAGTGTCACTTTTTAGTAGCAACATCATTGGACAAGTATAAGAATCCGACTAAACTAAGTTAACGTACAGTGTTCACATTGAGTTATAGCCAACAGTTTCTTTCTTGTTATTAAAGGTGGAACTACATGTGTGTGAAAGGGATACAGGACGAGGTTACATTCTTAACATGTAACATGAGGATAATACTAGTTGTATTGCCAGAAAAAGGATGCATTTACCAATCAAATTGCTGGATAATACTGGAATTATCACCCACAGAGTTTTCTTGCTGTTCAGTCCTTGCTCATATGCAGAAAAAGGATTGATTTGATTGCAGCAAACTCTGGAAATCTGGTGATAGGGGGACAGGAAAGTACAGCTGAGGCCAGCAATCAACTACCAACTTCCTGAATGGTTGTTCTAATCCTGCTCTTAATTCCTATGTTTGACAGGGGCATTAGTGAAGATTTGGTTCAAAACAATTGATTATTGATACGGAACTTCCCAACTGCCCCAATTTAATTGGGAACAGATATGGAACGTTTCCAATATATGTACCTCATGACATCCCTATTAATGGGAGAGTTCATGGTAAATTCCGCCAATAATGTGGATTACTGATATCATGGCAAAAACAAAGACAAAAAATTCAGAGTTTAAACGAGAGCACTTCCTAACGATGATTAAAAGTTTCCAATGTGGTCCAGATCTTGCGTGTTCAATCCCCCACTGCAGATTAATCTGAATTGCCTTCAAGGGAGGTGGAAACCTTGTAGATGTAAAATAGCACTGCAAAGGACGAATTGGTTTAACCAGAAAGGCGGACTGAAAATAAGATGTTTCTCATAACAATTCAGACGGTCCTTGTACTTTGAGGGGTTCATGCATCTTCAAACTCAGGTCGCCGAGATCGCGAGGGCCTGCCCTCACACTGTGGCATTACTGAGGTGTATTCTACGTTATCTGAATTCCTATTCGCTCTATCCGTCCTTCTGGTTTGTTGCATGCTCAACTGGACATAATGCAGTGAAGGCTCCTCAGCCACACGTTCCTGAAAGGATTAAAATGTCAAAATTATCAATTAAGAACTGATATCATCTTTTGAGTTTTACACATTCCACCATAAACTGACTTTGTATTAAAATTAAAACCCTTTTCCTGCCTTAACTCAGACTTTACAAGCCCTCCATTTGAAGAAACACTTTCTTTTATATTGTTCAGTATCTCTTGCAAACCTAGCCTTTAGTGTCCGTACAAATTGCCCTTTGGAATAGTTAAATAAAACTGGATAGCCTTCTAGTCCATTTAAGGGGGCTGTTAAGGGCCAACACGTTGCTTCCATTTCGAAAATACGTGTTTTCCGACTGCATGAGTCATTTTTGTTTGCGACAATCGAGAATTGCTTCATGATCATCATTAGACGAGCTTGGTTTCCAGTTTTATTACGTCATTCAAACTGAACGTGGTGCTCAAATTTCATCTTGTATTCTCGGTGGAGAAGAAATCATCATGTCCGTTCACAATACCACTACACCACCACTTCACTGCACCAAACATTATTGGACCTTTCCTGATCACAGCAAGATTTTTAACCCAGTCTTTGTTCAAATCATTACAATGTCATGTCAGAAACGTTGGGCCTCTAATCTGGTACGATGAGTGAATCAAAGTTAAATATTAGTAAATTTCTAACTACCAAAAAACTACTGTCAAACAATATGATTATATTGGACAGTATAGAAATTTCACGTAAAATGACCCCATTTATAATTATTGGAATTGTTATCAAGTTTAATTCATTTTCTTTTACTTTGGGAAGATAACAGGTGTGAGGAAGTTTTGAAAACCCACCAAGTATTCAATATCAAGTATATCATAAATACAATGAAAGCCATGTTTTCTTGACCCGACACCAGGGTGCTATCAGGAAGTTAATTAATAAACTATGTTTCATTCTCACCCCAGGGACCATAAAAGTATGCCAAAACAATTTATGATTCAACGTTTAAAACATTTGATAGTTCTTACTTCTGTCCTTGCTTTTACAACACTGGAACCTGTGGTAACATGAACATGACAGAATTATATTTCATTGGAAATGAAATCGCCATACAACAGCACCATAATATAGGTACATAAACAGCAATAAATATGATCATGAAACTTCCTCTCTGATGCCGTACCAAACACAAAAAAACATTGAAACGGTTTCTGTTCCTATTAAATTCTACCAAACATGAACAAAAAGCAAACAACATAGATAAATAATCTATGATTCTTATCATTGCAATCCGAATGCCATCATAATGCAAAAGCAATTTGCTGAAACTAAGCGTTTACATACAGTATTCTTCTCTGCGATGGCTGAATGTTTCTTTCTTAATTTCCCATCAATCAGAAACCTTTGCTGTGCTATTTTGACTGATGTGCAACTCGTATTTTATTACTTGGAAATGTGAGGGAGACACATAGAAATATGGGAATTTGGGAAAGGAGTAGATAATTTCAAGCATGCTCTGTACTTAATATGATCATGGCTCATCAAGCAATTAAGTACTCTGTTCCTTCATTCTCCCCAACCTTTTCAATTCCTTTAGACCTTAAACAAAACTATCTCCTTCTTGAAAGAATTGCATATTTTTTGACCCAGCTACTTTCTGTATCATAGAATTCCATAGGTTTGCCATTCTGTAGATGATGAAAGTGCTCCTCATCTCAATGCTGAATATCCTACCCTGTATGCTTAGACTGTGATGCCTTCTTCTTGGCTTTCCAATTATTGGGAACATTATTCCTGTGTTTACCCTGCTGGCTGCAGGTGAATCTGCCCATGTCAGTGTGGGGAACAGTGACCACCTCGTAATCCCTTTGGTGCCTTGTTTTCACATTGTGAATACCGACCACTGTTTTGTGTGGAACTATCACAGTGCCAAATGAGACAGACGTAGATATAGCAGATCAAGCTTAGGCATCCACAATGCATTATGAGCCATCAACTGGAACAGACTCATGCTCAAACACGACATACAACCTTTTGACCTGGCATGCCCCACATTCAGTTATTACCATTAAGCGAAAGGGCCAACCCCGGTTTAATGGAGAGTGCAGGAGCAGAATCAGGCATATGTACTGTTTGGGTGAAATTCACAAAAAAAATACTCGCATTGCAAACAGCACAAAGGGCAATTAATAAAAAGGGCTCATCAATCCGACAACCAATGGATCTGCAGTCTTGTGACATTCAGTTGTGAATTGTGGTAGACAATTAATCAACCCACTGGGGTGGGGTTACACAAATATACCCGTCCTTAATCATGGAACAGCCAAGAACATCACTGCAAGAGATAAGGCTGAAACATTCGCATCAATCTTCAGCCAAAAGTGACAGTGGATGATACATCTTCAAACAAAAGTGCTAAGTGGAGGATCCATTTTAACACCTTCCAGTGATCTCAGCATCACATATTCCAGTTTTCAGTCAATGCCAAGTAACGGTTGGAGGCATTGGATATTGCAAAGGCTAAGACCCTGACAACAGTCCTCAACAGAAGAGTTGTGCTTCACAACTTGCCCACTCCCCTCACTGAGCTGCACCATTACGGTCATTACTTGGCATCCCTGACAATGTGGAAGATTGCCCAAGTGTGTTCAGTACACAAGTGTGTAACGAGATTTCAAATATATGTGAGAAGAATAAGGTGGTGATGGTAGGAGGTGTTTCAAAACAGAGATTGGGACTGCCATATATTAAAGGCCTGGATGGAGAAAAGATTGTTAACTGCTGACAGGAAACGTTTCTTATTCAATATGTGGATGCAACCACTAGAGAAGGAGCAAAACTTGACCTTCTGCCGGGAAGGCAGAGTAAGTGACTGAGATGTCAATGGGGTGCACTTTCAGGCAAGTGAATATATTCTCTTAGTTTTTAAGTAGTCATGGAAAAGCACATTGAAATGCGCAGGTTCTAAACAGAAATAAGGCTAATATGTTCGCATTAGACAGGTCCTTTGAAAAGTTGTTTTGGGGGAGGCTATTCACGGGGAAACCGTATAAGTGGGAAGTCAGGACGAGAACAAAAAAAAAAGGAGACATGAGATAGCTTTGGCAAATACAGCCAAGGATAATCCAACAAGATTCTATAAATACATTAAGGTCAAAAAGGTATATGGTCCCTTAAAGGCAAAGGGGACCATCTATGTGTGACACCACGGGAGATGGGTGCGGTATTAAACGAATATTTTGCGTCAGTACTTTCTCTGATGAAGGACTTGGAAAGCAGGAAAATTTGTGGAAATATATCGTGGTGCCTTGAAAAGAGTTCATATTGCTGAAGAAGAGGTGTTGGAGGTCTTAAAACCCATAAAGTTAGGCCGATCCCTAGGAGCTGATTAGGTGTTTCCTAAAGCTAAGTGGGCAGGAAATGAAGAGATTACTAGGCCTTTGCTCAGGTACTTTTACCATCGACAGCTACGGTTGAGGTGACAGAAGACTGGAGCTTAGATTATATGGTGCCATTACTTAAGAAACCAGTTAAAGAATGACCAGATTTAAAGACTGGTGAGCCAGGCATCAGTGGTGGCCAAGTTTTTGGAGGTGGATCCAATAGACTGGATTTCCATGTATTTGGAAAGGCAAGGACTACTCAGGGATAGCTAACATGGCTTTATGACTGCAGAATTGTGCCTCACTAACTTCAGTGTGTCTTTGAAAAAGTGATGAAGAAAATTTATGAAGGGAGAACCGTAGACATCATTCATATGGACTTCAGCAAAACGTTCAATAAGATTCCTCTGGTTAGTAAGGTTAGATCACGTGGGATCCAGAGGAAGGTAGCAATTTGATGCAAAATTTGCTTGTAGGTAGGAGACAGAGGGTCGTTGTGGAGAGTTGTTTTTTGGTCTGGACGTTTGTGTCCAGTGACGTGCCAGAAGGATCAGTACCGCACCCACTGATTTTCATCATTTACATAAATGATTTGGATGTGAATATAGGAGGTATGTTTGCGTTTGCAGATGACACTAAAATTGCGATGTAATGGACAGTGAAGAATGGACAGTATAAAGGGATGTCAATTAATTGGCCAATGAGCCAGTACCGATTAATTTAATTTAGATAAATGTGAGGTTTTGCATTTTTGGAAAGCAAACCAGAGGAGGACTTATGCAATCAGTGAAAGGGCCTTGGAGTATGTTGTCAAACAAATAGACCTTGGGGTCAGGGTGTAGTCCTTTGAAAGTAGTGTCACGTGAGCAGATTAGTGAAGAAGGCAATTGGCATGCTTTGTCATAACATCGAAAATAGGAATTGGGATGTCATTTTGCGATGTTCAGGATATTGGTGAGGCCACTTTTGGATCTAATACTTGCTATCCTTCTGGAGAAAGGATGTTGTTAAACTTGAAAGGGCGCAAACAGATTGGACTACCGCAAGCTCATTCATTGATGACTTTAGCTCCATTCTAAGGTCAGAAGTGGGGATGCTCGCTGATGATCCCACGATGTTCAACATTGCTCACAGCTCCTCAGATACTGAACAAGCTATGTTCAAATACAACACATCTGGACATGATCCAGGATTGGGTTGACAAATGGCAAGTAACATTCACACCACACAGGAACAGAAAGGGAGTTTTTCTACAAACCGCCTAATAGCAGTAGGGAGATTGAAGAACTCATGGCCAGGAGATTTTGGAAAATTGCAGATGTAGCAGGGTTATTGTTTTGGGTGACTTCAACTTTCCCAATATTGACTGGAACCTCCTTAGTGCGGATGGTTTGGATGGAGCCGTTTTTGTCAGGTGTGTTCAGGAGGCTTTCCTTACTCAGTGTTTAGACAAGCTGACAAGGGGAGAAGCCATTTTAGATTTGGTGCTCGACAATGAGCCAGGACAGGTGTCAGATCTCGTAGTGGGAGAGCACTTTAGTGACAGTGACCACAATTGCCTCACATTTAACATAGCCTTGAAGAGGGAAAAAAAAACAATTACTAAAGGAAGGTATTTAACTGCGGAAAGTGAAATTATGACAGAAGTTGGGAAGTACAGATTGGGAACGATTGTTCCACTGCAAGGGCACAACAGGCATGTGGAGACTGCTTAAGGAGCAGTTGTTGTGAACAATGCGCAAATTTGTTCCTCTGAGAAGGGTAAGAAGGGGTAAGTTGAAGGAGCTTTAGATGACGAGAGCAGAGGCACTTCTTGTCAAAAGGAAGAAGGCAGCTTACCTAATACGGCAGAAGCAAGGAGCTAGCACAGATTTAGAGGATTACAGGCTTACTAGAAAGGAGCTCAGAAATGGACCGAGGAGAGCTAGGACGAGGCACAAAAAAGACTTGGCAAGAAGGATTAGGGAGAAGCAAAATACATTTTACTCATACGAGAGTAATATGAGAATGATCAGAGAGAAGGTAGGGCCGGTCAGGGATAGCGTAGGGATCTTGTGTGTGGAGTCTGAACAAATAGGGAAAATCAGTTTTTTGCTTCGGTTTTCACTACGGAAATGGACATTGTTGTGAATGAGAACTTTGAGGAGTTGTGAAATAGGTTTGGACAGATCAAGATTGATGAAGTTGATGTGCTGGAAATTTTGGCAAACATTAAGATTGATAAGTTCCCAGGGCTAGATCATATTTATCCTAGATTGCTCCGGGAAGTGAGAAAGTAGGTTGCTAAGCCGCTGGTGAAGATCTTTGTTTCCTCATTCTCCACGGGAGTAGTACTGGAGGTTTGGAGGGAGGCGAATGTTGTTCCTCTTTTCAAATAGGAGAATAGGGAAATCCTTGACAATTACAGTCTTACATCTGTGGTCAGCAAGGTTATGGAAAGAATTCTGAGGGATAGGATTTATGACTATTTGGAAAAGCATTTAGTGATTAAATATAGTCAGCATGGCTTTGTGAGGGGCAGGTTGTGCCTCACAAATCTTAATGAGTTCTTTGAAGAATTGACAAGACAGGTTGATGAAGGACGCACAATGGATGTGGTGTAAATGGACTTCAGCAAGGAATTTGTTAATGTTCCCCATGGCAGGCTCATTTGTAAAGTCAGGTGGTATGAGAGACAGGGAGATTTGGCTGTTTGGATTATAATTGGTTGGCTGACTGAAGGCAGAGAGTGGTTGTAAATGGAAAGCATTCTGCCTGGAGGTCAGTTGTAAGTGGTGCCCCACAAGGCTCTGCTTTTGGGCCTCTGCTGTTTGTAGTTTTTATAAATGACTTGGATGAGGAAGCTGAGGGGTAGGTTAGTAAATTTGCAGATGATACAAAGGTTGGAGGTGCTGTTAATAGTATCGAGGACTATTGTAAGTTGTAGTGTAACATAGACAGCGTGCAGAGCTGAGAAATGGCAGGTGGGGTTCAACTTGGATAAATGTGAAATGATACATTTTAGAAGGTCGAACTTGAATGCTGAATATAGGATTAAAGACAGGATTCTTGGTACTGTGGAGGAGCAGAGGGATCCTGGTGTGTACAAATGCATAGATCCCTCAAAGTTGCAATCCAAGTCGATAGGGTTGTTAACAAAGCATTTGGTGATTTAATTTTCATTAACAGGAGGATCAAGTTTAAAACCATAAGGTTTCGCTGCAGCTCTACAAGACTCTGGTGAAACTGCATTTGGAATATTGTGCCCAGTTCTGGTTGCCCTATTATAGGAAAGATACGGAGGCTTTGGAGAGCGTGCAACGAAGCCTTACCAGAATGCTGACCTGCAAAATGACTGGAGGGCTTGTCATACGAAGAGTGGTTGACTAAGCTCAGACGTTTCTCGCTGGAAGAGAGGTGACCTGATCGAGGTATAAAAGGTAATGAGAGGCATGGATAGAGTCAATGGGCAGACTTTTCCACAGGGCAGGATTGACTGGCACGAGGGGTCATAGTTTTAAGATATTCGGAGGAAGGTATAGAGGAGACGTCAGAGGTAGGTTCTTTATGCAGAGTTGTGAATCCATGTAATGCATTGCCAGCGGTGGTGGTGGTGGAAGCAGAGTAATTAGGGACATTTAAGTGACTGCTGGACAGCAGTGAATTGAGGGGTGTGTAGGTTAGGTAATTTTATTTTAGATTAGGAATAATCATCGGCACAACATTGTGCGCTGAAGGGCGTGGTCTGTGATGTACTTTTCTACGTTCTATGTTCTACAAATACTGGGCAATATCCATTGTCAATAAGAGATATTCTAACCCCCGCCCCTTGACATTCAGTGGTGCTGTTCACTGAATAGACAAACACCCTGGGAGTGACCATTGAGCAGAAATTCAACTGGACTCGCCATTTCAATATAGTGGATACAAGAGCAGCTCAGAGGCTTGAAATACAGTGTTGAGTAACTCGCCTCCTGATTCCTCAAAGCCTGCCCACAATCTACAAGGTGCAAGTCAGGAGTGTGCGGGAATACTACTCCCCAGTTTCCTGCATGAGTGCAGTTCCAAAAGTACTCAAGAAACTTGACAACATCCAGGACAGCGCAGCCTGCTTGATTGGCATCATGTCTACAAGCATCAATTCCCTCCATCACTGGCATTCAGTAGCAACAGTTTGAACTCTTCATAAGATGCACATCATAAATTCGTCCAAGATAGCACCTTCCAAACCCACGACTACCTCCATCTAGAAGGACACGGGCAGCAGATACAAAGAAACACCCTCATTAGTTGCCATCGAAGCAACTCAGTATGTTGACTTTGAAGTCTGTTACCTTCACTATCGCTGGGTCAAAATCCTGGCATATCCTCCCTAAAAGGATTGTGTCCTACGTACACTGTGTGGACTGCTCTGGTTCAAGAAAACAGCTCACAAGTAGCTTTTCAAGGCTATCTCAGGGTAGACAATAAATGCTGGCCTGTCAACAAAGTCCAGGTCACATGACTGAATACAATACCTTGCCGAGCCCTGTTACAATTTTCTGAGCTTCTATGCAATCCCCTCACATTCTTCTACACTCTGGTGAATACAGCTATAAATGATTTAGTGTCTTTTCATTCGTCAGTCCAGCCATCACTGGAATCAATGTGGTAAACCTTCAATGCATTCTCAATGCATAAGCATGCATTAGAAGGGAGGCGGTGACGATGACGTCACCTGGACCAGTAATCTCAAGTTCAAAATTAATGCTTTAGGAACCAGGGCTATTTAAGATTCTTTTTACGTTCCCGACTTCCAATAACATTTGAAACCGGCATTGTTGTCGGTTGCAGAAAGGCAGAAAAGTTACAACGCAAGAACTCACTGTTCAATGGCAGCCAGGAGATTAGAAAAAAACACAAACCTAGACCATTTCGCAACCCTTGGAGCCTTGCAAATCATTATTGTACCGAAGGAAACATGCTCTCAGTAAATTCGGAGCAACATCAAAGCTACACTGAGCCAATCTCTGTGTGGATCATTGATTCAGGGCTAATATTTGGTCAGGACACGTGACAGGGCCTGGTTTTTCTTCTACATTGCATCAACGGATCATTCACATCCGCCCCAGAAAGTTAAGTAGAGGCTGCGTTTGAGTTTTCCTCTCAAAAATAGATAAGTAATTCCGACAGCGCGGACTTCAGTCAGTACCGCCCGCTTCGATTTTTGTGGTCTTGAATCTATAACCTTGAAATTTGCAGAAATGCACGCTACAACAGAGCGCCAACCCATTACAAGCTTGGAAGGCAGCCAGGTTGCATTCGCGTCTTGCTCTCTACCCATCTACCTTAAATAGTTCGACACTTTTCGGACCTTCGTGTCCCGGCTCTCATTGAAATGGTGCTAAATACAAAGATCGTCTCTAAAATCAATGACGTATCTGGATTAGGGTACTGTATGGTCACGTTTGCTTACATGCAGCGAAAATACAAACCTGTAGTTCCCCGCAGCACTCGAACTGTCAAGAATATAATGAGCAGACCTATCAACGCCAGACCGCCGAGTAAAATTGGTGTAATGTCTGTCTTTGTTTCCACTATGACACCTGCAAATAATAGCACGACCACATAGTTTGCGATTCATATTGATAACGACTGACGAATTAAATGACGCAGTTTCTGTTTTATAAAACAATGTTATCAGATCAACGGAACATGATTATTTTCCAGGAAATGGGTGAAGGGAGTTATTGGTTGCATATTAAAATTTAAGCTAATTGGCAAAAATGAAATTAAATACACATCGAAATCGAAAGCAGGTCGGGAAATGGCAACTTGAAGTAAAGTGAGTTGCCGCCCTATCGCGTATGTGCCGCTAGTGTAATGGTATCATGCAAGATTCCCATTCTTGTGATCTGGGTTCGATTCCCGGGCGGCGCAGTGCAACGTTTTAAAACCCGGAAATATGGGTTTTGAAGGTTGTAAACCGAAACTGAAATCGCTGGTGAAACTCAGCAAACGTCAGAGTCGACATTTCGAGGACTGTGACTCTGCTTTCATCTCACAGGTGAAGCAGGACCTTCCGAATTTCGCCAGCAATTACTGATTTTCTGGTAGATTGGATAGTGATTTCAATCGCAGAGGATTGTGAACGACAGAATAAGGTCAACACTGGAATTCCTTGAAAAGGATCAGTATCAGAAAGGGTTAGTGTCAAAGGTCAAAACATGGTGGATAGGTGCACTGTTAGCTCAAGCTAGGGAAAGAGGCAAGTCAAGGAAAAGGGTCTCTGTGTGACAACATCAAGATCAGTTTATATTCTTGTGCTCGTCTCCACTAACACCTCTGCAATTGAAATATTTCTCAACAGCCTTCTTGTCTTGTGAGTTGCAAATAAACTAGTTGGACTTCAACAGATCTGCCGGTCTTCAGGACAATGTTTTACATACGCTGACTGTCTTCTGGGATCAGTGAAGAAAAAAAGCTTCACATAAATCCCCAGGACCTGATCAAGTGTACCCGAGAACTCTGTGAGAAGCTAAGGAAGTGATTCCTTTGCTGAGATATTTGTATCATTGATAGTCACAGGTGAGGTGCCAGAAGACTGGAGATCAGCTAACGTGGTGTCACTGTTTAAGAAAGGTGATAAGGACAAGCCAGGGAACTATAGACCAGTGAGCCTGACGTTGGTGATGGGCAAGTTGTTGGAGGGAATCCTGACGAATAGGATGCACATGTATTTGGATAGCTCAGGAGTATTTAGAGGTAGTCAACATGGTTTTGTGCGTGGGAAATTATGTCTCACAAACTTGTTTTTTTCTTGATGAAGTAACAAAGAGGATTGCTGAGGAAAGTGCGGTAGGCATGATCTATATGGACTTCAGTAAGGCATTCGACAAGGCTCCCCACGGGAGATTGGTTAGCAAGGTTAGAGCTCATGGAATGCAGGGAAAACTCGCCATTTGGATACAGAACTGGTTCAAAGGTAGAAGATTGAGGGTGGTGTTGGCGGGTTGTTTTTCAGACAGAGGCCTTTGACCAGTGGAGTGCCACAAGGATTTGTGCTGTGTCCACTACCTTTCATCATTTATAGAAATGATTTGGATGTGAGCATAAGAGGTATAATTTGTAAGTTTGCTGATGACACCAAAATTGGAGGTGTAGTGGACAGCAAAGAACGTTATCAATTGGATCTTGATCAGATGGCTGGTGACTGAGAACTGGCAGATGGAGTTTAATTTAGATAAATACAATTCGCTGCATTTTGGGAAAGCAAATCTTAGCAGGACTTATTCACTTAATGGTAATGTTCTGGGGAGTATTGAGAGACCTTTGATTGCAGTTTCATAGCTCCTTGAAAGTGGAGTCGCAGGTAGATAGTAGAGTGAAGAAGGCGTTCAGTATGCTTTCCTTTATTGATCAGAGTATTAAATACAAGACTTGGGAGTTCATGTTGCCGCTGTAGAGAACACTGATTAGGCCACATTTGGAACAATATGTGCAAATCTGGTCTCCTTCCTTTCGGAAAGATGTTGCTAAACTTGAAAGGGTTCAGAAAAGATTTGCAAGGATGTTGCCAGGATTTGTGCTGTGGGTAGGGGTTGAATATGCTCGGGTTGTTTTTTCTGGAGCGTCATAGACTGAGGGGTGACCTTATAGAGGCTTATAAAATCATGAGTGGCATGAATAGGATAAATAGCCAAAGTTGTATATACGGACTTTAGTAAGGCGTTTCATGAGGTTCCGCATGATAGACTAATGGAGAAAGTGAAGTCACATGGTTTTCAAGGGTTCTAGCTAGGTCAATAAAGAACTGGCCGAGCAATAAGAGGCAGAGCGTAGAAATTGAAGGGATTTCCTCAAAATGGAGAAAGGTGACCAATTGTATTCTGCAGGGGTCAGTGTTGTGACCACTGTTGTTTGTAATATATATAAATGATCTGGAAGAGGGCACTGTTGGCATGGTCAGCAAGTTTGCAGATGACACGAAGATTGGTGGAGTAGCAGAAACTATAAGGGACTGTCAAAGAATACAGGAGGATATAAATAGACTGGAGAGTGGCAGATTGATTTCAATCCAGACAAATGTGAGGTGATGCATTTAGGGAAGACTAATTCGACAGCGAATTATACCTAGAGGGCATAGGTTTGTGGTGAGAAGGGAAAGATATTTTCATGCAGAGGGTGGTGCATGCATGGAATTAGCTGCCAGAGGAAGTGGTGGAGGCTAGTACAATTCCTATGAATAGGAAGGGTTTGGAAGGATATTGATGTGTGCTGGCAGATGGGACTAAATTGGGTTGGAATATCGGGTCGGTATGGACGAGTTGGACTGAAGGGTCTGTTTCCATGCTGTACATCTCTATGACTCTATGACTCTATTTAATCATGCATATCTTTAATGGTATTTTGAATTACTACTTACATTTGGCATCTGTATTGTTAATTTGTCCACCGTCTATCTTGTCACATCTGTTGTCTGT
Source organism: Hemiscyllium ocellatum (assembly GCF_020745735.1). Lineage (NCBI taxonomy): Eukaryota > Metazoa > Chordata > Chondrichthyes > Orectolobiformes > Hemiscylliidae > Hemiscyllium > Hemiscyllium ocellatum. Next base: position 13,669,412 of record NC_083435.1, read on the forward strand.
AAATATTTTACAACACATTCTTTCTTTGCCAAACGCCCCCTGGCTTGTTGCTGCAGTTATAAAGTAAGAAAACAGAAATATAACACCATATGGATAGTTTTTAATTCCACTAATCTTATAATTCATGGTAACTACTTGCATATCTATAATCTGGGAAATGGAGAATGGCAGACCTGAGCTCTCTATTTTGTAAATTATTTATTGATATTGACCATAATACGTTCCTGTATTTTAATACCAAATTGATACAGATTTAGTATGGGAAATAAACGGGTCTTCTGTTTTGTACTTTCGAGGTTAATGATATGGCTCTCCTTTCATTTTATTTCATTTGAATGTGTGCATTAGGACCAGCAGTAGGCAATTTTACCCAACCTGCATCAACTCTGACATTTGATAAGACCACAGCAAATCTGATTATGTGCCCAACCTCACTATCCTAATTTCCATGATGCCCTTTTAAGACTCTTCATCCAGAATCTAACTCAGTCCGAAATAATACAATGTCACCACTGCCCGCTGGATCAGAAAAACATGCAGATTATCAGCTGTTTGATAGAATAGAATTCTTCTCAACACCATTTTGAAAATTTGATCCTTCATATTTCTTTTTAATATGTCCCCAAGTTCTAGAAAGGGAAACATCTTCTCTACATCTAAATCGTCAAATCCCTTAGAACCGTATATGTTTACATCAGATTATATTGCATTACTCTAAATGGCAATGAGTATATCGATAACTTGCCCAGATTTCATAGAATCTCAGAATTGTAAGCGTGTGGAGAAGTACCATTAGCTCATCATAGATGGAGTGTTTCTTTGAGCATTTGAACTTAAAGTCATACTCCTGCCTTCCCCACATACGCCTGATCACCTTTTTATTTAAACAATCATCCAGTGCCCTCTTGAATGCTCAACTGAACTTTCCTCAACTACTCAGTTTGTGAAGAATAGTTTGTTTTTCTAACCTTGCATTTGCTTGTATCACCGAACACTTTAAACCTATACCTTCGCAGACTCAATCAATTTCCACATGGGAACACTATCTCACGATGAACTCTGTTCAGAACCCTCAAAGACTTATGGAGTCATGGAGTCATACAGCACAGAAACAGACCCTTTGATCATACCAGTCAATTCCGAACATAAACCCAAACTAAACTAATCCCACCTTCTTGCTCATGGCCCATATCCCTCCAAACCTTTCTCATAATCCAAATGTCTTTTAAATATTGTAAATGAACTCATATCCATTCCTGCCTCAGGAGCTTCATTCCACATGCAAACCATCTTCTCCACAAACAGAATTATCCGTCATGGCCTTTTTGAACTTCTCTCCTCTCACTTTAAAAACGTGCGCCCAGTCTTGAATTCCCCATCCAGTGGATAAAAAGCAATTACCATCTATACCCCTCACTATTTTATAAACTTCTATAAGGTCTTCTCTCAATCTTCTACATGACTTCGAAATGTCTATGAAATCTACACTTAGCCTTTTTGACTCTAAGGAAATTAAGATCATCATCGCAAATCTTTCCACAAAATTAAGTTTCCCATTCCATTCTTCTAAACCTCCGCTGCACACTTTCCGAAGCATTCACATCTCTCAGAATTGTACTCCAGCTGAACTCCAATCATTGTTCTGTGTATGGTCATCATATATTCCCTGTTTCTGTGCTCTATGAAGTCAAACATGCTGCATGATTTTTAACAGCTCCCTGCCGCTATCTCCTGCCAATTTTAATGACTGCTATGCATATGCACTCAAGTTCTCTACTCCTTCGTGCTTTAGATTTTTTCAATATGTAACATTTCTCCATCTTCCTTGCACCAAAGTGTATCCCCTCACAATTCTCTGTAATGAACTTGAAGGCCCACCCAACTATCCACTCCACCAACAGCGTACTATCCTTTCTAAATGCTCCACTGCTGTGCTCATACTTTGAAATTTTCCTGACTTTCGCGTCAACAGAAACTTTGAATTTGTCTCCTGTACATTAAGCCCAAGAAAATTTATTTTTTCATCACACAAGCTTCTGAAGCCAGAAATAGTCGAATGAGCATCTGCTAAATTATTTCTAATGCAATTATTACCCTTTTTCAATGGACCCATTATTTTCACAACGTCATGGACTGAAGGGGAGTTGCTCTCCCATCTTTTCAGCGAGAATGCTGCTCCATGAAAACAGACATTACGACTACGGCTCAAAGTGTAGGATTTCATTGCTAAAACATTAAAAATATTTTAATTTGGAATTGGTCACATCCTCGGAATTTTGTAACCATTAACAGTATGTACCAAAGCAAGCCATTACCATGGGTGCTAAAATTTGAAAATTTGCATAATGTAACAAATATCCTAGCGTTCACATAGAGGATTGTAATAATTCTCAATTTGTACAAATATCCGAATAATAGTTCAGGAGCTATTCGTTGTGATGGAGCTAGATAGGATAAATTTAACTCACCAATGCAGAGTGCAAAAGAAACCAGCTGCATAAAGGCAATTCGCTGGATTATCCACATCGTCCATTTGCCCATAATAAAGATATGCAGTCTTTAAAAGTGTAGCCCCTAAATAAACAGTCTCAATACATGGGCGTGTACGGAATAATTTGTGGTCTATCTTTGTGGGCGTATAGATTTTCTGTCATTGTACTTTGCAGAGGGAAATGGCCCAACCACAAGATCTTCAAAATAGAGGTCACCAAATAAAATGCCACATTACTAGCTATTTTGGAAATTAAAAAGCAGAGGCAATATTTCAATGTAAATGAACCCTTCGTGCGGCTGTGTGATTTTGCTGTACACCAATGTTAGGTTTCAATAAATTTCAACATTGTTCGCTGTAAATGGACGGAAACTCACAATCTAGTAGCATTTGGAAGTGTTCTGACAGTGAGTCAATAAATAAAAACAACTTACTCAGAGGTCCATTCATCGGACTCACAGTCCATGGAAACAAATGTTAAACAGAGCCCACGACAACAAAATTGAATTCACTCCTACAGCATTCCAAAAGCAGAAGGTCAAATGCATGCATGTGAACCATTGAAAGGTGGTTTTAGTTAGATCATTAGTTTAATGCTAAGGTCGACTCTTAGCGGGGCCTGGTGCCTTAGTGACTTAGTGGTTAACCTTGCTACCTCACAGTGCTAGAATCCCAGGTTCAATTCCAGTCTCGGGCTGTTGCCTCTGTGGAGTTTGCAAGTTCTCCCGTGTCTGCGTGGATTTCCTCCCACCATACAAAGGTGTGCAGGTTATGTGGATTAGCTCTGCTCAATTGTCCATAGGGTTAGTAGCATTAGTCAGCTGTATATGTAGTGTACGGGAATGGGTCTGGGTGTGTTTCTCTTGGTAGGGTCGGTGTGGATTTGTTGGGCCGAAGGGCCTGTTTCCAACCAGTAGGAAATCTAAACTTACCCAGTTGGTAACGGTAACACTGCTGGTCACTTTAAAATGTCAAGCATGTGACAACACCATTCTACAAATAAGACACTACCCTAGATTCAAAACAAAATCTTTAACGACAGCGTCTAAATGCATGCAAACTGCTGTTGACTTTCCTGGTGATTAAATATTTAATTGTACCCGACAGCCACGGCCTTGCTCTGTTAATGTTTTTTAAAAGTCGGAGCAATTTTAGCTGACACTACCACGTGTAAACGTAAATTTGCACTGAGTGGACTGTGGTCGTTTTTCAAAAACTGCTTTTTAAACATTCTTTCACACATCCTGAGTCTCTCTGAAAAGACCATAATGCGATTCCCCTCGCAATTCACACTTGAGCTATGTGGCACTTTTGGATAAGTGCAACAACGTTTTGAGTCTCAAGGTTCAATTCGACTAGAAGGAGTAAATATGACACTTTCCTACAAGTTCTTTCTTTATTATGATATATCCATGGTAACTGAGCGTGTGATTAGCTTCAAGTGAATCTCTTTTTTAAAAATGCAGTTTACATTCCAACAGTTTTCTTGATGGGATTTGAGTGTTAGTATGGACATCTGGTTATCTGGCCCAGTCACACGGTTTTTATGCCAACATCTTCTACAAGAAAAGAAATACAGAGTTTTGACATACCAACGGTGAGCAATGGCGACATGGTTCCAAGTCAAGATGTTAAGGTGTCTGTCTTGGACAGGGATGGCAGTTATTGGTGCTTGCATGCATTTTCTGCCCTTGCTGTTCTGGCCAAAGTACCCTAGTAATTCACAGCTGTGCACTTTGCAAATAGTTTTTGTAAAACTCTGTTTCTGTGAACAACCTCCAGCTTCGAAAGTAGTACTTTTAGCATACCCTCAGGGGACACATGTCCTAACATTGACAGATATTGTTTAAAAAAACATATGCTTCATTAATGGTCATTGGGAAACATCTATGATCCTCAAATGGTCTGTCTACATATTATTGCACACGTGTAGCAAAGCAAGCAATGCATAACTCCTCTCGAAATGAATTGGTAATACTCTCAGGTCAAGAGCAATGAGAGAATGGCAGCGAATGCGGGCCATCCTATGGTACTCAAATCTGACAGAAGAATAAATAACAACATGCAGTCAGTGACAAAACAAAGTAAAGTAGTGTGAATAAAAATTTATTCACACAACCAGTGGTCAAGATCTGGAAGGAACTGTCTGAGAGTTGAGGGGACTTCATTCGAATTCATTCAAACATATTGTGACTCTTGGTTTTTAAAAGAAATCGTGAGACCTGGACATCGCTGGCTACCCAGCATTTATTGCCCATCCCTAATTGCCCTTGAGAATGCGGCGGTGATCTGCCTTATTGAACCGCTACTGTCCATATACTGTAGGTAGACTCATAATACCATGAAGGAGAGAGTTCCAGGATTTTGAACAGGTACAGTGGAAGAACAATGAGATAATCCCAAGTCAGGACGGTGTGTACCTTGGAAGGGAACATCCAGATGGTGGCGTTAACATGTAGCTGCTGCATTTGTGCTTCTTGATGGAAGTGGTCATGGTATGGAAGCTACTGCTTAAAGATGTTGGGTGACTTTCTGCTGGGCATCTTGTAGCTAATACATACTGGAGCTACTGAGTGGTGAAGCATCGGTATGGATGTTAGTGAATGTTCTGCTAATCAAGAGAGACGTTTTGCCCTGAAATGTCGGTAGTGATGGAATCAGCGATGGCAATGCCGTTGAATGCCTTAGGGGTGGTGGTTCGACTGTCTGTTATTGGAGGTGATCATTGCCTGGCATTTATGTTGTGCAGTTGTTACCTGGCACTTTTTGCTCTATACTTGGATATTGAAAACAGTTTCTTGCATTTGGACATGGATTACTTGAGTCACGAATGGTGATACCATTGGTGAAGATTCCCACATCTGACCTTATAATGGAGGGAAGGTCATTGATGAAGCAATTGAAGATGGTAGGGCCTGGAATACTAACCTGAGGAACTCCAGCAAATATGACCTAGGATTGAGCCAATTGAACTTCAACAACTACAGTTTTGAGCAGAGTGGCGAGGAGAGAGGGTGGAGAGGAGTGAGGGCTGCCGGGAAATTTTTAAGTGGGTGAAATCTGGTGTCTGGCATTGAACCTGGCACCGATGCTCAGAAAGGAAGGTGGGAGGAGGGGGAAGAATAGAAAAGCACTAATGGTAGGGAACTCAATCGTTAGACGGATTGACTGGATATTTTGTGGTCAGGAACGGGACTGTCGGAAGGAATGTTGACTCCCCAGTGACAGAGTCTGTGTTGTCGCCGATCGGTTTGACAGGATTCTGAAGGGGGAGGGTGAACAGCCAGAAACCGTGGTACAGAAACAGGCAGAAAGGGATTCAGGATCTGAAAATTGACTACAGAGAGCTAGGTTGAAACGTGAAGAGCAGGACGAGTAGAGTAGTGTTCTCAAGTTTGTTACTGGTGCCACGAAGCAGTGAGGGGAGGAACAGTCAGCAAGTGTAGTTTAACACGTGGTTGGGAGGCTGGTGGTGGATGGAGGGTTTCAGATACTTAGATCATTGGGATGCCTTCAGGGGAAGTTGGGGCCTATACAAGCAGGACCAATTGCACTTGAATTGGAGGGGCACAAATGTCCTGGGTGGGAGATTTGTCTGTGTGGTTGGGGAGTGTTAAACTAGTTTGGCAAGGGGGTGGGAACCACAGTTACTTATCTGAGAGGGAGTAGTTGCAGATGGGGAAGTGACAGGATGTTGTGAATCTATCAGGAAGGTTTTTCATGTGATGAAACATAGTGATCATTTAAAGTGTATTTGCTTTTACGCAAAGAGTGTCAGAAATAAGAGTGACGAACGGTGAGTACGGAGCAGTACTTGGGCCTATCATGTTGTGGCCATAACGGAGACATGTGTTTCACAGTGGCAGGAATGGTTGCTAGATGTTCCAGGGTTTAGAGCGTTTAAAAAAAAAACAAGGAGATTGGAAAAATAGGAGGGGGTATAGCATTGCTAATCAGAGGGTGCATCACAGCTACAGAAACGAAGGATGTTGAGGAAGGTTTGTCTACTGAGTCAGTGTGGGTGGACGTTAGGAACAGAAAGGAAGCAGCCACGTCATTGATTCTTTTCTTCTAACGACCTCCAAATAGAAGTAAGGAGATTGAAGAACTCATAGGTCGACAGATTTTGGGGAAATGCAGATGTAGATAGGGGAAACCATAAATGAGTTATTTGCTTCGGTCTTTACGAAGGAAAGAGACCTTGTTGTGAATGAGCAGTTTAAGGAGCTGAGTTATGAACTAGAACAGATCATGATGATGAAGCAGAAGTGCTGAGAGGTTTGACAAACATTAGGATTGCTAAATCCCCAGGCCAGACCAGGTTTATCCAAAGTTGCTCCAGGAAACAAGAATGGCGGTTGCTAAGCATGATGGCAAAGATCTTTGTTTCCTCACTATCAATGGGAGTTATACCGGCAGATGAGAAGGAGGTGAATGTTCTTCCTCTTCTTAAGAAGGCGGATAGGGAAATTCCTGACAGTTACAGACCAGTCAGTCTTACGTCTGTGGTCAGCAAGGTTTTGGAAAGAATTCGGAGGGATAGGATCTGTGACTATGTGGAAAAGCATAGAGTGATTAAATGCAGTCAGCATGGCTGTGTGAGGGGCAGGTCGTGCCTAACTAATCTTATTGAGTTCATTCAGGCAGTGACGGGACAGGTCAATGAAGGTCATGCAGTGAATGTGGTGTATATGGACTTCAGCAAGGCTTTTGATAATGTTCCCAATGGTAGGCTCATTCGTAATGTCAGGAGGTATGGGATACAGGGAGATTTGGCTATCTGGATTCAGAATTTGTTGGCCGACAGAAGGCAGAGAGTGGTTGTAGATGGAAAGTATTCTGTCTGAATGTCAGTAGTGAGTGGTGCTCCGCAGGGCTCTATTTTTAGATCTCTGCTGTTTGTAGGCTTTATAAATAACTTGGATGAGGAGGTTGAGGTGTGGGTTAGTAAATTTGCCGATGACACAAAGGTTGGACGTGCCATTGATAGCATTGAGTACTATTGCAGTCAGTAGCGCAAGGCAGACTGGATGCAGAGCTGCGCTGAGAAATAGCAGATGGAGTTCAACCTGGATAAATGCGAAATGGTGCATTTTGGAAGGTCGAACTTGAAAGCTGGATATAGGATTAAAGACAAGGTTCTTGGCAGCGTGGAGAAACTGAGGGATCCTGACGTTCAAGTGCATAGATCCCTCAAAGTTTCCACCCAAGTGGACAGGGTTGTTAAAAAAAACATATGGAGTTCTGCCTTTCATTGACAGAGGGATCGAGTTTAAGCGCAGCAAGGTTTTGCTTCAGCTCAACAAGACTCTCGTGAGACCACACTTGGAATATTGTGTTCAGTTCTGGTCCCCATATTATAGGAAAGATACAGAGAATTGGAAAGGATGCAAAGAAGGTTTACCAGGATGGTACCTGAAGTTGAGAACTTGTCTTGTGAAGAGAGGTTGCCTAAGCTCAGACTTTTCTCTCTCTGGAGAGAAGCAGGAAGAGAGGTGACCTAATCGAGTTATCTAAGGTAATGAGAGGCTTGGATAGAGTCAATAGCCAGTGACCTTTCCCCAGGGCAGGATTGACAGGCACGAGGGGTCATTGTTTTAAGATAATAGAAGGAAGGCACAGTGGAGATGTCACAGATAGGTTCTTTATGCAGAAAGTTGTGAATGCCAGCGGTGGTGATGGAAGCAGAGTCATTAGGGACACTTAAGCACCTGCTAGACATGCACATGGACGGCGGTGAATTGAGAGGGTGCATATGTTCGGTAATTTTATCTTAGACTACGAATATCCTCGACACAACATCGTGGGGTGAAGGGCCTGATCTGTGCTGTACTTTTCTACTTTCTATGTTCTATGTTCTAACCGTCTACCAACCAGCAGAGAGTATACCTCATGAGTGCCATAAATTTCAGTTTGTTCTGGCTCCTTGATCAAGGTCAAATGCGGCCATGATGTCAAGGGTTGTCACTCTCACTTGAACTCTGAAATTCAGTTCTTTTCTCCATGGTTGTCATGAGGTCGAGAGCTGAGTGACCTAGTGGAATTCAAACTGGGCATCAGTGAGAAGGTTGTTGCTAAGTCAATCATCCGTGATAGCACTGTCTTCAATCTCTTTGCTAATGATTGGGAGGAGGGTGGTGGTGCATTAAATTGACTCTGTTGGATGTGTCCTGCTTTTCGTGTACAGGATATAATCTGAGCAATTTTCGACATTGTTGGGTAGAGTCAGTGTTATCCCTGAACCGCTGCAGATTGACTAGGAGAGTAATACGTTCTGAAGCACAAGTCATCTGTACTATTATGGAATTTCGTCGGGGTCCATTATTTTTGCAGTGCTCAATGTCTCCAAACGTTTCTTGATATCGTATGGAGTAAATCTAAGTGAACACTGACATCTGCGATGCTGGGGGCCACTGGAGGAGACCCAGTTGGATCATCCAATCAGCACATATGGCTGAAGATTTTACGATTGTTTCAGATATACCTATTGCACTGGTGTGTTGGACTTCTCTATCATTGAGAATTGAGACATATTTGAAGGCTCTTCCCCCAATGAGTTGTTCAATTGCCGACCACCATTCAAGACGGGATGTGACAGATCTGCAGAGATTTGAAATGAAACAATGAAAGGTTAACGACAGAAAACGGGAAAGAAAAAAGAAATGAAACGCTCGTGTGGATAACACGTGTGAATGCCATTGCTCGAGTGCTCGTCTGCAATTCTCCAGTATTTCTATGATCTTAAAGCCCTTGCATTTCTTGTTCGAGCACATCAATGGATTGCAAGATCCTGCCTATACTGCTGTGTCTGTGTATATAGCATGTGACGCCACCAGATGGCGCTGGTGGCAATTTTTTGGATAGATTGATAAATATGTCGGTATTCCCTATCGAATTTTCCGGAGGCCTCATTGAATGCATTTCAAACAGGTGGAACAATAGAATTATGCTTTCTGGCTTAGCGACAGGGATCCTGTCACTGTGCCGACAGGACACAAACTCCTCGTTCTATTTTATTTGATCAATCTGTTCGTGTATGTTATTAAAGATCTCTGAAATATGCGAGATTTGAATTCAGGCCTCGTGCCTTAGTGGTTGCACCAAAAGGACCATTAAACTCCTCACTGTAGCGTCTCCCATCCATCCATCTTCAGCTTCTTGAACAAATACCGTGCATCCAACATAAGGTCAGAAGTGGAGATGTTCATTCAGCATCACAGTTCAGCACTACCCATGATTACTCAACTGCTGTGTAGACCATGGGCAAATGCAGGGCGACCTGGAAAATACCAAGGTTTGGTCAAAGGTGTGGCTCAGGCCACACAAGGTCAAAGCAATGATTGTCGCCAACAAGAGAGAAACGCTGCTGGACATGCAACGGCATTGCTAAAATGAATCCCTGCTATCAACATCGGATGGATTATCATCGATCAGAAGCCAAACTAGGAGGAGCAATAATCTGCTCGATTTTTGCACTCACCTAAATGTACGTTCGTACAAAAGAGTTTATCAAATCTGGAGCGCCGAAACAAAAGAACAAGAGAAGACTCGCAGATCACTAAAGTTTCAATTGTTTTAAGTTATTTCATCACTCTAAGGCCGGGTTACCTTTGCTGATTGGGGGAGAGATGGAAAGGTGAACTTCATGTAACTTTCGGATGGAGAGATTGTGTAAGAAATGTGCAATCCTGGCATGAACATTACCTTAACTATAAAGTTGCAATCATCTTGTTTCAACTGCTGACAGCCAATTCAAATGTTCTACAAGCTTCCATCAGTAGCCGCTTGGTTATTTTATTTCCTTCCGCTTACAGTTGGTAGCAATACCTGCAGCTTGCAAGATCGAAACTTAACGTTCCCGTCACAAATTGTGTCAGCATTCCTCCTTGAAGATTCCTCTCGAAGCCTACTCTAGGAAGATCTTTGCCATCTGTCCTTTGGATAGGCATCGGTTTTGTCTCATTAATATGTTGCGCATCATCATACTTTGTTTCCCTGCGTTAAAAGTGGCAGTACAATGGTAAATTGTTGTGAAATTAAAACGTTTTGGTTTTGCATGCATCCTTTTATGTCCAAGAAAAATCAACTAGTTTCCTGGAGACTTTTTTCAACAGTTAAATTAATAATATTCAGTTAACTGGCTCAGTAAATGATTTAGCATCTTTTCATTCGTCAGTCCTGCCATCACTGGAATCAATGTGGTAAACCTTCAATGCATTCTCAATGCATGAGCATTCCTTAGAAAGGAGGCGGTGACGATGACGTCACCTGGACCAGTAATCTCAAGTTCAACATTAATGCTTTAGGAACCATGGCTATTTAAGACCTTTTCACGTTCCCGACTTCTAATAACATTTTAAACCGGCATGTTGTCGGTTGCAGAATGGCAGAAAGAGTACAATGAAAGAATTCACGGTTTAATGGCTGCCAAGAGATTAGAAAAAAATGCAAACTTAGACCATTTCCCAACACTTGGAGCCTTGCAAACCATTATTGTACCGAAGAATATATGCTCTCAGTAAATTCGGAACAACATCAAATTACACTGATTCAATATCTGTGTGGGTCATTGATTCGGAGCTAATATTTGGTCAGGACACGTGACAGGGCCTACTTTTCCTTCTAAATTGCGTCAACGGGTCATTCACATCCGCCCCAGAAAGTTAAGTAGAGGCTGCGTTTGAGTTTTCCTGACAAAAATAAATAAGTAAATCCGACAGCGCGGACTTTTGTCAGTACCGCCCGCTTCGATATTTGTGGACTTGAATCTGGAGCCTTGGGATTTCCAGAAATTCACACTACAACAGAGGGACAACCCACTACAAGCTTGGAAGGAGCCCAGTTGCATTCGCGTCTTGTTCTCTACCCGTCTGCCTTAAATAGTTCGACACTATTCGGACTTTCCTGTCGGGGCACTCATTGAAATGTTGCCAAATAGGAAGATCGTCCCTAAATCAATTACGTATCTGGAATAGGGTATTGCATGATCAGGTTTGCTTACGTGCAACGAAAATATAAACCTGTAGGTCCCCGCAGCACTCGAACTGTCAAGAATATAATGAGCAGACCTATCAACGTTAGACCGCCGAGTAAAATTGGTGTAATGTCAGTCTTTGTTTCCACTATGACTCCTGCAATTAATAGCATGACCACATAGTTTGCGATTCATATTGATAACGACTGACCAATTAAATGACGCAGTTTCTGTTTTATAAAAAAAATGTTATCAGATCAACGGAACATGATTATTTTGCAGGAAATGGGTGAAGGGAGTTATGGGTCGCGTATTAAAATTTAAGCTAATTGGCCAAAATAAATTTAAATACACATCGAAAGCGAAAGCCGGTCGGGAAATGGCAACTTGAAGTAAAGGGAATGGCCGCACCATCGCGTAAGCGCCGCTAGTGTAATGGTATCATGCAAGATTCCCATTCTTGCGATCCGGGTTCGATTCCCGGCCGGCGCAGTGTAGTACTTTATAAAACCAGGAAATATGGGTTCTGAAGGTCGAAAGCTGCAACTGAAGTCGCTGGTGAAACTCAGCAAACGTCAGAGTCGACATTTCGAGCACTGTGACTCTGCTTTCATTTCACAGGTGAAGCAGGACCTGCCGAGTTTCGCCAGCAATTCCGGATTTTCTGGACGGTTGAGGAGTGATTTCAATCGCAGAGGCTTGTGAAAGGCAAAAGAGACCCAGCGTCAGAATAAGGTCAACACTGGAATTCCTTGAGAAGGATCAGTATCAGAAAGGGTTAATGTCAATGGTCAAAACATGGTGGATAAGTGCACTGTTAGGTCAAGCTAGGAAAAGAGGCAAGTCAAGGAAATGGGTCTTTGTGGGACAACATCAAGGTCAGTTTCTAGTCTTGTGCTTGTCTCCACTAACACCTCTGCAATTGAAATATTTCTCAACACCCTTCGTTTCTTGTGAGTTGCAAATATACTAGTTGGATTCAACAGATCTGCCGGTCATCAGGACAACGTTTTACATACGCTGACTGACTTCGGGGATCAGTGAAGAAAAAAAGCTTCACATAAATCCCCAGGACCTGATCAAGTGTACCCGAGAACTCTGTGAGAAGCTAAGGAGGTGATTCCTTTGCTGAGATATTTGTGTCATTGATAGTCACAGGTGAGGTGCCAGAAGACTGGAGGTCGGCTAACGTGGTGTCACTGTTTAAGAAAGGTGGTAAGGTCAAACCAGGGAACTATAGACCAGTGAGCCTGACGTTGGTGATGGGCAAGTTGTTGGAGGAAATCCTGAGGAACAGGATGCACGTGTATTTGGATAGCTCAGGAGTATTTAGAGGTAGTCAACATGGTTTTGTGCGTGGGAAATTATGTCTCACAAACTTGTTTTTTTTAATGAAGTAACAAAGAGGATTGCTGATGGAAGGGCGGTAGGCATGATCTATATGAAGCTGAAAATGTGTTGCTGGTTAAAGCACAGCAGGTTAGGCAGCATCCAAGGAACAGGAAATTCGACTTTTCGGGCCAGAGCCCTTCATCAGGAGTGGTGTATATGGACTTCAGTAAGGCATTCGGCAAGGTTCCCCACGTGAGATTGGTTAGTAAGGTTAGATCTCATAGAATACAGGGAAAACTCGCCATTTGGATACAGAACTGGCTCAAAGGGAGAAGACAGAGGGTGGTGTTGGCGGGTTGTTTTTCAGATAGGAGGCCTTTGACCAGTGGAGTTCCACAAGGATTTGTGCTGTGTCCACTACCTTTCATCATTTATAGAAATGATTTGGATGTGAGCATAAGAGGTATAATTTGTACGTTTGCTGACGACACCAAAATTGGAGGTGTAGTGGACAGCAAAGAAGGTTACCTCAGATTACAATGGGATCTGGATCAGACGGGCTAATGGACTGAGAAGTGGCAGATGGAGTTGAATTTAGATAAATACAATTTGCTGCCTTTTGGGAAAGCAAATCTTAGCAGGACTTATTCACTTAATGGGAATGTTCTGGGCAGTGTTGACAGACCTTTCAGTACAGTTTCATAGCTTGTTGAAAGTGGAGACGCAGGTAGATAGGAGAGTGAAGAAGGCGTTTAGTATGTTTTCCTTTATTGATCAGAATATTAACTACAAGACTTGGGTGGTCATGTTGCCGCTGTACAGAACACTGGTTAGGCCACATTTGGATAATTGTGTGCAATTCTGGTCTCCATTCTTTCGGAAAGATGTTGCGAAACTTGAACGGGTTCAGAAAAGATTTGCAAGGATGTTGCCAGGGTTGGAGGATTTGTGCTATGGGGAGGGGTTGAATATGCTAGGGTTGTTTTTTTCTGGAGCGTCATAGACTGACGGGTGACCTTATAGAGGCTTATAAAATCATGAGTGGCATGAATAGGATAAATAGACAAAGTCATATACGGACGTTAGTAACGCGTTTAATGAGGTTCTGCATGGTAAACTAATGGAGAAAGTGAAGTCACATGGTTTTCAAGGGTTCTAGCTAGGTCGGTAAAGAACTCGTCGCGCAATAAGAGGCAGAGAGTAGTAATTGAAGGGATTTCCTCAAAATGGAGAAAGGTGACCAATTATGTTCCGCAGGGGTCAGTGTTGTGGCCACTGTTGTTTGTAATATATATAAATGATCTGGAAGAGGGCACTGTTGGCATGGTCAGCAAGTTTGCAGATGACACGAAGATTGGTGGAGTAGCAGAAAGTCTAAGGGTCTGTCAAAGAATACAGGAGGATATACATAGATTGGAGAGTGGCAGATTGATTTCAATCCAGACAAATGTGAGGTGATGCATTTAGGGAAGACTAATTCAACAGAGAATTATACCTAGAGGGCATAGGTTTGTTGTGAGAAGGGAAAGATATTTTCATGCAGAGGGTGGCGCATGCATGGAATTAGATGCCAGAGGAAGTTGTGGAGGCTAGTACAATTCCTATGGATAGGAAGGGTTTGGAAGGGTATTGACGTGTGCTGGCAGATGGGACTAAATAGGGTTGGGAGCACTCGAACTGTCAAGAATATAATGAGCAGACCTATCAACGCCAGACCGCCGAGTAAAATTGGTGTAATGTCAGTCTTTGTTTCCACTATGACTCCTGCAATTAATAGCATGACCACATAGTTTGCGATTCATATTGATAACGACTGACCAATTAAATGACGCAGTTTCTGTTTTATTAAAAAACAGTTATCAGATCAACGGAACATGATTATTTTGCAGGAAATGGGTGAAGGGAGTTATGGGTCGCGTATTAAAATTTAAGCTCATTGGCCAAAATAAAATTAAATACACATCGAAAGCGAAAGCCGGTCGGGAAATGGCAAATTGAAGTAAAGGAAATGGCAGCCCCAGCGTTTAAGCGCCGCTAGTGTAATGGTATCATGCAAGATTCCCATTCTTGCGATCTGGGTTCGATTCCCGGGCGGCGCAGCGTTGGGTTTTTAAAACCAGGAAATATGGGTTCGGAAGATCGTAAACCAAAACTGAAGTCGCTGGTGAAACTCAGCAAACGTCAGAGTCGACATTTCGAGCACTGAGACTCTGCTTTCATCTCTGCTGACATTTGGCATCCATATTGTTAATTTGTCCTTTTTCCATGTTGTCACGTTTGTTGTCTGTAAATATTTTACAACACATTCTTCCTTTGCCAAAACGCCCCCTTGTTGCTGTAGTTATAAAGTAAGAAAACAGAAATACAACACCATATGGATAGTTTTTAATTCCACTAATTTTATAGTTCATGGTAACTACTTGCATATCTATAATCTGGGAAATGGAGAATGGCAAACCTGAGCTCTCTATTTTGTTCATTATTTATTGTCATTGACCATAATACGTTTGTATATTTTAATACCAAATTGATACAGATTTAGTATGGGAAATAAAGGGTCTTCTGTTTTGCATTTTCAAGGTGAATGATATGGCTCTCCTTTCATTTTATTTCATTTGAATGTGTGCATTAGGACCAGCAGTAGGCAATTTTAACCAACCTGTATCAACTCTGACATTTGATAAGACCACAGCAAATCTGATTATGCGCCCAACCTCACTATCCCAATTTCCATGATGCCCTTTTAAGACTCTTCACCCAGAATCTAACTCAGTCCGAAATAATACAATGTCACCACTGCATTCACATCTCTTCAATAGGTGACGCTCAAAATTGTACTCCAGCTGAACTCCAATCATTGTTCTGTGTATGTTCATCATAAAAACCCTGTTTTGTGGTCTATGAAGTCAAACATGCTGCCTGATTTTTAACAGCTCCCTGCCGCTATCTCCTGCCAATTTTAATGACTGTTATGCATATGCACTCAAGGTCTCTACTCCTTCGTGCTTTAGATTTTTTCAGTATATAGCATTTCTCCATGTTCCTTGCACCAAAGTGTATCCCCTCACAATTCTCTGTAATGAACTTGAAGGCCCACCCAACTATCCACTCCACCAACAGCGTACTATCCTTCCTAAGTGCTCCAGTGCTGTGCTCATACTTTGAAATTTTCCTGAATTTCATGTCAACAGAAACTTTGAATTTGTCTCCTGTACATTAAGGCCAAGAAAATTTATTTTTTCATCACACAAGCTTATGCAGCCAAAAATAGTCGAATAAGCATCTGCTAAATTGTTTCTAATGCAGTTATTACCCTTTTTCAATGGACCCACTATTTTTCACAACTTCATGGACTGAAGGGGAGTTGTTCTCCCATCTTTTCAGCGAGAATGCTGCTCCATGAAAACAGACATTACGAGTACAGCTCAAAGTGTAGGACTTCATTGCTAAAACATTAAAAATATTTTAATTTGGAATTGGTCACATCCTCGGAATTTTGTAACCGTTAACAGGATGTACCAAAGCAAGCCATGCCCATGGGTGCGAAAATTTGAAAATGTGCATAATTTAACAAATACCCTAAAGTTCACATAGAGGATTGCAACAATTCTCATTTTGTACAAATATCCGATTAATAGTTTAGGAGCTATTCGTTGTGATGGAGCTACATAGGATAAATTTAACTCACCAATGCAGAGTGCAAAAGAAACCAGCTGCATAAAGGCAATTCGCTATTATCCACATCGTCCATTTGCCCATGATAAAGATATGCAGTCTTTATAAGTGTAGCCCCTCAATAAACAGTCGCAATACATGGGCGTGTATGGAATAATTTGTGGTCTATTTTTGCGCGCGTATAGACTTTCTGTCATTGTACTTTGCAGAGGGAAATGGCCCAACCACAAGATCTCCAAAATAGAGGTCACCAAATAAAATGCCACATTACTAGTTATTTTGGAAATTAAAAAGCAGAGGCAATATTCCAATGCACATGAATCTTTCCGGCGGCTGTGTGATTTTGCTGTATACCAATGTTACGTTTCAATAAATTTCAACATTGTTCGCTGTAAATGGACGGAAACCCACATGCTAGTAGCTTTTAGGAGTGTTCTGACAGTGAGTCAATAAAGAAAAAAAATACTCAGAGGTCCATTCATCGGAATCACAATTCATGAAACAAAATGTTAAACAGAACCCACGAAAAGAAGGCTGAATTCACTCCTAGAGCATTCCAAAAGCAGAAGGTCAAATGCATGCATGTGAACCATTGAAAGGTGGTTTTCGTTAGATCATTAGTTTAATGCTCAGATCGACTCTCAGCGGGGCATGGTGCCTTAGTAACTTAGTGGTTAACCTTGCTACCTCACAGTGCTAGAAACCCGAGCTCAATTCCAGTCTCGGGCAGTTGCCTCTGTGGAGTTTGCAAGTTCTCCCGTGTCTGCGTGGATTTCCTCCCACCATACAAAGGTGTGCAGGTTATGTGGATTCGCTCTGCTCAATTGTCCATAGGGTTAGTTGCATTAGTCAGCTGTATATGTAGGGTACGGGAATGGGTCTGGTTATGTTTCTCTTGGAAGGGTCGGTGTGGATTTGTTGGGCTGAAGGGCCTGTTTCCAATCAGTAAGAAATCTAAACTTACCCAGTTGGCAACAGTCACACTGCTGGTCACTTCAAAATGTCAAGTATGTGACAATACCATTCTACAAATAAGACACTATCCTACATTTAAAACAAAATTTTTAACGATAGCGTCTAAATGCACGCAAACTGCTGTTGACTTTCCTGGTGATTAAATATTTAATTGTACCCGACAGCCACGGCCTCGCTCTGTTATTTTTTTTTTAAGTCGGAGCAATATTAGCTGACACTACCACATTAGCACTGAGTGGTCTGTGGTCGTTATTCAAAAACTGCTTTTTAAATATTCTTTCATATATCCTGAGTCTCCCTGACAAGACCATAATGAGATTCCCCTCGCAATTCACACTTGAGCTATGTGGCACTTTTGGATAAATGCAACAACATTTTGAGTCTAAAGCTTCAAATCGACTAGAAGGAGTAAATATGGTACTTTCCTTCAAGTTCTTTCTTTATTATGATATATCCATGGTAACTGAGCCTGTGATTAGCTTCAAGTGCATCTCCTATTTAAAAATACAGGTTACATTCCAACAGCTTTCTTGATGAGATTTGAATGTTAGTATGGACATCTGGTTAACTGGCCCAGTCACACGGTTTTTATGCCAACATCTTCTACAAGAAAAGAAATACAGAGTTTTGACATACCAACGGTGAGCAATGGCGACATGGTTCCAAGTCAAGATGTTAAGGTGTCTGTCTTGGACAGGGATGGCAGTTATTGGTGTTTGCATGCATTTTCTGCCCTTGCTGTTCTGGCCAAAGTGCCCTAGTAATTCGCAGCTGTGCGTTTTGCGAATGGTTTTTGTAAAACTCTGTTTCTGTGAACAACCTCCAGCTTCGAAATTAGTACTTTTGGAATACCCTCAGGGGACATATGTCCTAACATTGACAGATATTGTTTAAAAAAAAACAAATGCTTCATTAATGTCCATCGGGAAACATCTATGATCCTCAAATGGTCTGTCTACATAGTACTGCACACGTGTAGCAAAGCAAGCAATGCATAACTGCTCTCGAAATGAATTGGCAAGTCTCTCAGGTCAAGAGCAATGAGAGAATGGCAGCGAATGCGGGCCATCCCATGGTACTCAAATCGATGGAAGAATAAATAACAACATGCAGTCATTGACAAAACAAAGTAAAGCAGTATGAATAAAAAATTATTCACACAGCCAGTGGTCAAGATCTGGAAGGAACTGTCTGAGAGTTGAGGGATCTTCATTCGAATCCATTCAAACATATTGTCACTCTAGGTTGTAAAACAAAACGTAAGACCTGGACATTGCTGGCTAGCCAGCATTGATTGCCCATCCCTAATTGCCCTTGAGAATGCAGCAGTGATCTGCCTTACGGAACCGCTATTGTCCATATACTGTAGCTAGACTCATAATACATGAAGGAGGGAGTTCCAGGATTTCGAACAGGGACAGTGAAAGAACAATGTCATATTCCCAAGTCAGGACGGTGTGTAGCTTGGAAGGAAACATCCAGGTGGTGGCGTTAACATGTAACTGCTGCCTTTGTGCTTCTTGAAGTAAGTGGTCATGGTGTGGAAGCTGCTGTTTAAAGATCTTGGGTGACTTTCTGCAGGGCATCTTGTAGCTAATACATATTAGAGCTACTGAGTGGTGAAGCATCGGTATGGATATAGTGAATGTGCTGCCAATCAAGTGAGACGTTTTGCCCTGAAATGTTGGTAGTGACGGAATCAGCAATGGCAATGCCGTTGAATGCCTTAGGGGTGGTGGTTCGACTGTCTGTTATTGGAGGTGGTCACTGCCTGGCAATTATGTTGTGCAGTTGTTACCTGGCACCTCTTGCTCCATGCTTGGATATTGAAAAGATTTTGTTGCATTTGGACATGGACTACTGAGTCACGAATGGTGATACCATTGGTGAACATTCCCACGTCTGACCTTATAATGGAGGGAAGGTCATTGATGAAGCCATTGAAGTGGTAGGGCCTGGAATACTAACCTGAGGAACTCCAGCAGATATGACCTAGAATTGAAACAATTGACCTTCAACAACTACAGTTTTGAACCGAGTGGCGAGGAGAGAGGGTGGAGAGGAGTGAGGGCTGCCGGGAAGTTTTTAAGTGAGATCTGGTGTCTGGCATTCAACCTGGCACTGAGGCTCAGAAAGGAAGGTGGGTGGGGGAGAATAGAAAAGCGCTAATGATAGGGGACTCAATCGTTAGACGGATTGACAGGATATTTTGTGGTCAGGAACGGGACTCTCTGAAGGGATGTTGACTTCCCAGTGACAGGGTCTGGGATATCGCCGATCGGGTTTACAGGATTCTGAAGGGGGAGGGTGAGCAGCCAAAAATCGTGGCACAGATACATCCAGAAAAGGAATTCAGGATCTGAAAAGTGACTACAGAGAGCTAGGCTGGAAGGTGAAGAGTAGGACGAATAGAGTAGTGTACTCAAGTTTGCAACTGGTGCCACGAAACAGTGAGGGGAGGAACAGTCAGCAAGTGTAGCTTAACACGTGGTTGGGAAGCTGGTGCAGGATGGAGGGTTTCAGATACTTAGACCATTGGGATGCCTTCTGGGGAAGTTGGGGCCTATACAAGCAGGACCAGTTGCACCTGAATTGGAGGGGCACAAATGTCCTGGGTGGGAGATTTGTCTGTGTGGTTTGGGATTGTTTAAACTAGTTTGGCAAGGGGGTGGGAACCAGAGCTACTTATCTGAGAGGGAGTAGTTGCAGATGGGGAAGTGACAGGATGTTGTGAATCTATCAGGAAGGTTTTCCATGTGATGAAACATAGGGATCATTTAAAGTGTAGCTGCTTTTACGCGAAGAGTGTCAGAAATAAGAGTGATGAACGTTGAGTACAGATCAGTACTTGGGCCTATCATGTTGTGGCCATAACGGAGACATGTGTTTCACAGTGGCAGGAATGGTTGATAGATGTTCCAGGGTTTAGAGCGTTAAAAAGAACAAGGAGCGTGGAAAAATAGGAGGGGGTGTAGCATTGCTAATCAGAGGGCTCATCACAGCTACAGAAACGAAGGATGTTGAGGAAGGTTTGTCTACTGAGTCAGTATGGGTGTACGTTAGGAACAGCAAGGGAGCAGCCACATGATTGAGTTTTTTTTCTTCTAAAGAGCCCCAAATAGAAGTAAGGAGATTGAAGAACTCATAGGTCGACAGATTTTGGGGAAATGCGGATGTAGATAGGGGAAACCATAAATGAGTTTTTTGCTTCAGTTTTCACGAAGAAAAGGGATCTTGTTGAAAATGAGCAATTTAAGGAGCTGGGTTATGAACTAGAACAGATCATGATGATGAAGCTGAAGTGCTGAGAAGTTTGACAAACATTAGGATTAATACGTCCCCAGGCCAGACCAGATTTATCTTAGGTTGCTTCAGGAAAAGAGAATGGCGGTTGCTAAGCTGATGCCGAATATCTTTGTTCCCTCACTCTCACTGGGAGTCGTACCGGAGGATTAGAAGGAGGCGAATGTTGTTCCTCTTTTCAAGAAGGGGGAATAGGGAAATCCCCGACAGTTACAGACCAGTCAGCCTTACGTCTGTGGTCAGCAAGGTTTTGGAAAGAATTCGGAGGGATAGGATCTATGACTATGTGGAAAAGCATAGAGTGATTAAATGCAGTCAGCATGGCTGCGTGAGGGGCAGGTCATGCCTAACTAATCTTATTGAGTTCGTTCAGGCAGTGACAGGACAGGTCAATGAAGGTCATGCAGTGGATGTGGTGTATATGGACTTCAGCAAGGCTTTTGATAATGTTCCCCATGATGGACTCATTCGAAATGTCAGGAGGTGTGGGATACAGGGAGATTTGGCTGCCTGGATTCAGAATTGGTTGGCCGACAGAAGGCAAAGAGTGGTTGTAGATAGAAAGTATTCTGTCTGAATGTCAGTAGTGAGTGGTGCTCCGCAGGGCTCTATTTTTAGATCTCTGCTGTTTGTAGGTTTTCTAAATAACTTGGATGAGGAGGTTGAGGTGTTGGTTAGTAAATTTGCCGATGATGCAAAGGTTGAAGGTGCCATTGATAGCATTGAGGGCTATTGCAGTCTGTAGCGCAAGACAGACTGGATGCAGAGCTGGGCAGAGAAATAGCAGATGGAGTTCAACCTGGATAAATGCGAAATGGTACATTTTGGAAGGTCGAACTTGAAAGCTGGATATAGGATTAAAGACAAGGTTCTTGGCAGCGTGGAGAAACAGAGGGATCTTGACGTTCAAGTGCATAGATCCCTCAAAGTTGCCACCCAAGTGGACAGGGTGGTTAAGAAAGCATATGGTGTTTTGGCTTTCATTAACGGGGGATCGAGTTTAAGAGCTGCAAGATTTTGCTGCAACTCTACAAGACTCTCGTGTGACCACAGTTGGAATATTGTGTTCAGTTCTGGTCCCCATATTATAGGAAAGATACAGAGAATTTGGAAAGGATGTAAAGAAGGTTTACCCGGATGCTACCTGGAGTTGAGAGCTTGTCTTATGAAGAGAGGCTGCCTAAGCTCAGACTTTTCTCTCTGGAGAGAAGGAGGAAGAGACGTGACCTAATCGAGTTATCCAAGATAATGAGAGGCTTGGATAGAGTCAATAGCCAGAGACTTTTTTCCCCAGGGCAGGATTGACTCGCACGAGGGGTAATTGTTTTAAGATAATAGAAGGAAGGCACAGTGGAGATGTCAGAGATAGGTTCTTTATGCCGAGAGTTGTGGATGCCAGCGGTGATGGTTTAAGCAGAGTCATTAGGGACACTTAAGCGCCTGCTAGACATTCATATGGACAGCAGTGAATTGAGGGGGTGCATATGTTCGGTTATTTTATTTTAGACTAGGAATATCCTCAACACAACATCGTGGGACGAAGGGTCTGTTCTGCGCTGTACTTTTCTACATTCTATGTTCTATGTTCTAACCATCTACCAACCAGCAGAGAGTTTACCTCATGAGTGCCATAAATTTCAGTTTGCTCTGGCTCCTTGATCAAAGTCAAATGCGGCCATGATGTCAAGGGTTGTCACTCTCACTTGATCTCTGGGATTCATTTCTTTTCTCCATGGTTGACCCAAAGTTGTTATGAGGTCGGGAGCTGAGTGACCCTGGTGGAATTCAAACTGGGCATCAGTGAGAAGGTTGTTGCTAAGTAAGTGATCCGTGATGGCACTGTCTTCCATCTCTTTGCTAATGATTGGGAGGAGAGTGGTGATGCAGTGAAATGACTCAGTTGGATGTGTCCTGCTTTTCGTGTACAGGATAAAATCTGGACAATTATCGACATTGTTGGGTAGAGTCAGTGTTATACCTGCACTGCTGCAGATTGGCTGGGAGAGTAACACATTCTGAGGCACAAGTCATCTGTATTATTATGGAATTGCGTCGGGGTCCATAATCTTTGCAGTGCCAATGTCTCCAAATGTTTCTTGATATCCTATGGAGCAAATCTAAGTGAACACTGACATCTGCGATGCTGGTGGCCACTGGTGGAGACCCAGTTGGATTATCCAATCAGCACATATGGCTGACGACGTTTACGATTGTTTCAGATATACCTAATGCACTGGCGTGTAGGACTTTTCTATCAATGAGAATTGAGACATATTTGAAAGCTCTTCCCCCAATGAGTTGTTCAATTCAAGACTGGATATGACAGATCTGCAGGGATTTGAAATGAAACAATGAAAGGTTAACGACAGAAAACCGGAAAGAAAAAAATGAAACGCTCGTGCGGAGAACACGTGTGAATGCCGTTGCTCGAGTGGTCTTCTTCAATTCTGCAGTTTTTGCATGATCGTAAAGCCCTTGCATTTGTAGTTCGACTACGTCAATGGATTGCAAGATCCTGCCTATGACGCCTCACCAAAATACTGCTGTGTCTGTGTATTTAGCATGTGACGTCACCAGATGGCGCTGGTGGCTTTTTTTTTGATAGAGTGATAAATATGTATTTTCTATCGAATTTTCCGGAGGCCTCATTGAATGCATTTCAAACAGGTGGAACAATAGAATTATGCTTTGTGGCTTAGCGACAGGGAACCTGTCACTGTGCCGCAAGGACACAAACTCCTCGTTCTATTTTATTTGATCAATCTGTTCGTGTATGTTATTAAAGACCTCTGAAATATGCGAGATTTGAGTTCAGGCCTCGTGCCTTAGTCGTTGCACCACAAGGGCCATTATGCTCCTCACTGTAGCGTCTCCCATCCATTCATCTTCAGCTCCTTGAACAAATACCGTGCCTCCATCATAAGGTCAGAAGTGGAGATGTTCATTCAGCATCATAGTCTAGCACTACTCATGATTCCTCAGCTACTGAGTAGACCACGCGCAAATGCAGGGCGACCTGGAAAATACCAAGGTTTGGTCCAACAAATAAAGAGGGACGCTCAGACCACACAAGGTCAAAGCAATGACTGTCGCCAACAAGAGAGAAACGCTGCTGGACATGCAACGGCCTTGCTACTAATGAATCCCTGCTATCAACATCCGATGGATTATCATCGATCAGAAGCCAAACTAGGAGGAATAATAATCTGCTCGATTTTTGCACTCACCTAAATGTGCGTTGGTCCAAACGCGTTTATCAAAGCTGGAGCGCCGAAACAAAAGAACAAGAGAAGACTAGCAGATCACTAAAGTTTCATTGTTCTAAATTATTTCATCATTCTAAGGTCGCGTTACTTCTGCTGATTGGGGGAGAGATGAGAAGGTGAACTTCATGTGACTTTCGGATGGAGAGTTTGTGTAAGAAATGTGCAATCCAGGCATGAACATTACCTTAACTATAAAGTTGCAATCATCTTGTTTCAACTGCTGCCGGCCTACTCAAATATTCTACAAGCTTCCATCAGTAGCCGCTTGGTTATTGTACGTCCTTCCTCCTACAGTTGGTAGCAAAACCTGCAGCTTGCAAGATCGAAACTTAACGCTCCCGTCACAAATTGTGTCAGCATTCCTCCTTGAAGTTTTGTCTCGAAGCCTACTCTAGGAAGCTCTTTGCCATCTGTCCTTTGGATAGGCATCGGTTTTGCCTCATTAATATGTTGCACATCATCATACTTTGTTTCCCTGCGTTAAATGTGGCTGTACAATGCGAAATTGTTGTGAAATTAAACGTTTTGGTTTTGCATACATCCTTTTATGGCAAAGAAAAATCAACTGGTTACCTGGAGACTTTATTCAACAGTTAAATTAATAATATTCAGTTAAATGGCTTAGTAAGTGATTTAGTGTCTTTTCATTCGTCAGTCCTGCCATCACTGGAATCAATGCATTCTCAATGCATAAGCATCCCTGAGAAGGGAGGCGGTGACGTTGACGTCACCTGGACCAGTAATCTCAAGTTCAACCTTAATGCTTTAGGAACCAGGGCTATTTAAGATTTTGTTACTTTCCCGACTTCTAATAACATTTTAAACCGGCATGTTGTCGGTTGCAGAATGGCAGAAAGGGTACAATGAAAGAACTCACGGTTGAATGGCAGCCAGGAGATTAGAAAAAAAAACACAAACCTAGACCATTTCGCAACCCTTGGACCCTTGCAAACCACTATTGTACCGAAGAAAATATGCTCTCAGTAAATTCGGATCAACATCAAAGTTACACTGAGCCAATCTCTGTGTGAGTCATTGATTCAGGGCTAATATTTGGTCAGGACACGTGGCAAGGCCTGGTTTTCCTTCGAAATTTCGTCAACGGATAATTCACATCCGCCGCAGAAAGTTAAGTAGAGGCTGCGTTTGAGTTTTCCTCTGAAAAATAAATAAGTAATTCCGACAGCGCGGACTTTTGTCAGTACCGCCCGCTTCGATCTTTGTGGTCTTGAATCTCGAGCCCTGGGATTTCAAGAAATGCACGCTAAACAGAGCGACAACCCACTGCAAGCTTGGAACGAGCCCAGCTGCATTCACGTCTTGCTCTCTACCCGTCTGCCTTAACTAGTTCGACACTTTTCAGAGGCACTCATTGAAATGGTGCCAAATAGGAAGATCGTCCCTAAATCAATTACGTATCTGGATTAGGATACTGCATGATCAGGTTTGCTTACGTGCAGCGAAAATACAAACCTGTAGTTCCCCGCAGCACTCGAACTGTCAAGAATATAATGAGCAGACCTATCAACGCCAGATCGCCGAGTAAAATTGGTGTAATGTCAGTCTTTGTTTCCACTATGACTAATGCAATTAATAGCATGACCACATCGTTTGCGATTCATATTGATAACGACTGACCAATTAAATGCCGCTGTTTCTGTTTTCAAAAAATATATTATCAGATCAACAGAACATGATTATTTTCCAGGGTGAAGGGAGTTATGGGTCGCGTATTAAAATTTAAGCTAATTGACCAAAATAAAATTAAATACACATCGAAAGCGAAAGCCGGTCGGGGAATGGCAACTTGAAGTAAAGGGAATGGCCGCCCCATCGCGTAAGCGCCGCTAGTGTAATGGTAGTCATGCAAGATTCTCATTCTTGCGATCCGGGTTCGATTCCCCGGCGGCGCAGTGTCGGGTTTTTTTTTAAAACCAGGAAATATGGGTTCTGAAGGTCGAAAGCTGCAACTGAAGTCGCTGGTGAAACTCAGCAAACGTCAAAGTCGACATTTCGAGGACTGTGACTCTGCTTTCATCTCACAGGTGAACCAGGACCTGCCGAGTTTCGCCAGCAATTCCGGATTTTTTGAAAGACTGGGGAGTGATTTCAATCGCAGAGGCTTGTGAAAGGCAAAAGAGACCCAGCGTCAGAATAAGGTCAACACTGGAATTCCTTGAAAAGGATCAGTATCAGAAAGGGTTCATGTCAAAGGTCAAAACATGGTGGATAGGTGCACTGTTAGGTCAAGCTAGGAAAAGAGGCAAGTCAAGGAAAAGGGTCTCTGTGTGACAACATCAAGATCAGTTTCTAGTCTTGTGCTTGTCTCCACTAACACCTCTGCAATTGAAATATTTCTCAACACCCTTCTTTTCTTGTGAGTTGCAAATAAACTAGTTGGACCTCAACAGATCTGCCGGTCATCAGGACAATATTTTACATACGCTGACTGACTTCGGGGATCAGTGAAGAAAAATAGCTTCACATAAATCCCCAGGACCTGATCAAGTGTACCCGAGAACTCTGTGAGAAACTAAGGAGGTGATTCTTTTGCTGAGATATTTGTATAATTCATAGTCACAGGTGAGGTACCAGAAGACTGGAGATCGGCTCACGTGGTGTCACTGTTTAAGAAAGGTGGTAAGGTCAAACCAGGGAACTATAGACCAGTGAGCCTGACGTTGGTGATGGGCAAGTTGTTGGAGGAAATCCTGCGGAACAGGATGCACGTGCATTTGGATAGTTCAGGAGTATTTAGAGGTAGTCAACATGGTTTTGTGCGTGGCAAATTATGTCTCACAATTTTTTTTTGATGAAGTAACAAAGAGGATTGCTGATGGAAGGGCGGTAGGCAGGATCTATATGGACTTCACTAAGGCTTTCGACAAGGTTCCCCACGGGAGATTGGTTAGCAAGGTTAGATCTCATGGAATACAGGGAAAACTCGCCATTTGGATACAGAACTGGCTCAAAGGGAGAAGACAGAGGGTGGTGTTGGCGGGTTGTTTTTCAGACAGGGGGCCTTTGACCAGTGGCGTGATGGGTCCACTAACTTTCATCATTTATAGAAATGATTTGGATGTAAGCATAAGAGATATATTTTGTACGTTTGCTGATGACACCACATTGGAGGTGCAGTGGACAGCAAAGAAGGTTACCTCAGATTACAATGGGATCTTGATCAGACGGGCTAATGGACTGAGAAGTGGCAGATGCATTTTAATTTAGATAAATACAATTTGCTGCATTTTGGGAAAGCAAATCTTAGCAGGACTTATTCACTTAATGGTAATGTTCTGGAGAGTGTTGAGAGACCTTTGAGTGCAGTTTCATAGCTTCTTGAAAGTGGAGTCGCAGATAGATAGGAGAGTGAAGAAGGCATTTAGTATGCTTTCCTTTATTGATCAGAGTATTAACTACAAGACTTGGGAGGTCATGTTGCCGCTGTAGAGAACACTGGTTCGGCCACATTTGGAACATGGTGGGCAATTCTGGTCTCCATTCTTTCGGAAAGATGTTGCGAAACTTGAACGGGTTCAGAAAAGATTTGCAAGGATGTTGCCAGGGTTGGAGGATTTGTGCTATGGGGAGGGGTTGAATATGCTAGTGTTGTTTTTTTTCTGGAGCGTCATAGACTGAGGGGTGACCTTATAGAGGCTTATAAAATCATGAGTGGCATGAATAGGATAAATAGACAAAGTCATATATACGGACTTTAGTAACGCGTTTAATGAGGTTCTGCATGGTAAACTAATGGAGAAAGTGAATTCACATGGTTTTCAAGGGTTCTAGCTAGGTCGATAAAGAACTGGTCATGCAACAAGAGGCAGAGAGTAGTCATTGAAGGGATTTCCTCAAAATGGAGAAAGGTGACCAATTGTGTTCTGCAGGGGTCAGTGTTGTGGCCACTGTTGTTTGTAATATATATAAATGATCTGGAAGAGGGCACTGTTGGCGTGGTCAGCAAGTTTGCAGATGACACGAAGATTGGTGGAGTAGCAGAAAGTCTAAGGGTCTGTCAAAGAATACAGGAGGATATACATAGATTGGAGAGTGGCAGATTGATTTCAATCCAGACAAATGTGAGGTGATGCATTTAGGGAAGACTAATTCAACAGAGAATTATACCTAGAGGGCATAGGTTTGTTGTGAGAAGGGAAAGATATTTTCATGCAGAGGGTGGCGCATGCATGGAATTAGCTGCCAGAGGAAGTGGTGGAGGCTAGTACAATTCCTATGAATAGGAAGGGTTTGGAAGGATATTGACGTGTGCTGGCAGATGGGACTAAATTGAGTTGGGATATCAGGTCGGCATGGACGAGTTGAACTGAAGGGTCTGTTTCCATGCTGTACATCTCTATGACTCTATGACGTCATTTAATCATGCATATTTTTAATGATATTTTGAATTGCTACTTACATTTGGCATCTGTATTGTTAATTTGTCCATTTTCTATCTTGTCACATCTGTTGTCTGTAAATATTTTACAACACATTCTTTCTTTGCCAAACGCCCCTGGCTTGTTGCTGTAGTTGTAAAGTAAGAAAACAGAAATACAACACCATATGGATAGTTTTTAATTCCACTAAATTTATAATTCATGGTAACTACTTGCATATCAAAATTGGGGAAATTGAGAATGGCAAACCTGAGCTCTCTATTTTGTAAATTATTTTGTTGACATTGACCATAATTCGTTTGTGTATTTTAATACCAAATTGATACAGATTTAACACGGGAAATAAACGGGCCTTCTGTTTTGTACTTTCAAGGTGAATGATATGGCTCTCCTTTCATTTTATTTCATTTGAATGTGTGCATTCGGACCAGCAATAGACAATTTTAACCAACCTGCATCAACTCTGACATTTGATAAGACCACAGCAAATCTGATTGTGCGCCCAACCTCACTATCCTAATTTCCATGATGCCCTTTTAAGACTCTTCACCCAGAATCTAACTCAGTCCGAAATAATGCAATGTCACCACTGCCCGCTGGATCAGAAAAACATGCAGATTAATAGCTGTTTGATAGAATAGAATTCTTCTCAACATCATTTTGTAAATTTGATCCCTCATGTTTCTTCTTAATATGTCCCCAAGTTTTAGAAAGGGAAACTTCTTCTCTACATCTAAATCATCAAATCCCTTAGAACCGTGTATGTTTACATCAGATTATATTACATGACTCGAAACGGCAATGAGTATATCGATAACTTGCCCAGATTTCACAGAATCTCAGAACTGTAAGCGTGTGGAGAAGTACCATTAGCTCATCATAGATGGAGTGTTTCTTTGAGCATTTGAACTTAAAGTCATACTCCTGCCTTCCCCACATACGCCTGATCACCTTTTTATTTAAACAATCATCCAGTGCCCTCTTGAATGCTCAACTGAACTTTCCTCAACTACTCAGCTTGTGAAGAATAGTTTGTTTTTTCTAACCTTGCATTTGCTTGTATCACCGAACACTTTAAACCTATACCTTCTCAGACTCAATCAATTTCCACATGGGAACACTTTCTCACGATGAACTCTGTTCAGAACCCTCAAAGACTTATGGAGTCATGGAGTCATACAGCACAGAAACAGACCCTTTGATCATACCAGTCAATACCGAACATAAACCCAAACTAAACTAATCCCACCTTCTTGCTCATGGCCCATATCCCTCCAAACCTTTCTCATAATCCAAATGTCTTTTAAATATTGTAAATGAACTCATATCCATTACTGCCTCAGGAGCTTCATTCCACATGCAAACCATCTTCTCCACAAACAGAATTATCCGTCATGGCCTTTTTGAACTTCTCTCCTCTCACTTTAAAAACGTGCGCACAGTCTTGAATTCCCCATCCAGTGGATAAAAAGCAATTACCATCTATACCCCTCACTATTTTATAAACTTCTATAAGGTCTTCTCCCAATCTTCTACATGACTTCGAAATGTCTATGAAATCTACACTTAGCCTTTTTGACTCCAGGGAAATTAAGATCATCATCGCAAATCTTTCCACAAAATTAAGTTTCCCATTCCATTCTTCTAAACCTCCTCTGCACACTTTCCGAAGCATTCACATCTCTCAGAATTGTACTCCAGCTGAACTCCAATCATTGTTCTGTGTATGGTCATCATATATTCCCTGTTTCTGTGCTCTATGAAGTCAAACATGCTGCATGATTTTTAACAGCTCCCTGCCGCTATCTCCTGCCAATTTTAATGACTGTTATGCATATGCACTCAAGTTCTCTACTCCTTCGTGCTTTAGATTTTTTCAATATGTAACATTTCTCCATCTTCCTTGCACCAAAGTGTATCCCCTCACAATTCTCTGTAATGAACTTGAAGGCCCACCCAACTATCCACTCCACCAACAGCGTACTATCCTTTCTAAATGCTCCACTGCTGTGCTCATACTTTGAAATTTTCCTGACTTTCGCGTCAACAGAAACTTTGAATTTGTCTCCTGTACATTAAGGCCAAGAAAATTTATTTTTTCATCACACAAGCTTCTGAAGCCAGAAATAGTCGAATGAGCATCTGCTAAATTATTTCTAATGCAATTATTACCCTTTTTCAATGGACCCATTATTTTCACAACGTCATGGACTGAAGGGGAGTTGCTCTCCCATCTTTTCAGCGAGAATGCTGCTCCATGAAAACAGACATTACGACTACGGCTCAAAGTGTAGGATTTCATTGCTAAAACATTAAAAATATTTTAATTTGGAATTGGTCACATCCTCGGAATTTTGTAACCGTTAACAGTATGTACCAAAGCAAGCCATTACCATGGGTGCTAAAATTTGAAAATTTGCATAATGTAACAAATATCCTAGCGTTCACATAGAGGATTGTAATAATTCTCAATTTGTCCAAATATCCGAATAATAGTTCAGGAGCTATTCGTTGTGATGGAGCTAGATAGGATAAATTTAACTCACCAATGCAGAGTGCAAAAGAAACCAGCTGCATAAAGGCAATTCGCTGGATTATCCACATCATCCATTTGCCCATAATAAAGATATGCAGTCTTTAAAAGTGTAGCCCCTAAATAAACAGTCTCAATACATGGGCGTGTACGGAATAATTTGTGGCCTATCTTTGTGGGCGTATAGATTTTCTGTCATTGTACTTTGCAGAGGGAAATAGCCCAACCACAAGATCTTCAAAATAGAGGTCACCAAATAAAATGCCACATTACTAGCTATTTTGGAAATTAAAAAGCAGAGGCAATATTTCAATGTAAATGAATCCTTCGTGCGGCTGTGTGATTTTGCTGTACACCAATGTTAGGTTTCAATAAATTTCAACATTGTTCGCTGTAAATGGACGGAAACTCACATGCTAGTAGCATTTAGGAGTGTTCTGACAGTGAGTCAATAAATAAAAACAACTTACTCAGAGGTCCATTCATCGGACTCACAGTCCATAGAAACAAATGTTAAACAGAGCCCACGACAACAAAGTTGAATTCACTCCTACAGCATTCCAAAAGCAGAAGGTCAAATGCATGCATGTGAACCATTGAAAGGTGGTTTTAGTTAGATCATTAGTTTAATGCTAAGGTTAACATTGCTACCTCACAGTGCTAGAATCCCAGGTTCAATTCCAGTCTCGGGCTGTTGCCTCTGTGGAGTTTGCACGTTCTCCCGTGTCTGCGTGGATTTCCTCCCACCATACAAAGGTGTGCAGGTTATGTGGATTAGCTCTGCTCAATTGTCCATAGGGTTAGTAGCATTAGTCAGCTGTATATGTAGTGTTCGGGAATGGGACTGGGTGTGTTTCTCTTGGGTGGGTCGGTGTGGATTTGTTGGGCCGAAGGGCCTGTTTCCAACCAGTAGGAAATCTAAACTTACCCAGTTGGTAACGGTAACACTGCTGGTCACTTTAAAATGTCAAGCATGTGACAACACCATTCTACAAATAAGACACTACCCTAGATTCAAAACAAAATCTTTAACGACAGCGTCTAAATGCATGCAAACTGCTGTTGACTTTCCTGGTGATTAAATATTTAATTGTACCCGACAGCCACGGCCTTGCTCTGTTAATGTTTTTTAAAAGTCGGAGCAATTTTAGCTGACACTACCACGTGTAAACGTAAATTTGCACTGAGTGGACTGTCGTCGTTTTTCAAAAACTGCTTTTTAAACATTCTTTCACACATCCTGAGTCTCTCTGAAAAGACCATAATGCGATTCCCCTCGCAATTCACACTTGAGCTATGTGGCACTTTTGGATAAGTGCAACAACGTTTTGAGTCTCAAGGTTCAATTCGACTAGAAGGAGTAAATATGATACTTTCCTACAAGTTCTTTCTTTATTATGATATATCCATGGTAACTGAGCGTGTGATTAGCTTCAAGTGCATCTCTTTTTTAAAAATGCAGTTTACATTCCAACAGTTTTCTTGATGGGATTTGAGTGTTAGTATGGACATCTGGTTATCTGGCACAGTCACACGGTTTTTATGCCAACATCTTCTACAAGAAAAGAAATACAGAGTTTTGACATACCAACGGTGAGCAATGGCGACATGGTTGCAAGTCAAGATGTTAAGGTGTCTGTCTTGGACAGGGATGGCAGTTATTGGTGCTTGCATGCATTTTCTGCCCTTGCTGTTCTGGCCAAAGTACCCTAGTAATTCACAGCTGTGCACTTTGCAAATAGTTTTTGTAAAACTCTGTTTCTGTGAACAACCTCCAGCTTCGAAAGTAGTACTTTTAGCATACCCTCAGGGGACACATGTCCTAACATTGACAGATATTGTTTAAAAAAACATATGCTTCATTAATGTCCATTGGGAAACATCTATGATCCTCAGATGGTCTGTCTACATATTATTGCGCACGTGTAGCAAAGCAAGCAATGCATAACTCCTCTCGAAATGAATTGGTAATACTCTCAGGTCAAGAGCAATGAGAGAATGGCAGCGAATGCGGGCCATCCTATGGTACTCAAATCTGACAGAAGAATAAATAACAACATGCAGTCAGTGACAAAACAAAGTAAAGTAGTGTGAATAAAAATTTATTCACACAACCAGTGGTCAAGATCTGGAAGGAACTGTCTGAGAGTTGAGGGATCTTCATTCGAATTCATTCAAACATATTGTGACTCTTGGTTTTTAAAAGAAATCGTGAGACCTGGACATCGCTGGCTACCCAGCATTTATTGCCCATCCCTAATTGCCCTTGAGAATGCGGCGGTGATCTGCCTTATTGAACCGCTACTGTCCATATACTGTAGGTAGACTCATAATACCATGAAGGAGAGAGTTCCAGGATTTTGAACAGGGACAGTGGAAGAACAATGAGATAATCCCAAGTCAGGACGGTGTGTACCTTGGAAGGGAACATCCAGATGGTGGCGTTAACATGTAGCTGCTGCATTTGTGCTTCTTGATGGAAGTGGTCATGGTATGGAAGCTACTGCTTAAAGATGTTGGGTGACTTTCTGCAGGGCATCTTGTAGCTAATACATACTGGAGCTACTGAGTGGTGAAGCATTGGTATGGATGTTAGTGAATGTTCTGCTAATCAAGAGAGACGTTTTGCCCTGAAATGTCGGTAGTGATGGAATCAGCAATGGCAATGCCGTTGAATGCCTTAGGGGTGGTGGTTCGACTGTTATTGGAGGTGATCATTGCCTGGCATTTATGTTGTGCAGTTGTTACCTGGCACTTTTTGCTCTATACTTGGATATTGAAAACAGTTTCTTGCATTTGGACATGGACTACTTGAGTCACGAATGGTCATACCATTGGTGAAGATTCCCACATCTGACCTTATAATGGAGGGAAAGTCATTGATGAAGCAATTGAAGATGGTAGGGCCTGGAATACTAACCTGAGGAACTCCAGCAAATATGACCTAGGCTTGAGCCAATTGAACTTCAACAACTACAGTTTTGAGCAGAGTGCCGAGGAGAGAGGGTGGAGAGGAGTGAGGGCTGCCGGGAAGTTTTTAAGTGCGATCTGGTGTCTGGCATTCAACCTGGCACTGAGGCTCAGAAAGGAAGGTGGGTGGGGAAGAATAGAAAAGCACTAATGGTAGGGGACTCAATCGTTAGACGGATTGACAGGATATTTTGTGGTCAGGAACGGGACTCTCTGAAGGGATGTTGACTTCCCAGTGACAGGGTCTGGGATATCGCCGATCGGGTTTACAGGATTCTGAAGGGGGAGGGTGAGCAGCCAAAAATCGTGGCACAGATACATCCAGAAAAGGAATTCAGGATCTGAAAATTGATTACAGAGAGCTAGGCTGGAAGGTGAAGAGTAGGACGAATAGAGTAGTGTTCTCAAGTTTGCAACTGGTGCCACGAAGCAGTGAGGGGAGGAACAGTCAGCAAGTGTAGCTTAACACGTGGTTGGGAAGCTGGTGCAGGATGGAGGGTTTCAGATACTTAGACCACTGGGATGCCTTCAGGGGAAGTTGGGGCCTATACAAGCAGGACCAGTTGCACCTGAATTGGAGGGGCACAAATGTCCTGGGTGGGAGATTTGTCTGTGTGGTTTGGGATTGTTTAAACTAGTTTGGCAAGGGGGTGGGAACCAGAGCTACTTATCTGAGAGGGAGTAGTTGCAGATGGGGAAGTGACAGGATGTTGTGAATCTATCAGGAAGGTTTTCCATGTGATGAAACATAGGGATCATTTAAAGTGTATCTGCTTTTACGCGAAGAGTGTCAGAAATAAGAGTGATGAACGTTGAGTACAGATCAGTACTTGGGCCTATCATGTTGTGGCCATAACGGAGACATGTGTTTCACAGTAGCAGGAATGGTTGATAGATGTTCCAGGGTTTAGAGCGTTAAAAAGAACAAGGAGCGTGGAAAAATAAGAGGGGGTGTAGCATTGCTAATCAGAGGGCTCATCACAGCTACAGAAACGAAGGATGTTGAGGAAGGTTTGTCTACTGAGTCAGTATGGGTGGACGTTAGGAACAGCAAGGGAGCAGCCACATGATTGAGTTTTTTTTCTTCTAAAGAGCCCCAAATAGAAGTAAGGAGATTGAAGAACTCATAGGTCGACAGATTTTGGAGAAATGCGGATGTAGATAGGGGAAACCATAAATGAGTTTTTTGCTTCAGTTTTCACGAAGGAAAGGGATCTTGTTGAAAATGAGCAATTTAAGGAGCTGGGTTATGAACTAGAACAGATCATGATGATGAAGCTGAAGTGCTGAGAAGTTTGACAAACATTAGGATTAATACGTCCCCAGGCCAGACCAGATTTATCTTAGGTTGCTTCAGGAAAAGAGAATGACGGTTGCTAAGCTGATGGCGAATATCTTTGTTCCCTCACTCTCACTGGGAGTCGTACCGGAGGATTAGAAGGAGGCGAATGTTGTTCCTCTTTTCAAGAAGGGGGAATAGGGAAATCCCCGACAGTTACAGACCAGTCAGTCTTACATCTGTGATCAGCAAGGTTTTGGAAAGAATTCGGAGGGATAGGATCTATGACTATGTGGAAAAGCATAGAGTGATTAAATGCAGTCAGCATGGCTGCGTGAGGGGCAGGTCATGCCTAACTAATCTTATTGAGTTCGTTCAGGCAGTGACAGGACAGGTCAATGAAGGTCATGCAGTGGATGTGGTGTATATGGACTTCAGCAAGGCTTTTGATAATGTTCCCCATGGTAGACTCATTCGAAATGTCAGGAGGTGTGGGATACAGGGAGATTTGGCTGCCTGGATTCAGAATTGGTTGGCCGACAGAAGGCAGAGAGTGGTTGTAGATAGAAAGTATTCTGCCTAAATGTCAGTAGTGAGTGGTGCTCCGCAGGGCTCTATTTTTAGATCTCTGCTGTTTGTAGGTTTTCTAAATAACTTGGATGAGGAGGTTGAGGTGTTGGTTAGTAAATTTGCCGATGATGCAAAGGTTGGAGGTGCCATTGATAGCATTGAGGGCTATTGCAGTCTGTAGCGCAAGACAGACTGGATGCAGAGCTGGGCAGAGAAATAGCAGATGGAGTTCAACCTGGATAAATGCGAAATGGTGCATTTTGGAAGGTCGAACTTGAATGCTGGATATAGGATTAAAGACAAGGTTCTTGGCAGCGTGGAGAAACTGAGGGATCTTGACGTTCAAGTGCATAGATACCGCAAAGTTGCCACCCAAGTGGACAGGGTTGTTAAGAAAGCATATGGTGTTTTGGCTTTCATTAACGGGGGATCGATTTTAAGAGCTGCAAGATTTTGCTGCAACTCTACAAGACTCTCGTGTGACCACAGTTGGAATATTGTGTTCAGTTCTGGTCCCCATATTATAGGAAAGATACAGAATTTGGAAAGGATGTAAAGAAGGTTTACCCGGATGCTACCTGGAGTTGAGAGCTTGTCTTATGAAGAGAGGCTGCCTAAGCTCAGACTTTTCTCTCTGGAGAGAAGGAGGAAGAGACGTGACCTAATCGAGTTATCCAAGATAATGAGAGGCTTGGATAGAGTCAATAGCCAGAGACTTTTTTCCCCAGGGCAGGATTGACTCGCACGAGGGGTAATTGTTTTAAGATAATAGAAGGAAGGCACAGTGGAGATGTCAGAGATAGGTTCTTTATGCCGAGAGTTGTGGATGCCAGCGGTGATGGTTTAAGCAGAGTCATTAGGGACACTTAAGCGCCTGCTAGACATTCACATGGACAGCAGTGAATTGAGGGGGTGCATATGTTCGGTTATTTTATTTTAGACTAGGAATATCCTCAACACAACATCGTGGGACTAAGGGTCTGTTCTGCGCTGTACTTTTCTACATTCTATGTTCTATGTTCTAACCATCTACCAACCAGCGGAGAGTTTACCTCATGAGTGCCATAAATTTCAGTTTGCTCTGGCTCCTTGATCAAAGTCAAATGCGGCCATGATGTCAACGGTTGTCACTGTCACTTGATCTCTGGGATTCATTTCTTTTCTCCATGGTTGACCCAAAGTTGTAATGAGGTCGGGAGCTGAGTGACCCTGGTGGAATTCAAACTGGGCATCGGTGAGAAGGTTGTTGCTAAGTAAGTGATCCGTGATGGCACTGTCTTCCATCTCTTTGCTAATGATTGGGAGGAGGGTGGTGGTGCAGTGAAATGACTCAGTTGGATGTGTCCTGCTTTTCGTGTACAGGATAAAATCTGGACAATTATCGACATTGTTGGGTAGAGTCAGTGTTATACCTGCACTGCTGCAGATTGGCTGGGAGAGTAACACATTCTGAGGCACAAATCATCTGTATTATTATGGAATTGCGTCGGGGTCCATAATCTTTGCAGTGCCAATGTCTCCAAATGTTTCTTGATATCCTATGGAGCAAATCTAAGTGAACACTGACATCTGCGATGCCGGTGGCCACTGGTGGAGACCCAGTTGGATTATCCAATCAGCACATATGGCTGACGACGTTTACGATTGTTTCAGATATACCTAATGCACTGGCGTGTTGGACTTTTCTATCAATGAGAATTGAGACATATTTGAAAGCTCTTCCCCCAATGAGTTGTTCAATTCAAGACTGGATATGACAGATCTGCAGAGATTTGAAATGAAACAATGAAAGGTTAACGACAGAAAACCGGAAAGAAAAAAATGAAACGCTCGTGCGGAGAACACGTGTGAATGCCATTGCTCGAGTGGTCTTCTTCAATTCTGCAGTTTTTGTATGATCGTAAAGCCCTTGCATTTGTAGTTCGACTACGTCAATGGATTGCAAGATCCTGCCTATGACGCCTCACCAAAATACTGCTGTGTCTGTGTATTTAGCATGTGACGTCACCAGATGGCGCTGGTGGCTTTTTTTTGGATAGAGTGATAAATATGTCGGTATTTTCTATCGAATTTTCCAGAGGCCTCATTGAATGCATCTCAAACAGGTGGAACAATAGAATTATGCTTTGTGGCTTAGCGACAGGGAACCTGTCACTGTGCCGCAAGGACACAAACTCCTCGTTCTATTTTATTTGATCAATCTGTTCGTGTATGTTATTAAAGACCTCTGAAATATGCGAGATTTGAGTTCAGGCCTCGTGCCTTAGTCGTTGCACCACAAGGGCCATTATGCTCCTCACTGTAGCGTCTCCCATCCATTCATCTTCAGCTCCTTGAACAAATACCGTGCCTCCATCATAAGGTCAGAAGTGGAGATGTTCATTCAGCATCATAGTCTAGCACTACTCATGATTCCTCAGCTACTGAGTAGACCACGCGCAAATGCAGGGCGACCTGGAAAATACCAAGGTTTGGTCCAACAAATAAAGAGGGACGCTCAGACCACACAAGGTCAAAGCAATGACTGTCGCCAACAAGAGAGAAACGCTGCTGGACATGCAACGGCCTTGCTACTAATGAATCCCTGCTATCAACATCCGATGGATTATCATCGATCAGAAGCCAAACTAGGAGGAATAATAATCTGCTCGATTTTTGCACTCACCTAAATGTGCGTTGGTACAAACGCGTTTATCAAAGCTGGAGCGCCGAAACAAAAGAACAAGAGAAGACTAGCAGATCACTAAAGTTTCATTGTTCTAAATTATTTCATCATTCTAAGGTCGCGTTACTTCTGCTGATTGGGGGAGAGATGAGAAGGTGAACTTCATGTGACTTTCGGATGGAGAGTTTGTGTAAGAAATGTGCAATCCTGGCATGAACATTACCTTAACTATAAAGTTGCAATCATCTTGTTTCAACTGCTGCCGGCCTACTCAAATATTCTACAAGCTTCCATCAGTAGCCGCTTGGTTATTGTACGTCCTTCCTCCTACAGTTGGTAGCAAAACCTGCAGCTTGCAAGATCGAAACTTAACGCTCCCGTCACAAATTGTGTCAGCATTCCTCCTTGAAGTTTTGTCTCGAAGCCTACTCTAGGAAGCTCTTTGCCATCTGTCCTTTGGATAGGCATCGGTTTTGTCTCATTAATATGTTGCACATCATCATACTTTGTTTCCCTGCGTTAAATGTGGCTGTACAATGCGAAATTGTTGTGAAATTAAACGTTTTGGTTTTGCATACATCCTTTTATGGCAAAGAAAAATCAACTGGTTACCTGGAGACTTTTTTCAACAGTTAAATTAATAATATTCAGTTAAATGGCTTAGTAAGTGATTTAGTGTCTTTTCATTCGTCAGTCCTGCCATCACTGGAATCAATGCATTCTCAATGCATCAGCATTCCTGAGAAGGGAGGCGGTGACGTTGACGTCACCTGGACCAGTAATCTCAAGTTCAACCTTAATGCTTTAGGACCCAGGGCTATTTAAGATTTTGTTACTTTCCCGACTTCTAATAACATTTTAAACCGGCATGTTGTCGGTTGCAGAATGGCAGAAAGGGTACAATGAAAGAACTCACGGTTGAATGGCAGCCAGGAGATTAGAAAAAAAATCGCAAACCTAGACCATTTCGCAACCCTTGACCCTTGCAAACCACTATTGTACCGAAGAAAATATGCTCTCAGTAAATTCGGATCAACATCAAAGTTACACTGAGCCAATCTCTGTGTGGGTCATTGATTCAGGGCTAATATTTGGTCAGGACACGTGGCAAGGCCTGGTTTTCCTTCGAAATTGCGTCAACGGATAATTCACATCCGCCCCAGAAAGTTAAGTCGAGGCTGCGTTTGAGTTTTCCTCTGAAAAATAAATAAGTAATTCCGACAGCGCGGACTTTTGTCAGTACCGGCCGCTTCGATCTTTGTGGTCTTGAATCTGGAGCCCTGGGATTTCAAGAAATGCACGCTACAACAGAGCGACAACCCACTACAAGCTTGGAACGAGCCCAGTTGCATTCACGTCTTGCTCTCTACCCGTCTGCCTTAAATAGTTCGACACTTTTCAGAGGCACTCATTGAAATGGTGCCAAATAGGAAGATCGTCCCTAAATCAATTACGTATCTAGATTAGGGTACTGCATGATTAGGTTTGCTTATGTGCAGCGAAAATACAAACCTGTAGTTCCCCGCAGCACTCGAACTGTCAAGAATATAATGAGCAGACCTATCAACGCCAGACCGCCGAGTAAAATTGGTGTAATGTCAGTCTTTGTTTCTACTATGACTCCTGCAATTAATAGCATGACCACATAGTTTGCGATTCATATTGATAACGACTGACCAATTAAATGACGCTGTTTCTGTTTTCAAAAAATATATTATCAGATCAACAGAACATGATTATTTTCCAGGGTGAAGGGGGTTATGGGTCGCGTATTAAAATTTAAGCTCATTGACCAAAATAAAATTAAATACACATCGAAAGCGAAAGCCGGTCGGGAAATGGCAACTTGAAGTAAAGGGAATGGCCGCCCCATCGGGTAAGCGCCGCTAGTGTAATGGTATCATGCAAGATTCCCATTCTTGCGATCTGGGTTCGATTCCCGGGCGGCGCAGTGTAGCACTTTTTAAAACCAGGAAATATGGGTTCTGAAGGTCGAAAGCTGCAACTGAAGTCGCTGGTGAAACTCAGCAAACGTCAAAGTTGACATTTCGAGGACTGTGACTGCTTTCATCTCACAGGTGAACCAGGACCTGCCGAGTTTCGCCAGCAATTCCTGATTTTTTGGAAGACTGGGGAGTGATTTCAATCGCAGAGGCTTGTGAAAGGCAAAAGAGACCCAGCGTCAGAATAAGGTCAACACTGGAATTCCTTGAAAAGGATCAGTATCAGAAAGGGTTCATGTCAAAGGTCAAAACATGGTGGATAGGTGCACTGTTAGGTCAAGCTAAGAAAAGAGGCAAGTCAAGGAAAAGGGTCTCTGTGTGACAACATCAAGATCAGTTTCTAGTCTTGTGCTTGTCTCCACTGATACCTCTGCAATTGAAATATTTCTCAACACCCTTCTTTTCTTGTGAGTTGCAAATAAACTAGTTGGACCTCAACAGATCTGCCGGTCATCAGGACAATATTTTACATACGCTGACTGACTTCGGGGATCAGTGAAGAAAAAAAGCTTCACATAAATCCCCAGGACCTGATCAAGTGTACCCGAGAACTCTGTGAGAAACTAAGGAGGTGATTCCTTTGAGGGAGTAGGGATAGCCCTAGTAACTATAGGCCAGTGAGTCTGACTTCAGTGGTGGGCAAAGTCTTAGAGAGAATGGTAAGGGATAAGATTTATGAACATCTAGATAGGAATAACGTGATCAAGGATAGCCAGCATGGTTTTGTGAAGGGCAGGTCGTGCCTCACAAACCTTATTGAGTTCTTTGAGAAGGTGACTAAGGAAGTGGACGAGGGTAAAGCAGTAGATGTTGTGTATATGGATTTTAGTAAGGCGTTCGATAAGGTTCCCCATGGTAGGCTAATGCTAAAACTACGGAGGTATGGCATTGAGGATACATTAGAGGTTTGGATTAGGAATTGGCTGGCTGGAAGGAGACAGAGGGTAGTAGTTGATGGACTATGTTCATCTTGGAGTGCAGTTACTAGCGGTGTACCACAAGGATCTGTTTTGGGACCATTGCTTTTTGTTATCTTTATAAATGATCTAGAGGAAGGGCTTGAAAGCTGGGTAAGCAAGTTTGCGGATGACACAAAAGTCGGTGGAGTTGTGGATAGTGAGGAAGGAAGTGGCAGGTTACAGCGGGATATAGATAAGTTGCAGAGCTGGGCAGAAATGTGGCAAATGGAATTCAATGTAGCTAAGTGTGAAGTCATTCACTTTGGTAGGAGTAACAAGAAGATGGATTACTGGGCTAATGGTAGGCTACTTGGTAGTGTGGATGAGCAGAGGGATCTTGGTGTCCATGTACACAGATCTCTGAAAGTTGCCACCCAGGTAAATAGTGCTGTGAGGAAGGCATATGGTGTACTGGGCTTTATTGGTAGAGGAATTGAGTTCCGGAGTCCTGAGGTCATGTTGCAACTGTATAAGACTCTGGTGCGGCCTCATCTGGAGTATTGTGTGCAGTTTTGGTCGCCATACTATAGGAAGGATGTGGAGGCATTGGAACGAGTGCAGAGGAGGTTTACCAGGATGTTGCCTGGAATGGTAGGAAAATCTTATGAGGAAAGGCTGAGGCACTTGGGGCTGTTCTCATTGGAGAAGAGAAGGTTTAGGGGAGATTTGATAGAGGTGTATAAGATGATTAGGGGTTTAGATAGGGTCGACACTGAGAACCTTTTACCGCTAATGGAGTCAGGTGTTACTAGGGGACACAGCTTTAAATTAAGGGGTGGTAGGTATAGGACAGATGTTAGGGGTAGATTCTTTACACAGCGGGTTGTGAGTTCATGGAATGCCCTGCCAGTAGCAGTGGTGAACTCTCCTTCTTTATGGTCATTTAAGCGTGCATTGGATAGGCATTTGGAAGTTATTGGGCTAGTGTAGGTTAGGTAGGATTCGGTCGGCGCAACATCGAGGGCCGAAGGGCCTGTACTGCGCTGTATCTTTCTATGTTCTATGTTCTATATTTGTATAATTCATAGTCACAGGTGAGGTGCCAGAAGACTGGAGATCGGCTCACGTGGTGTCACTGTTTAAGAAAGGTGGTAAGGTCAAACCAGGGAACTATAGACCAGTGAGCCTGACGTTGGTGATGGGCAAGTTGTTGGAGGAAATCCTGCGGAACAGGATGCACGTGCATTTGGATAGTTCAGGAGTATTTAGAGGTAGTCAACATGGTTTTGTGCGTGGCAAATTATGTCTCACAAATTTATTTTTTTGATGAAGTAACAAAGAGGATTGCTGATGGAAGGGCGGTAGGCATGATCTATATGGACTTCACTAAGGCTTTCGACAAGGTTCCCCACGGGAGATTGGTTAGCAAGGTTAGATCTCATGGAATACAGGGAAAACTCGCCATTTGGATACAGAACCTTCTCAAAGGGAGAAGACAGAGGGTGGTGTTGGTGGGTTGTTTTTCAGACAGGAGGCCTTTGACCAGTGGAGTGCCACAAGGATTTGTGCTGGGTCCACTACCTTTCATAATTTATAGAAATGATTTGGATGTAAGCATAAGAGATATATTTTGTACGTTTGCTGATGACACCACATTGGAGGTGCAGTGGACAGCAAAGAAGGTTACCTCAGATTACAATGGGATCTTGATCAGACGGGCTAATGGACTGAGAAGTGGCAGATGTATTTTAATTTAGATAAATACAATTTGCTGCATTTTGGGAAAGCAAATCTTAGCAGGACTTATTCACTTAATGGTAATGTTCTGGAGAGTGTTGAGAGACCTTTGAGTGCAGTTTCATAGCTTCTTGAAAGTGGAGTCGCAGATAGATAGGAGAGTGAAGAAGGCATTTAGTATGCTTTTCTTTATTGATCAGAGTATTAACTACAAGACTTGGGAGGTCATGTTGCCGCTGTAGAGAACACTGGTTCGGCCACATTTGGAACATGGTGGGCAATTCTGGTCTCCATTCTTTCGGAAAGATGTTGCGAAACTTGAACGGGTTCAGAAAAGATTTGCAAGGATGTTGCCAGGGTTGGAGGATTTGTGCTATGGGGAGGGGTTGAATATGCTAGTGTTGTTTTTTTCTGGAGCGTCATAGACTGACGGGTGACCTTATAGAGGCTTATAAAATCATGAGTGGCATGAATAGGATAAATAGACAAAGTCATATATACGGACTTTAGTAACGCGTTTAATGAGGTTCTGCATGGTAAACTAATGGAGAAAGTGAATTCACATGGTTTTCAAGGGTTCTAGGTAGGTCGATAAAGAACTGGTCATGCAACAAGAGGCAGAGAGTAGTCATTGAAGGGATTTCCTCAAAATGGAGAAAGGTGACCAATTGTGTTCTGCAGGGGTCAGTGTTGTGGCCACTGTTGTTTGTAATATATATAAATGATCTGGAAGAGGGCACTGTTGGCATGGTCAACAAGTTTGAAGATTACACGAAGATTGGTGGAGTAGCAGAAAGTCTAAGGGTCTGTCAAAGAATACAGGAGGATATACATAGATTGGAGAGTGGCAGATTGATTTCAATCCAGACAAATGTGAGGTGATGCATTTAGGGAAGACTAATTCAACAGAGAATTATACCTAGAGGGCATAGGTTTGTTGTGAGAAGGGAAAGATATTTTCATGCAGAGGGTGGCGCATGCATGGAATTAGCTGCCAGAGGAAGTGGTGGAGGCTAGTACAATTCCTATGAATAGGAAGGGTTTGGAAGAATATTGACGTGTGCTGGCAGATGGGACTAAATTGGGTTGGGATATCAGGTCGGCATGGACGAGTTGAACTGAAGGGTCTGTTTCCATGCTGTACATCTCTATGACTCTATGACTCCATTTAATCATGCATAATTTTAATGATATTTTGAATTGCTACTTACATTTGGCATCCTTATTGTTAATTTGTCCATTTTCCATGTTGTCACATTTGTTGTCTGTAAATATTTTACAACACATTCTTTCTTTGCCAAAACGCCCCCTGGCTTGTTGCTGTAGTTATAAAGTAAGAAAACAGAAATACAACACCATATGGATAGTTTTTAATTCCACTAAATTTATAATTCATGGTAACTACTTGCATATCAAAATTGGGGAAATTGAGAATGGCAAACCTGAGCTCTCTATTTTGTAAATTATTTATTGACATTGACCATAATTCGTTTGTGTATTTTAATACCAAATTGATACAGATTTAACACGGGAAATAAACGGGCCTTCTGTTTTGTACTTTCAAGGTGAATGATATGGCTCTCCTTTCATTTTATTTCATTTGAATGTGTGCATTCGGACCAGCAATAGGCAATTTTAACCAACCTGCATCAACTCTGACATTTGATAAGACCACGGCAAATCTGATTGTGCGCCCAACCTCACTATCCTAATTTCCATGATGCCCTTTTAAGAGTCTTCACCCAGAATCTAACTCAGTCCGAAATAATGCAATGTCACCACTGCCCGCTGGATCAGAAAAACATGCAGATTAACAGCTGTTTGATAGAATAGAATTCTTCTCAACATCATTTTGAAAATTTGATCCCTCATGTTTCTTCTTAATATGTCCCCAAGTTTTAGAAAGGGAAACTTCTTCTCTACAT
Organism: Hemiscyllium ocellatum; assembly: GCF_020745735.1. Taxonomy (NCBI): domain Eukaryota; kingdom Metazoa; phylum Chordata; class Chondrichthyes; order Orectolobiformes; family Hemiscylliidae; genus Hemiscyllium; species Hemiscyllium ocellatum. The sequence continues at coordinate 13,714,409 of NC_083435.1, forward strand.
CTAAATCATCAAATCCCTTAGAACCGTGTATGTTTACATGAGATTATATTACATGACTCGAAACGGCAATGAGTATATCGATAACTTGCCCAGATTTCATAGAATCTCAGAATTGTAAGCGTGTGGAGAAATACCATTAATTCATCATAGCTGTACTCTTTCTTTAAGCATTTGAACTTAAAGTCATACTCCTGCCTTTCCCACACATACCTGCACACCTTGTTATTTAAACAATCATCCAGTGCCCTCTTGAATGCTCAACTGAACTTCCCTCAACTACTCAGCTTGTGAAGAATAGTTTTTTTTTTCTAACCTTGCATTTGCTTGTATCACCGAACACTTTAAACCTATGCCTTCTCAGACTCAATAAATTTCCACATGGGAACACTTTCGCACGATGAACTCTGTTCAGAAGCCTCAAAGACTTATGGAGTCATGGAATCATGCAGCACAAAAACAGACCCTTTGATCATACCAATCAATACCGAACATAAACCCAAACTAAACTAATCCAACCTTCTTGCTCATGGCCCATATCCCTCCAAACCTTTCTCATAATCCAAATGTATTTTAAACATTGTAAATCACTCATATCCACTACTGCCTCAGGAACTTCATTCCACATGCGAACCATCTTCTCCGCAAACAGAAATACCCGTCATGGCCTTTTTAAACCTCTCTCCTCTCACTTTAAAAATGTGCGCCCAGTCTTGAACTCCCCATCCAGTGGATAAAAAGCAATTACCATCTATACCCCTCACTATTTTATAAACTTCTATAAGGTCTGCTCTCAATCTTCTACATGACTTCGAAACGTCTATGAAATCTACACTTAGCCTTTTTGACTCCAAGGAAATTAAGATCATCATCACAAATCTTTCCACAAAATTAAGTTTCCCATTCCATTCTTCTCAACCTCCTCTGCACACTTTCCGAAGCATTCACATCTCTTCAATAGGTGACGCTCAGAATTATACTCCAGCTGAACTTCAATCATTGATCTGTGTATGTTCATCATAAATTCCCTGTTTTTGTGCTCTATGAAGTCAAACTTACTGCTTGATGTTTTAACAGCTCCCTGCCGCTATCTCCTGCCAATTTTAATGACTGCTATGCATATGCACTCAAGTTCTCTACTCCTTCGTGCTTTAGATTTTTCAATATATAACATTTCTCCATGTTCCTTGCACCAAAGTGTATCCCCTCACAATTCTCTGTAATGAACTTGAAGGCCCACCCAACTATCCACTCCACCAACAGCGTACTATCCTTTCTAAGTGCTCCACTGCTGTGCTCATACTTCGCAATTTTCCTGAATTTCGTGTCAACAGAAACTTTGAATTTGTCTCCTGTACATTAAGGCCAAGAAAATTTATTTTTTCACCACACAACTTCTGCAGCCAAAAATAGTCGAATGAGCATCTGCTAAATTGTTTCTAATGCAGTTATTACCCTTTTGCAATGGACCCACTACTTTTCACAACTTCATGGACTGAAGGGGGGGGGGGGGCGGTTCCTCTCCCACCTTTTCAGCGAGAATGCTGCTCCATGAAAACAGACATTACGACTACGGCTCAAAGTGTAGGATTTCATTGCTAAAACATAAAAATGTTTTTAATTTGGAATTGGTCACATCAGCGCGATTTCGTAGTTAAGCGCCGTTAGTGTAATGGTATCATGCAAGATGCCCATTCTTGTGATCTGGGTTCGATTCCCATGCGGCGCAGTGCCGTTTTTTAAAACCAGGAGTATGGGTTCTGAAGGTCGTAAACCAAAACTGAAGTCGCTGGTGAAATTCAGCAAACGTCAGAGTCGATATTTCGAGGACTGTGACTCTGCTTTCATCTCACAGGTGAAGCAGGACCTGCCGAGTTTCGCCAGCAATTCTTGATTTTTTGGAAGATTGGGGAGTGATTTCAATCGCAGAGGCTTGTGAAAGGCAAAAGAGACCCAGAGTCAGAGTAAGGACAACACTGGAATTCCTTGAAAAGGATCAGTATCAGAAAGGGATAATGTCAAAGGTCAAAACATGGTGGATAGGTGCACTGTTAGGTCAAGCTGGGAAAAGAGGCAAGTAAAGGAAAAGGGTCTCTGTGTGACAACATCAAGATCAGTTTCTAGTCTTGAGCTCGCCTCCACTAACACCTCTGGCAATTCGCTGGATTATCCACATCGTCCATTTGCTCATGATAAAGATATGCAGTCTTTAAAAGTGTAGCCCCGAAATAAACAGTCTCAATACATGGGCGTGTACGGAATAATTTGTGGTCTATCTTTGTGGGCGTACAGAGTTTCTGTCATTGTACTTTGCAGAGAGAAATGGCCCAACCACAAGATCTCCAAGATAGAGGTCACCAAGTAAAATGCCACATTACTAGTTATTTTGGAAATTAAAAAGCAGAAGCAATATTTCAATGCAAATGAATCTTTCGTGCGGCTGTGTGATTTTGCTGTGCACCAATGTTACGTTTCAATAAATTTCAACATTGTTCGCTGTAAATGGACGGAAACCCACATACTAGCAGCTTTTAGGAGTGTTCTGACAGTGAGAGAATAAATAAAAACAACTTACTCAGAGGTCCATTCACCGGACTCACAATTCATGGAAAAAAATGTTAAACAGAACCCACGAAAAGAAGGCTGAATTCACTCCTACAGCATTCCAAAAGCAGAAGGTCAAATGCATGCATGTGAACCATTGAAAGGTGGTTTTAGTTAGATCATTAGTTTAATGCTAAGGTCGACTCTTCGGGGGGCATGGTGCCTTAGTGACTTAGTGGTTAACCTTGCTACCTCACAGTACTAGAAACCCGGGTTCAATTCCGACCTCGGGCAGTTGCCTCTGTGGAGTTTGCAAGTTCTCCCGTGTCTGCGTGGATTTCCTCCCACCATACAAAGATGTGCAGGTTATGTGGATTAACTCTGCTCAATTGTCTATAGGGTTAGTTGCATTAGTCAGCTGTATATGTTGGATACGGGAATGGGTCTGGGTGTGTTTCTGTTGGGAGGGTCGGTGTGGATTTGTTGGGCCGAAGGGCCTGTTTCCAATCAGTAAGAAATCTAAACTTACCCAGTTGGCAACAGTAACATTGCTGGTCACTTTAAAATGTCAAGCATGTGACAACACCATTCTACAAATAAGACACCAACCGAGATTACAAACAAAATCTTTAACGATTGTGTCTGAATGCACGCAAACTGCTGTTGACTTTCCTGGTGATTAAATATTTAATTGTACCCGACAGCCAAGGCCTCGCTCTGTTAATTATTGTTTTTAAGTCGGAGCAATATTAGCTGACACTACCACGTGAAAATGTAAATTTGCACTGAGTGGTCTGTGGTTGTTTTTCAAAAACTGCTTTTTAAACATTCTTTCATACATCCTGAGTCTCTCTGACAAGACCATAATGAGATTCCCCTCACAATTCACACTTGAGCTATGTGGCGCTTTTGAATAAGTGCAACAACATTTTCAGTCTCAAGCTTCAAGTCGACTAGAAGGAGTAAATATGATACTTTCCTACAAGTTCTTTCTTTATTATGATATATCCATGGTAACTGAGCCTGTGATTAGCTTCAAGTCCATCTCTTTTTTTAAAAATACAATTTACATTGATGGGATTTGAGTGTGAGTATGGGCATCTGGTTAACTGGCCCAGTCACACGGTTTTTATGCCAACATCTTCTACAAGAAAAGAAATACAGAGTTTTGACATACCAACGGTGAGCAATGGCGACATGGTTCCAAGTCAAGATGTTAAGGTGTCTGTCTTGGACAGGGATGGCAGCTCTTGGTGTTTGCATGCATTTTCTGCCCTTGCTGTTCTGACCAAAGTGCCCTAGTAATTCGCAGCTGTGCGTTTTGCGAATGGTTTTTGTAAAACTCTGATTCTGTGAACAACCTCCAGCTTCGAAAGTAGTACTTTTGGAATACCCTCAGGGGACATATGTCCTAACATTGACAGATATTGTTTAAAAAAAACATATGATTCATTAATATCCTTTGTGCTTCTTAATGGAAGTGGTCATGGCAAGGAAGCTGCTGTTTAAAGATCTTGGGTGACTTTCTGCAGGGCATCTTGTAGCTAATACATACTGGAGCTACTGAGTGGTGAAGCATCGGTATGGATGTTAGTGAATGTTCTGCTAATCAAGTGAGACGTTTTGCCCTGAAATGTTGGTAGTGATGGAATCAGCGATGGCAATGCCGTTGAATGCCTTTTGCTCTATGCTTGTATATTGAAAAGACTTAGTTGCATTTGGACATGGACTACTTGAGTCACGAATGGTGATATCACTTGTGAACATTCCCACGTCTGACCTCATAATGGAGGGAAGGTCATTGATGAAGCAATTGAAGTGGTAGGGCCTGGAATACTAACCTGAGGAACTCCAGCAGATATGACCTAGAATTGAAACAATTGACCTTCAACAACTACAGTTTTGAACAGAGTGGCGAGGAGAGAGGGTAGAGAGGAGTGAGGGCTGCCGGGAAGTTTTTAAGTGGGTGAGATCTGGTGTCTGGCATTCAACCTGGCACTGAGGCTCAGAAAGGAAGGTGGGGGGTGCGGAGGGGGAACAGAAAAGCGCTAATGGTAAGGGACTCAATCGTTAGACGGATTGACAGGATATTTTGTGGACAGGAATGGGACTCTCGGAAGGGATGTTGACTCCCCAGTGACAGGGTCTGGGATATCGCCGATCGGGTTGACAGGATTCTGAAGGGGGAGGGTGAGCAGCCAAACATCGTGGCACAGATATATCCAGAAAAGGAATTCAGGATCTGAAAAGTGACTACAGAGAGCTAGGTTGAAGAGTAGGACGAGTAGAGTAGTGTTCTCAAGTTTGCTACTGATGCCAAGAAGCAGTGAGGGGAGGAACAGTCAGCAAGTGCAGCTTAACACATGGTTGGGAGGCTGGTGCTAGATGGAGGGTTTCAGATATTTAGACCATTGGGATGCCTTCTGGGGAAGTTGGGGCTTATATAAGCAGGACCGGTTGCACCTGAATTGGAGGGGCACAAATGTCCTGGGTGGGAGATTTGCCTGTGTGGTTTGGGAGTGTTTAAACTAGTTTGGCAAGGGGGTGGGAACCAGAGCTACTTATCTGAGAGGGAGTAGTTGCAGATGGGGAAGTGACAGGATGCTGCGAATCTATCAGGAAGGTTTTTCATGTGATGAAACATAGGGATCATTTAAGGTGAACCTGCTTTTAAGCGAAGAGTGTCAGAAATAAGAGTGATGAACGTTGAGTATGGATCAGTACTTGGGACTATCATGTTGTGGCCATAAAGGAGACATGTGTTTCACAGTGGCAGGAATGGTTGATAGATGTTCCAGGGTTTAGAGCGTTAAAAAAAGGAGCGTGGAAAAATAGGAGGGGGTGTAGCATTGCTATTCAGAGGGCACATCACAGCTACAGAAACGAAGGATGTTGAGGAAGGTTTGTCTACTGAGTCAGTATGGGTGGACGTTAGGAACAGCAAGGGAGCAGCCAACTGTTTTCTTCTAAAGAGCCCCAAATAGAAGTAAGGAGATTGAAGAACTCATAGGTCGACAGATTTTGGGGAAATGCGGATGTAGATAGGGGAAACCATAAATGGGTTTTTTGCTTCGGTTTTCACGAAGGAAAAGGACCTTGTTGTGAATGAGCAATTTAAGGAGCTGGGTTATTAAGTAGAACAGATCATGATGATGAAGCTGAAGTGCTGGGAAGTTTGACAAACATTAGGATAGATAAGTCCCCAGGCCAGACCAGATTTATCCTAGGTTGCTCCAGGAAACGAGAATGGAGGTTGCTAAGCTGATGGTGAAGATCTTTGTTTCCTCACTCCCAATGGAGGATTAGAAGGAGGATTAGGAGGAGGCGAATGCTGTTCCTCTTTTCAAGAACGGGGATAGGGAAATCCCTGGCAGTTACAGACAGTCAGTCTTACGTCTGTGGTTTTCAAGGTTTTGGAAAGAATTCGGAGGGACAGGATCTATGACGATGTGGAAAAACATAGCGTGATTAAATACTGTCAGCATGGCTGCGTGAGGCGCAGGTCGTGCCTATCTAAACTTATTAAGTTCGTTCAGGCAGTGACGGGACAGATCAAAGAAGGTAACGCAGTGGGTGTGGTGTATATGGACGTCAGCAAAGCTTTTGACAATGTTCCCAATGGTAGGCTCATTCGAAATGTCAGGAGGTATGGGATACAGGGAGATTTGGCTGCCTGGATTCAGAATTGGTTCGCAGACAGAAGGCAGAGAGTGGTTGCAGATGGAAAGTATTCTGCCTAAATGTCAGTAGTGAGTGGTGTTCCGCAGGGCTCTATTTTTAGATCTCTGCTGCTTGTAGGTTTTATAAATCACTTGGATGAGGAGGTTGAGGTGTGGGTTTGTAAATTTGCCGATGACACAAAGGTTGGAGGTGCCATTGTTAGCATTGAGTACTATTGCAGTCTGTAGAGCAGCGCAGACTGGATGCAAAGCTGGGCTGAGAAATAGCAGATGGAGTTCAACCTGGATAAATGGGAATTGGTGTATTTTGGAAAGTCGAACTTGAAAGCTGGATATAGGATTAAAGACAAGGTTCTTGGCAGCGTGGAGAAACAGAGGGATCTTGACTTTCAAGTGCATAGATCCCTCAAAGTTTCCACCCAAGTGGACAGAGTTGTTAAGAAAACATATGGAGGTTTGCCTTTCATTAACAGGGGGATCGAGTTTAAGAGCTGCAAGATTTTGCTGCAGCTCTACAAGACTCTCGTGAGACCACACTTGGAATATTGTGTTCAGTTCTGGTCCCCATATTATAGGAAAGATACAGAGAATTTGGAAAGGATGCAAAGAAGGTTTACCAGGATGCTGCCTGGAGTTGAGAACTTGTCTTCTGAAGAGACGTTGCCTAAGCTCAGACTTTTCTCTGTGGAGAGAAGGAGGAAGAGAGGTGACCTAATCGAGGTATCCGAGGTAATGAGAGACTTGGATAGAGTCAATAGCCAGAGACTTTTCCCCAGGGCAGAATTGACTGGCACGAGGGATCATTGTTTTAAGATAATAGAAGGAAGGCACAGTGGTGATGTCAGAGGTAGGTTCTTTATGCAGAGAGTTGTGAATGCCAGCGGTGGTGGTGGAAGCAGAGTCATTAGGGACACTTAAGCACCTGCTAGACATGCACATGGACAGCAGTGAATTGAGGGGTGTATATCTTCGGTTATTTTATTTTAGACTAGGACTATCCTCGACACAACATCGTGGGCAGAAGGGCCTGTTCTGTGCTGTACTTTTCTAAGTACTATGTTCTATGTTCTAACCATCTACCAACCAGCAGAGAGTTTACCTCATGAGTGCCATAAATTTCAGTTTGCTCTGGCTCCTTGATCAAGATCAAATGCGGCCATGATGTCAAGAGTTGTCACTCTCACTTGATCTCTGGAATTCAGTTCTTTTCTCCATGGTTGACCCAAGGTTGTAATGAGGTCGAGAGCGGAGTGACCTAGTGGAATTCAAACTGGGCATCAGTGAGAAGGTTGTTGCTAAGTAAGTGATCCATGATGGCACTGTTAATTAGATCTTCCATCTCTTTGCTAATGATTGGGAGTAGGGTGGTGAGGCAGTAAATTGACTCAGTTGGATGTGTCCTGCTTTTCGTGTACAGGACATAATCTGGGCAATTTCCGACATTGTTGGGTAGAGTCAGTGTTATACCTGCACTGCTGTAGATTGGGTAGGAGAGTAACACGTTCTGAAGCACAAATCATCCGTACTATCCTGGAATTTCGTCGGGGTCCATTATTTTTGCAGTCTTCAATGTCCCCAAACGTTTCTTAATATCGTATGGAGTAAATCTAAGTGAACACTGACATCTGCGATGCTGGGGGCCACTGGAGGAGACCTAGTTGGATTATCCAATCAGCACATATGGCTGAAGATGTTTACGATTGTTTCAGATATACCTAATGCCCTGGTGTGTTGGACTTTTCTATCATTGAAAATTGAGACATATTTGAAGGCTCTTCCTCCAATGAGTTGCTCATTTGTCGACCACCATTCAAGACTGGATCTGACAGATCTGCAGAGATTTGAAAAGAAACAATGAAAGGTTAACGACAGAAAACTGGAAAGACAAAAATGAAACGCTCATGCGGAGAACACGTGTGAATGCCATTGCTAGAGTGGTCTTCTTCAACTCTGCAGTATTTCTATGATCTTAAAGCCCTTGCATATCTAGTTCGAGTACATCAATGGATTGCAAGATCCTGCCTCTGACTCCTCGCCAAAATACTGCTGTGTCTGTGTATATAGCATGTGATGTCACCAGATGGCGCTAGTGGCTTTTTTTTGGATAGAGCGATAAATATGTCGGTATTTTCTATCGAATTTTCCGGAGGCCTCATTGAATGCATCTCAAACAGGTGGAACAATGGATTTAGGCTTTCTGGCTTAGCGACAGGGATCCTGTCACTGTGCCGCAAGAACACAAACTCCTTGTTCTATTTTATTTGATCAATCTGTTCGTGTATGTTATTAAAGACCTCTGAAACATGCGAGATTTGATTTCAGGCCTTTTGCCTTAGTGGTTGCACCAAAAGGACCATTATGCTCCTCACTGTAGCGTCTCCCGTCCATCCACCTTCAGCTTCTTGAACAAATACCGTGCCTCCATCATAAGGTCAGAAGTGGAGATGTTGATTCAACATCATAGTTCAGCACTACTCATGATTCCTGAGCTACTGAGTAGACCACGCGCAAATGCAGGACGACCTGAAAATACCAAGGTATGGTCCAAGGTGTGGCTCAGGCCACACAAGGTCAAAGCAATGACTGTCGCCAACAAGTAAGAATCGCTGCTGGACATGCAACGGCCTTGCTACTAATGAATCCCTTCGATCAGAAGCCAAACTAGGAGGAACAATAATCTGCTCGATTTTTGCACTCACCTAAATGTACGTTCGTACAAAAGCGTTTATCAAAGCTGGAGCGCCGAAACAAAAGAACAAGAGAAGACTCGCAGATCATTAAAGTTTCATTGTTTTAAATTATTTCATCCCTATAAGGCCGCGTTACCTTTGCTGACTGGGGGAGAGATGGGAAGGTGAACTTCATGTAACTTTCGGATGGAGAGATTGTGTAAGAAATGTGCAATCCTGGCATGAACATTACCTTAACTATAATTTTGCAATCATCTTGTTTCAACTGCTGCCGGCCTATTCAAATGTTCCACAAGCTTCCATCACTAGCCGCTTGGTTATTGTATTTCCTTCCGCTTACAGTTGGTAGCAATACCTGCCGCTTGCAAGATCGAAACTTAACGTTCCCGTCACAAATTGTGTCAGCATTCCTCCTTGAAGATTCCTATCGAAGCCTACTCTAGGAAGGCCTTTGTCATCTGTTCTTTGTATAGGCATCGGTTTTGTCTCATTAATATGTTGCGCATCATCATACTTTGTTTCCCTGCGTTAACTGTGGCTGTATAATGCGAAATTGTTGTGAAATTAGAACGTTTTGGTTTTGCATACATCCTTCTTTTACGTAAGAGAAAAATCAACTGGTTACCTGGGGTCCTTTTTCAACAGTTAAATTAATAATATTCAGTTAACTGGCTCAGTATTGCCGTGCCTACTTTAATCACATAAGAAGATCTGTATTATAGTTTAAGGTTCTAATTCATGATGTCTTGTTCATAATGCCAAAAGCATCTCAAGTATTACAAAAGATATAGTTCACATTAATGATTAGATACGGCATTGAGAAAAGGGAAATTCGGTGTTCCCTTGTCAAATTAGAAATGTTGTTGCAATCATTATTTCAACCCTGGCACGACCGGAGAATCATGGTGTGGTGGCTTTGTCACCTACAGTAATAATACAGATAATACTTAAGGGGCACAGGACTCAAATCCCACCACAGCAACTGGAGACGTTTAAGTGTAATTAATGAATCGAAACGGCAAAGTTAGGCTTAGCATCAGCTATGATAAAGGCTTAGCCGTCTTCCCAAACGCCCTAGTCAGCAGATTGTTGTGGAAGCAAATATGAATAACAAATTCTCAACAACAGCCCATCCCATCAAATAGAGAAATTCCCTCAAAGACCACACGCCCACATAAGAAACTGATCACGTCTCAGATCACGTCTGACCGTTCCAGGTAGGACCACAAGAGAAAACTATGGGAGGGTCCGTTCAATAACTAGTATTCAATCATACTCCAGACGCCTTTTACTCTTTCGATGTTTGTTTTCCTTTGGTTTTTATCACGTCATGGCCTCAAAATCACTAGGTGTGTTTTACATTTAAACAAGGAAAGTTGACGTCTGTTCTTTCTATCAAGCCAACAAAGTCTTAATGTTCGATTGCAGAAACAATCACAGATTACAAAGGGATACATTATTATCTCCTTGTCGATTGGCTGTATCTTCTTTAGTCAGCTTTGGAAATATGAAGTTATGACATCATATGCATAACAAGTCAGTGACAGCACATGAACCAGCAGTTAAAGGATAAAAAGTGAGAATGTGATTTTTTTTTAAACAATCTTTTTTAAAGTAAGAATGAAACTTGGCACAACTTTCGTAATTTCAAATCATGCAGTGTTTCTCTGCAACATACTTGCCTTAGTTTTGGTAATAAGGGATAAAACAGGATTTTGAAAATTTGAAAAGATATAGATGATTGTCTTGATTAAAGTAGTGCTGTAAAAGCACAGCAAGTCAGGCAGCATCCGAGAGCAGGAAAATCTACGCTTCGGGCAAAAGAAATTCATGGTGAAGGGCTTTTGCCTGGAACGTCGATTTTCCTGCTTCTCGAAGCTGCCCGACCTGCGGTGCTTTTCCAGCACCAGCCTAATCTTGACTCTAATCTCCAGCATCTTCTGTATCCACTTCTGCCTAGCCAAAAGTCATGCTTATTAAAGGCCCATTGATAATAAGTGGTTTGGTTGAAAGGTCAGTTTTTGCCTGACCTACTATTTCCAATGCGTTCAGAAGGTCATGAAACATATTTTGCAATGGAAAATAGAATCCACTTCACAATGCTTGACTATTTCATCCTATAAGCAAATTGCAGAGAAAGAAAAATAATACATTTGAATGATGCAGTTCCAAGAGTACTAAATTAAAATCACAACTTTTCATAATATTGCAAGTACAACTACTTCATACTCCACAATATAAGTCCAAAAATATGCTTAAATAATTCCTTATATTTCGATTGGCCAGAAACTGCTGGTTCTTTCCAATTGATGATGTCAACATTTGTTCATAGCAACCTTCCAGATCTGTAATTTTCTAATTTCCAGAGGTAGCACAATTAAAGCACAATGAAGAGATATCTTGTAGTTCCATTCAAAATACAGTTAAAAGAACTTAGATGTTTGTAAATGTTCTGCCCTGTTTAACACAAAGCATGGGGGTAAAGAGGTACTCACTTCAGTTTAGTCAGCCTTACAACAGTCATGGGAAAACTCCTAGAAACCATTATCAGCAACACAACAGAATATTGATATCGCACCTGACCAAGTTGCACCAATTTAATAAACCATAACATTTAGGTGTTTAGTTGCATTTGTAATGATACTTACCATTGCATTTGTATTCCAGTTTGCAAATTAGTAGAATAACGAGTATAAAAACCAGCAAGATTATTGTTGTTCGAAGTACAAATGATAAAGCAGTCTTGAGTTCTACGCAATTTGATATGTTTATCTTCCCTGAAATGATTAAACACAAGAACCATTTCATTTCTACCAGTTTAATAGCTAGGGTCAAAAATAAGTATCATATACAGAGTTGTAAAATATTCTAGTCCTCGTCATATGAATAAAAATACTTTAAGTGGTATCCAACTTATATCATCTTTCTTGTACATGGACTCTCAAATGTCAGCCCCTTCCATTCACTAAAAAATAGATGAATGGTTACTTGATCATTTCATGAACACACTGACAGACGCATATTGCAAGAAACTGATATTTCTGAAACTATGTTTGTTTCTTGAATTGCATTATTTCTAGAATCTCAGTTGGATCTAATTGCATTCATAATTTCACAATTTCGTGTGCAACCTCAACATAAATCGTTTCGACGATAGAAATCTCAGTCAACTTTCTTCTAGCAATTATTTTGATATCACTCTGTGTCGGGAATTAAATGTTCACACAAGTCAGTCCTCAGCGATAGCCACATTATTCACATTTTGCTCGACAATACTCAGCTCTGTGAACCGTGCATTTAGAAAAGCTTCAAATATATTAAGTTGCTTTATGAAATATTGGGCAGACAAAAGAAAATGAGAAATGATATAATAAAGTAACAGTTAACATTAAGCTTCATTTACTTGCTATACTTCTTGAAGTAAATCGATTTCCATATATGATTATTGGTGTCATAGAGCATGAACACAGACCCTTTGCTCCAGTTCGTCCAATTCGATTCCCAATTTCAAGTAATTCCATTTGCCTACGTTTCGCCCATATCCCTCTAAGTATGTCCTATTCTTGTACCTGTCCAAATATCATTTCAATATTGTAAATATATCTCCCCGTCTAGCACTTCCTCTGGCAGTTCACTCCTCATATATTTACCACCCTCTGTGCGAAGCAGTAGTCAAGTATGTTCCTTTTACATTTTCCCCCTTACCCTAAACCTATGCTATGTAGATTTGAATACCCCCACACCTCCCTCCCCCCTTCCTCACCCCGGGAGAACAGCTTTTCAATTTACAGTTTCCACGTCTTCATGATTTTATAAATCTCTAACATCACCCTCAACCTCCTACGTTCCAGGGAAAGATGTCATGTCCTATCCAGCTTCTCCTTGTAGCCCAAACCCTCCAGTCCGGGTAGCATCCTTGCAAATCATTTCTCCACGCTTTTACAATTTCATAGTATCCTTCCTATGGCAGGCGAGTGGAACTGTACACAGTAGTCCAAAAGTGGCCTCACCAATATCCTGTACAGTCGCAACTTGAAATCCCAACTCCTATATTCAATGACTAATGAGGGAAGCCATCCTATCTAACTGGGACTTTCAAGGACCTGAACCGCTTGGTCTCTCTAATGAACAACACATCCAAGGGCCCGACCATTAACTTTTGAAGTCCTGTCCTGGTTGGTTTTACCAAAACTCAACACCTAACATTTAAATTAAACTCTATCTGCTACACCTAAGCTCATTAGCCCAGCTGATCATGATCCTGCTGTACTATTGGATAACCTTCTTCCCTGTTCAATGTATCACCAATTGCAGCATTGTCCGAAAACTTTCCAGTTATGCATCCTATATTTTCATCCGAATTATTTATTTGAAAGGAAAGCGACAATGGACCCAGCACTGATCCCGACAGAACACCACTGGTTGCCGGCTTCCAGACTAAAAAATCAATCGCTGATTACAAGCCTCTAATCCAAAAATTACCTTGTACGACCACCCCCTGTCTTCTACCGCCAATCCAATTTTGTATTAATCCAATTGGCTAGCCCTCCCTGGCTCCCATGTGATCTAACTTTACTAACCAGTCCGCCCCGCCGAACTTTCTCGACGTGCTTATATTGTTTCAAATTTAACGATCATGTAGGAACAGGTTTAATAACGAAACTCTTTAAAGCATACGTCACATCATTCAACTCGAATGCATATCATTCATATATAAAATTATTGCACCTGGTTAGTTGGCGGCATACATTTATTGACAACAATTTAGGACAGATTTTAGCGTTTTGTTAAGGTAGTATTGAATAGTCTCATTTTACCGCATCTATTTCCCTCCATTGGTCATGCCGTCCAGTGCTACTTGCGAAAGACGTCAATTGGCTGCATTGCTTTAAGAGAATCCGCTAAATGAGTGGTACGGTAATTAAAACTGAGAAAACCGGATCAAATCAATCTTGCATCTGTACAATTCAAGCAGTTTTCATTTGCAAAACACTATGTCTATTTATTACTTACGCTTCACCTCCAGTTTGGTGCCGTTTCCATGTCCTTTCCCTGCTCCAACTACAGTTATATGACAGTAATAAGTGTCCGAGTCTTTCTCAGTCAAGTCGGAGATATTAATGAAGATCCTGTTGTTGGCAAATGAATCACTGTCTGATGTCTGCACCCGAGCTTCATAAAGGGGGTTATTATCCAATTTGTACCCATCCAGATTGCCCCGTGTCCAATAAGCTGCACCAATCAGAGATAGAGTTCCTTCAAAATCCAAGGCACAGTTCAGCGTCACCGACTGCCCCTCTGTTGCAGTTATTAATGGAGGGAACTGGAAGACAGTGACGTTCATCTTCGTACCCACTGATAGGAAAATAATAACATGATAAATGATGAATTCCATTCCTCTCTGCTGCTCTCATACAATTTTCGGTGGTAACTGTAAATATCATGTTACATTATATAAGTACGTAGAAAATGAACAGAGCAGCAGATAATGGATAGCCAAACATGCGCAAAGAAGTACTTTTTAAAACGTCTTTCGCAAGCCAGTCATGCTCTGGAAAAGCTAAGCAAGTTACATGCTGGTTGTGTTGTACCATATCTCTGTCTACTCTTCTGAACCAAAATTAAATGCAAGTGCAAATAGGTTACCTCTGATACTGAATTAAATGGTATTCATGTTTCTATTATCTCTTGTCACTGGATGGTTATTTTCTAATTCGTAATATTTTCGAGCAATTTGAGAATGTTCTTGCTACATTTCGCAAACGGAGCCCCTCAATTGACAAACAATGGCCCACGTTTGTAAAACCCGCTACAAATATATAGCTCCCTCAAGAAGCAAGAATTTGCCACTTGAATTTAACTGATATAGCAGGACAGGTGAGAATCTGGATTGCATAAACATGGAAAACTAGAAATGGGAAACTGTTGAACGGAGGGCTAAAGATAATTTTGTTTAATGATTGAGGATCAGGAAGCAGAGAAATCCGAGGAAGTGCAATATGGATTTAGGGACCGTGTTCGAAATGCACATGCAAGTAAGTTCGATGTTCTGCAGACAGACGTTGGCGGGTGGAACTATATTATAATGCCAAGAATACAGGCCTTTCCTCAACAGGACGAAGATTGAAAGCCTGATATCCGTGGTTAGAAAGTTGTCTAAATGGTAATGAGTAGGGAGGAGCATACTGAGGAGACAAAGAAGAAATCCACTTTGTTAGAATAAAGTTGCTATATTTGACTTTGAGCTGTTCCTTTATATAGTAACAACTTGGCTTGATAAAGTACATATTTACGGGTATTTTCATCGCTTTTTCCTTTTGTCCAGGAAGTGACCAGCCTGTCATAGAAGCTGCAGCTTGAAGGACATCACCCTTTCACAAGCATGGCTAAGGAGAATATTCACTCTCTTTAACTAATCTGTTTTGCTAATGTTATGAACGTACTATCGAGGCATTCGTACGCTGGAGTAGGACTGAAATCTCAGGAAGGGACGCTACCACAGCACCACAAAACTTCTCATGTAATTTTTCAAAGGCCAAGTTTGGCGGTATTGTGGCTTAGTGGTTAGCATTGCTACCTCACAGCAGTAAGGACGCAACGTTCGGTTCCAGCATCGGGGAACTATCTGCTTGGAGGCTGCACATTCTCTCTGTGCGCTTTTTCCCATTGTCCAAAGATGTGCAGGTCAGGGGAACTGGCTGTGCGAAATCATCTATAGTATTAGGTCCATTTCGTAAGAGGATGGGTTACTCTTTGGAGGGTCGGTGTGGACTTGTTGGCCTAAGGTGCCAGTTTCCATACTGGAGGGGAATCCAATCACCATAACTAATTGTTGGGAGTGAATTTACAAGCTGGTTGCAGAAAATGGGAGGGCATAAGACGAGTGAAAGTGGAGAATTCAATTATTATACTATACACTGGGATATTACTAGTGAGCCAAGAAAACTGGGGGATAAATTGCTGACAAGTAAACAAAAAAAACTGTCACAATTAATTTGTTCTGGTCTGAGAATGAAATAAAGCTGGTTTGTACCTTGTTAATATTAAACCCTTGTTCCTATACACGTCTCCGATCTATCAGCTCTGAGACAAAATATGCGTTATTGACTTTGCTATTCACCTGTCCAATAAATGTAATATTTTATGCGCATGCGGTACACATCCAGAGTTCTCTGCTATTGCAGACGTTTTGGAATGGCAAACTTGATTTTATGCTATCTCTCCGTGTATTATCTCACACTTCTCTGCAATGAACAGCTAGTCACTCCAACAAGTTGTCAATGTCATTTTACACAATACTGAGCACGGTTTGCAATGCTTCCAAGTTATGTGTTATGGTGAGAGGTGTAGGATATACAGATATATATTAGGTTTAATCGTTGGATTTCAAAGCTGGATGGGTCAGTTAACTTTTTTTTAAAAGTAACTACCAGAGAGAGGCGTAACCTAGTTGGTCTCCGAGGAACGGGACCTTCTGGAGTACAACACAATTGTTAAGTGCAGAAGAAGGCCATTCGTCCATTGTGACTGCACAGACATGTTAATTGAGCATCATTGCCAACATACAACCTCTTGGAGTTTTTCCCCGATACACTTCCAGCTTATTTTTTTAAATCCAACTCATTATCCAATGCTCTCCTCGATGACTCAATTGTACCGACCTCCACCATCTGCCCTAACTATACACTGAGTGGAAAGGTTGTGGTTTACAACACCCTCACTTCTTTTGCAGATCATGCCAAATCTATGTCCTTTTGCTCTTGGTCTGTTTATGAACTGGAACGCATTCTCACTGTCTGCTCTATCCAGTCTGCTCGTGAGTGTGAAACCTCCACCAGCTCTCTCTTCGTCTCCTTCTCTTCAAGGAAACGGTCCTATATTTTTCATTCTTTCCGAATAAGTGAATGTTTGCATTTCTGGAAACATTCTTGTAAACATTTTCTGAAACATTTGGATCCTTCTGATAATTCTGCCCAGAACTACATACAATCCTCCTTCTGAAGTCTGACAAGTGTCTTGTACAATTTCAGCATCACCTCCTTGCTCTTATACTCTCTGTTGCATGACACGGTATCAAAACCTTCTTGGATTCCATATACATCACATCAACGGTGTTACCCTTTACCAAGCCTTTATGTTAACTTTTCAAACAGTCGAGTAAGTTACTTGAGGGTGGTTCGGTAGCTCAGTGGTTGGCACTGCTGCCTCATGGTCCCAGGTTCGATTCTGGCCTCGGGCGACTGTCTGTGTGGAGCTTGCGCATTCTCCCGGTGTCTGCATGGGTTTCCTCCGGTTTCCTCCCGCAGTCCAGGTGAATTAGCCACTTTAAATTGCCCATAGTGTTAGGTGCATTAGTCAGAGGGAAATGGATCTGAGTGGGTAACTGTTCGGAGGGCGTGGACTAGTTAGGCTGAAGGGCCTGTTTCCACACTGTCAGGAATCTAATCTAAAACAGCTGAGGATACAGTATGCTTTGCTTACTGTTTTTTTCTCTCTCTGTCTATCCCGCCCCTTCAATGATTTATGCGCGTATGCACCCAGGCCTTTCTGCCATCACAACACCTTCACCCCACCTGAGAATTATGCCCTCTCTTTTATATTGCATTTCATTGTTATCCTACCAAAATGCGTCACGTAACTTTTCCATGCACTGAAACGGATCATCAACATATCTGCCTACTCCATCAATTTGTCGCTATCCTTTTAAGTTTCTGAAACGTCTTTTGCACAGTTTACAATTTTCTAAGTTTTGTGCTATCTGAAAACTTTGAAAGTATCCTGCACACCAAGAAATATATCATTTATATATATCAAGGAAAGCAAGGGATCCAATAACAGGACCTGGGGAACGCCACTACAAACCTTCCTCCTGCCCCAAAAATATCCATTAACAATTACTCTCTTATTCCTATCTTTAAACCAATTTTGCACAATGATGCCAGCAACACATCATCACCTGATGATTTCCTCGTAAGTGTGTTGCATGACACGATATCAAAATCTTTCTTGGATTCCATATATACCACATTAACATTGTTACCTTTTATCAAGACTTTGTTATATTTTCAAACAGTCGAGAACGCTTCTTGAGAGTGGCACGGTGGCTGGCACTGCTGCCTCACAGCACCAGGGTGCAAGTTCCGATTCTTGCCTCGGGCGGCTGTCTGTGTGGAGTTTGCACATTCTCCCCGTGTCTCCGTGGGTTTTCTCCGGGTGTTCTGGTTTCCTCCCACAGTCCAAAGGTTGCCAGTCCAGGTGAATTGGCCATGCTAAATTGCCCATAGCGTTAGGTGCATTAGTCAGAGGGAAATGGGTCTGGGTGGGTTACTCTTTGGAGGATCGGTGTGGACTTGTTGGTTCGAAGGAGAAAGTGAGGAGGAGCTTAAAAATGTGTTGCTGGAAAAGCGCAGCAGGTCAGGCAGCATCAAAGGACCAGGAGAGCTCCTGAAGAAGGGCTTATGCCCGAAACGTGGATTCTCTTGCTCCTTTGATGTTGTAGGTTCGAAGGGCCTGTTTCCACGCTGTAGGGAATCTAATCATTTCCCCGCCATAATGCTCCCATTTTGCTGCAATGCTCTTACAGGTATGTTTTTCTACTTGCTCCCTCCAGTTTTTTGCTGCATATATTATGAGTCATGCAGCTATGCTATTTTTGTTCCTTTTTTCTAGTAAAATCGACTTCGAACCCCTGCAACTTGACTTTCTGCAACACCACAATATTTACTAATGCTAACCCTTGTCCTTTTATTTATTTCCTTTCTTCACTTTCTGAACACATTCTAACTAGAAATATTTGACACCCAACTGTGCCATTCTTCACACCATGTTTATATTATATCCACAAATTTACAATTCACACATCTTCACTATGTGCCATATATTCACGTGCTACACTAAATTTGATTTAGACTCGATTTCTTTCTTCTTTTATGAGACTCCACCGCGAAAACCACCAACTGTCACTACAACAATATTGGAAAAACACCCGTCGAGGGACATAGTTTTTTTTTCGTGGCAACGTGGTGGTTCAATGGTTAGCACAGTTCCCTCACAAAAACAAGGAGCCGCGTTCAATTCCAGTCTTGAGCAACTGTCAGTGTAGGGTTTGCAAATTCTCCCGATATCTACGTGGACCTTCCGTCGATTGTTCCTGTTTCATCACAGAATGGAAGCTAAGTGGGTTAGCCATAGGAAGCACGGGGTTAGCGGATTTGATCTGAGTGGGATGCACTTGGGAATGTCGGTGCAGAGTCGATCGACCGTGTGGCCTGCCTCCACAATGCGTCCTGATTCAATTTGGCTAGTACAGGTGCCATTAAACCGAGAGTCTGTCCTCGAATATAAATCCCACCCCCTACACTATCATTCCAGACATTTATTCGCCTATCTTATCCTTTTATATTTATACTTAATTGCACATGATCAAAGCCATTTCAAACCAAATGTCAACAAAAAGAATGGAAAACCAATACGTTGAGCACAGAACAAAATGGTTCAAAGCAAAACGATGATACTTTTTTTTCAAGATGCAAGTAAATTAAAGACAAAACTCTTTTACATTTTATAAAGTAAGTTTATGGTGCATAAAAATGCGAATAAGATAGCTTCTGATGGAATATTCGCTGCTTTTAAACTGAAACATTATCTAAACGTTAATAGTATTTTCATTATTCAATTAAATGCCAAATATATAAATTATACACTCAAATAAAATAACAGTGATTATAGTTAACTAGGGCATTACATACTAACTACTTGTCTAAATACAATAGAACATCACAAGGCATCAACTGCTAGATAAAGAGTTGTACATAATAACGAATAATATAAGTTCACTCACCAACCATTAGTGGAAAGAAAATGAGCTGCATTGTCATAAATTGCCAAATTAAAGTCATCATCGATAAAAATAAACTGCAGGAAGAATTAGTTACAATGGCGTTTAAGATGAAAACTGTCAACTCCTTGCCTGTTGACTTCACCAATGAATTACTTATTGGTTTTTAATTGATAAAACCACATGCACAGACAACACTGGTGCAGAAAAGGAAATGGATTACTGCCTTCAGCATGGGCTTTTTAAAAAAATAAATTTGTAAAACGTAATTATAGACAGTACATTTACAGTTGGTGATGCAGTGTATTGTGCATGTCAATAATGCGTTACTGTAGAAACTGATGATACTATGGCTTTAAGAGGTATATTTTGTCTTTTGTTTCTATGAAGAAAAGTTGAGACAGAGGCGGCAAGCACTCTACACCAAAGCCAATAAAGTAAACAGATTGTGAGACCTTTTATGTTAAGTCATACAACAGAAGTAGCCTGAGTGGGTGGGGTCAAGTTCACAAAGAACCAGAAGTTTTTGTTTATACTTGTAGCAGTTCCTTTGATCTTGAAACTGGAAAGTTATTCCTCTCTCTGTTACAGCTAAAAGCTGGTGTTCTCCTCCTGCTGCTCGAATTACATGTGAGACAATCTATTTTGCTTTATTTGTCTTTGGCAAGGAGTGTACTTATGGGATGTTGCTAGATCAGAAAAAGTTAATCAATAGTTTATTATTTTGTTAAGCATTTTGATAGAGTTACTGTTAAACCAATTATTTTCTTTTGTTTTTATTTTGTGTGTTAATTGCAGTATATGAATAAAATGTGTTTTGCTTCATACCTGCCTGGTTGATCAATTGAATTACATCTAGAACACAATGCCTTATGCGTAACATTCAAATAAGAAACGTTATGGCTTAGTGTATCTTCTTCATATATTTTGAGCGAGTTTAGTCTGGTCCATAACATAATGTATTTACTGTTATGCATTTGTACATTAGACACCACTCCACAAATAAATGTTACTTCTGTCGCTTTTGAGTTGACCAACATAGTCATCGGGACAAGGAAAAGGAGAGAATTAGCAATGATTAAATTAACTGTTATTCCTGCAGTATGCTCTCGAACTAGGGGACACAGATTAAAAACAAGAGTCTTCTACATAAGACAAAGATGAAGAGAACGTCTTTTTACTCTCAGTGTTCTTCGTCTTTGGAATTCTCTTCCCCAGGAAGTAGTGGAGGTTGTACACAATGTTGACTTAAATGGATTTTGTGATGGGCAAAACAGTCAATGGCTATCTGGGGCAGGGGAGACAGTAGAGCTGAGATTACAGCGAGATCAGTCTTGATCTTACCGAGTAATGGAGCCTGCTCAAAAGACTGAACGCCCTATTCCCGAACTTAAGTTCAATATTCCTACAAAGCTGCAGCACTGAACCCGATAAAAAGGATAAGATTCTTTCTTAGCAAGATAGCGATGCATATTGTACATCTATCTACAGCTTGTGGAATGACTATGTTCTCCGTGTTGAATTCACTTTGGAGTATTAGTAAGGAAAACATAATAGGCTTTATTAATACGTATCAATTAAATTCTTGTTGAAACTGTAATAGAGAATGAAGAATCTGAGGTAATAGAGGCAGAAAATGCTGGAGATACTCATCCCATTTGATAGCATCTGGGGAAAGGGAAAGATACTTAATGTTTGGAGTCGGGTACGATCCTTCTTCAGAATTTTCACTTTCAACAGTAAGCATTAAACATTAGCATTGTTGTTCTCTCTCTCGCTATACACTGTCAGACCAACATTTTCTGTTTTTTTTTATTTCAGACTTCCAGCATCTGCAGTATTGCACATTATTTCACAGACACTTTGGTTCAACATCCAACCTGTTAACAGCTTCATTTGAGAATTCAAGAAAGCCTCAACTGATGCGTACAGGGTACACAGCATACCGAAATTACCAAGGATCATTTCAATGAGTTATCAGGGCATGGGAAGAATTTTGGATTTGTTGGACAAAAGGACCTTGTAATCCGACTTCTGCAATTCTACCTGTCTCATGACACAGTAATGATGGGCTTTTGACCAATCATTGCTATCTATGTCTTTCATTAATGTACATCAGACCGCTACATGAGACAATGAGCATCCCAACTGTGAAAAGATTTAAACCAAACGCCTAGTTTCAAGCTATACTTTTCAAATAAACTAACTCACATCAGAATATTTTCCTTAACATTCAAATACTGGATCCCAAAATGCGACTTCACTGAATAAACCTATCGAATTTGTGTTTCAATATTCAGTGTAAACCAATACTGATCATGAGTTAACTTGTCTCTCACCTGCTCCTCCCTCGTTGTTCAAGCTTTCCTTCAAATGCTTTGGTTTGCTATATTTTCCTTCTTATTCTCATCCTTCACTATTCTCAGCAAAGTGCATTCGTTCTAATTGAATAAAAGTGTGAATTGAGAAATCACTGCAAATCAAGTACCATGCAGTATGGGATCTAACATAAAGATTTCCAACCTATTCTTCCAATTCAAAACTTCTAAAATTCTTTTCAAGAATCTTATACAATGTGATTTAAGAGCAATCTTCATCATTATAGTACGGGATAATTTATTGACTTTAAATATTCGACATATTTGAAACATCTTACGTTTCCAATCTGATTTTTACCTAAACTAAAGCCGGCAGTGATGAAAATAGACCTTCCTATTCTGTGCGGCAGCAATTGTTCTGTGGCTCATCACATATTAATACAAAATCTGCAAAATGAGAAAGTTGGTTTCATGCATTTATAAAATATTTTGCCAGTTATCTGTTTACACCCTCTACTGTCTCCATTAATAGCCGGAGGAGGTCTGGTGAAAATAACACCACTTTAATTTTGGTCAAGAATCAAAGAACTGCACTTTATTCAAACTTCACAGCTTCTACATCAAGGCGTGACCGGTGCTA
Source organism: Hemiscyllium ocellatum (assembly GCF_020745735.1). NCBI lineage: Eukaryota > Metazoa > Chordata > Chondrichthyes > Orectolobiformes > Hemiscylliidae > Hemiscyllium > Hemiscyllium ocellatum. The sequence continues at coordinate 13,737,115 of NC_083435.1, forward strand.
GAGACTTCTTTGAATTACGAAGAAGCTGAATAAATAATAACATTCATTCTTTTCCATTTGTTAATATTGAATCGTTGAAACACTAAGCCGGAATAGACTATTCGGTCCATCAATCCTTCTCCACCATTCAATATAAACATAAGGTGATTCTCTATTTCAGTGCAGTACCTGCACGCTCTCCCCATAGCCTTTGACATCACTGAAGACTAGAAACGTATCTATTTCTTCCTTGAGTATGATAAGTAATTTATCCTCAAGAGTCTTATGTGCCAAAGAATTCTGTCAGTTCGACACCCATTTCATAACAGATCCAAATGGTCTGTCCCATATTCATGAAATCTTAACACCTTTTTTCGAAGACCAGACAGGAAAATCTTTACCTGAGCATCCAGTGTCTGTCAGTTCTATGCAGTTCAATGCATTCCTCGTCTCAATCAAGTCCAGTGAGTGCAGTCTAAACGGTCCTATCTTTGCTTATTCCTAACTTCCTAGGAATCATTCTGATGAAGCCTTATGTAGCAAATAATAAAATGTTGCTATCGCAGGTTAAGCAAGCAAGTGTTCTGTACAATTTATGCTATTATGAAACCACAACCGGATGCTGAAGATTCTCTCAGTCCGATGACTAAATGAGCATTTGCTGCATGTATATTAAATGATAAATCACTTTGAACCGTGGCATATTTCGGGAATAAGATGGTTAAGTGACACCAGCTGTCTTTCTATTTCTAGTCTTAGCAGTCAGAGAACTTTCGAAAGTGAAGCATTCTCTAAAGAGTTCATACATACTTCTACTATTCCAGATAAGCATCACTTCATCATCCAGAGATCATACACGCACAGAGCCACACACGCAAAAATAGATCCACACAAGAAAGTGTGCTAACATATAAGCGTACCCATTGCCTTATATTTCGAAACGATGATCAGTTGCATGAGGATATCTAACTCTCACACTCGTGCCAGCTACCAATGATTTGCATATATTGTAGCTACGCAAACTAGATTTTCATCTCTATTCACCATGCTATTAATATTAGATTAATTCCGCTGGTGCTCTCGGAATCCTGATAAATTATGTATTTCAATGAATTGGAGCTGAATTAGATAATTTTTTTTTAAATGGAACATGTGCATGCTTAGGTCAGTTGCAATGTCATTATTCAGATATTTGATTACTTATTTTCATGAAAAAGCCGAAGTAAATACAACGCACTTGTCAAAATAGAAGTAATGCAATTCGTTAAGACTTCCACATATTCATATTGGAAGGCTTAAGCCAAATGTCTGCAAATATCCTGGGTATGAGACAACAGTTTTCGGCAGAGAAGAAAAAAATTAAATAACACACTACACAAGACACATACATAACTCAAAATATTTTAATATCATAATTTCAAGTCATAATCATCCGAAACTTGATGTAATTGTGCCAAGAAATGATTGCCCATAACAATCAGTAAAGCTGTCAATAAATGTATTCTGTACACAAAATGGATCAAATTTAACTGATTTCTGAAGCTCAAATCGAAAGAATATACGATTAAAAAATCACGAAGAAACTGTTTAATTTTACGTAAAAATCAATAACATATTTTAACAGAGGATATGAACCAGAAGTAAAATATTTGCAAGCAGTAATAATTGCCTGACAAAGCTGTCAAAAGTCTTCACCGTCACTTCCCATCCAGTTATCTAACGAGCTCTCAAAACTCAACTACTTATAAACTTGGTTCTGGATCAGTGGTGCTGTAAAAGCACAGTAGTCAGGTTTCCAGCATCTGCAGTCATTGCTTTTACCTACTTATAAACTTGTCCCTGTCTCCAGATCTAGCAGTGTTAACCATGTGATCACTGAACGTGACAAATGTGATACCTAATCCTAGTTAAGATTATTAAAGGCTATTTTTTCTTTGCCAAAATCAACATCTTTCATATTCAAAGTCATCACACTTATAAATACCCTTAACCCTGTTTTCTCTGAAACAAATCCCAAAACCTCATATCCTTTTTCATATTGTTGAAATATTGCTGTTACAGAAAACTTTCATAAAACCATTGAGATGGATTTATTGAGAAACAGAAAATTCAAACATAGATTTAAATTCAACCAGATTTCATACAGAAATTAACACAGAGACAAAGAGAAAGGCAACGTCAGACAGATGTCAACTTGTTATAAAAAACTGAGGAAGAATGATTAACATCAGCCAGAAGGCGCGTCAAATGCACCTTGTTGTCGTATATGCAAACAACATTTTGGGTTTGGGTAAGCTTTATTTTGAAAGATCACAGTTTGCTAATTTCATAATATTCAACTTCATGTGAAATATTGTTACCCGTTTGTAGGGCACAAACTGTAGAAATCACCGAGTCTTAAAAAAGCCATTGACATAATTGTTCCTGAATTAACTAAGCGAAGGTACATGATGCATGATACACGATATTATCATCACTGAATAATTACTAGCAGTCAAGGTGTCTAGATTAGAGTGATGCTAGAAGAGCACAGCAGTCCAGGCAGCATCCGAGGAGCAGTAAAATCGACGTTTCGGGCAAAAGCCCTTCATCAGGAATTACTATTGTTCGGAGACTAAATAGAATTCGCTGTATAAATACTGTGACTGCTAAAGCAGGTCAGGCAATTGGCATCCTGCAGTGAAAAGCTCGCCTCATGTCACTTCAAATCTATTCCTCCACCTCCAAGGCACAATTCAGAAATGTTTTCCATACTTGCCTGAAAGAGAATAACTCTAATGACACCGAAGGAGGTTAACACTATTCAATTTGAAATTTTTATTTGATTGGCATCACATCTACATTCACTCCATTGACCTACAATAGCAGCATTATGTACCATTTTTATAAATGCAAATCGGAAATTCAGCAAGGCTCCCGAAATAACATGTTCTGCGACCCACGGCCAAAGGAGAGATAAGAGCAGCAGGTGCATGGGAACTCCACCATCTGCAAGTTCCCCTCCAAGTCACTCAGCATTCTAACTTAGAAAAATATTGCAGCTTGTTTTAGTGACACTGGGGTAAAATTCTGGAACACCCTCTCCACTAGCGTTATAGGATCACCTATTTCAAATCAAAGATAGATACCGTTATGCAACTTCACTTTTCACTTCAGAGTATTCAGCAATAGCCCAGAAATAACTGTGAACCACGAAAACAAAGAGAGAATAAACTCAAGATTAAAATCACGATGAGAGAGGTACAGAGGAACTTGTTGGAGTTGCAGAATGAGAAGTTCCAGGATATTCATGAACTCCATCCAACAATCTTAACATTTGTTAGCATTATTTAATAGCATTGTTCATGTATTAGTTGTGACTTTCTAAAATTCTCCAGTGTCGGAACATGATCCATTAAATTAGAAATTACCAAATAATACTCCTTTATTTTACAGGAGGTGGCACAGAAAGCAAGAAACTAAAAGCCCGTTATCTTAACTTTTACCATAGCTATGGTAAGGACAGCGTGGTGGGTCAGTGGTTAGCACTACTACTTCACGGTACTAGGGTCCCGGGTTTGATTTCCGCCTCGGGTGGCTGTCTGCGTGGAGTTTACACATCCCTCGTCTCTTCCTCCCACAATCCAAAGTTAGGCAGCTGAGGTGAAATCATCTTGCTAAATTGCCCATTGTGTTCAGTGCATTAGTTAGGAAATGCGTCTGGGTGCATTACTCTTTGGAGGGTCGGTATGGACTTGGGCCGAAGGGTCTGCTTCCATACTGGGGTCCTAAATTGAATTCATGGAGGCTACTCAGTGAATAAGGCGCCAAAGAATTATGCTTGCTGACTTTAATATGGTGACATGCAGATGTGTTTATCCCGTGCCTGCTTATATTAAAATAGTTTTGAGTATCATAGGCTAAAATGAACCTTAATGGAGTAATAAAGTTCAATTTTCTGTTATCCACTCCACCCTAGCACTGTTGTACTGATTGAATTGAGGGTTTTAAAAGCCTCTAAGATATTCGTAGGCAAACCAGATTGGAGTGTTTGCATTTCTAGGTCGTCAGTGCGGATGACTGGTCTCGTCAACATTGTACTAAGAAATTGAGGTGATAAGTTTGTAAAATTTCTCGCTCTAAAGACTTTTAAAGAGTACAATACATTGAAAGAGAGAGCAACACATACAAATACTATTTCACACTATACATTGAAGAGAACATTTTTTTTCCAAAAAGTACTGCGATTCCAGTGGTGTAAAATTGCTGGATTAAGGACCTGTGCGGAAAACTATCATTTCTGTCTATTGTAAGCACCGGGCCTCATAACTTTAAATCCGTTAGAAGCAATAAGCAATTGCGTTACATTTAACTGGTGCCTAACTTTTTTCTAAAACTATTTTTAAGTTATTCAAGAAAGGCTGAGGTGGCACGGTGGCTCAATAGTTAGTACTGCTCCCTCCCACCGCCAGGGACCCAGGTTCGCTCCCAGCTTTGAGTGAAAGTCTACGTGGGTTTCCTCCCACAATCCAAAAATATGTAGGCTAGGTGAAATAGCTGTGCTCAAGTGGCCCTGGTGCTAGGTGCATCATTCACAGGGAAATGGATCTGGGTGGGTTACTCTTTGGATGGTCGGTGTGGACTTGTAGGGCTGAAGGGCCTGTTCCCACACTGTGGGTTACCTAATCTATATGATTCATCGGACGAACAACCAGCTTCCATCCATTGGAGATTACATCCGCTGTAAGTGAAGAAGGGAAAGTAAAAAGAACTATCACAATGATGAATTATGTCACTGTTAGCCACTTAGGACATCTATTTCTACATTTAACGTTTTAAGCTACCCGGTATATTACCTGCAGTTGTTTATGAATGATCTAAAAGGAAATTAGAAAAACACAAAAAAAGAGTATGATTCATGTGATGATACGTTATAACATCAGTATGGCCGGACCCTCTTTGTTTTTAAAGATCTGCTTTTGTAAAATCAGGAGTTAAAATTTATTACTGATATAATCGCTCTCTAAATTATATTCTGAAATAAAAATGGCTTCTGTTGCCAAAGTTTTCAAGTTTTTTTTATATTTCAGCGTTGCTATATCCCTCTCTCACCTATGATCGATAAATTATGCATTAATACATTTTCAAATATACAAATTAGAATTCCCTAACTGTTTTGGAGTTAAAAAGAAAGCATTTTCTAGTACGTTGCAGGGTGTCAAGGTGGCCCATCTCACTTTTCAGCCACTTTTAGAAGAGAATGTCCATTGAAAATGTGGATTGTGCCAACTTGTGCACAAAGACCATCCATCAACAGCAATGTAATGATGACCAGATAATTTATTGTCAAGAGAAGCTGCTGGAAGGATAAATATTGGCGATGACATTGCAAAGAAATAAAATGAACACAGCAGGTTTTGGAGATCTGAATTTAAATTGAAAGCATTTGGCAGCAGGTCTGGTAGCAGCTGTGGAGAGAGAAATAAAGTTAATGTTTTGGGTCCCATTGACTCTTCTGAAGAATAATCAGAGCTGCTACGTTTCTCCAGCAGTATTTTGTTGCTATGATTATCGTATTGCTATTATAGAACATCGAACTCCGGATTATTGCAATAAAACACCTCAGCTCAAATGACCTGCCATTCCAAAAGCAGCCGGGAATTTTTGTTCATCATCTCATAAGTGGAACTATTTCTGGTTACACTTCACCAGTGAAAGTAACACCCAAATATCAGTCTAAAGTGGCTGTGCTCGAGCCGCAGGGAATGGGACTGACAACATCCAGACACATAGGCGAGATTTATACCCCATGCAATTGTAGCTCACACTGAAATCTTACACCTCCTCAAAGAGGGACTTAGATGCACAATCACTGGCTTATGAGACGAGTTTCGTGGCCATAGTAGGTTTGGCAGTCATTCTGTACTGTAAAATCCCTTTCCTTTTTTTACACATTGAAATAAATGCAACGTTCAGGTTTGGCTGAAAAGTAGCATTTAACGTTCGTCCCAGCATCAAGGAAGAATTTGTCATCTGGTTTTGACAATCAATGGCATGACTTTCACTGAACCAACACACTGTCAACATTGTGGGAATTTACATTGACAGGATACTTAACTAAAGCAGCCAGACCTGTGATCAGCAGTGGGTCACAAGGATTGGTGCTGGGCTCACTGCTTTCCACCTTTTAATATAAATGATTTGGATATGAACATAGGAGGCATGGTTAGTAAGTTTACAGATGACACCAAAATGGGAGGTGTAGGGGACAGTGAAGAAAGTTGCCTCAAAGTGGGATCTTGATCAGATGGGCCAATCGGCTAAGGAGTGGCAAATTGAGTTTAATTTAGATAAATGTGAGGTGTTGCATTTTGGAAAGGCAAATCTGAGCAAGACTTATTCCCTTAATGCTAAGACCCTGATGAGTGTTGCTGAACAAAGAGACCTTGGAGTGCAGGTTCATAGTTCCTAGAAAGTGGAGTCTCAGGTCGACAGGACAGAGAAGAAGTCGTTTGGTATACTTGCCCTTATTAGTGCACTGAATATGGGAGTTGGGCGGTCATGCTGCGGCTGCACAGCACATTGGTGAGGCCACTTTTGAAATATTGTATACAGTTCTGGTCTCCCTGCTTTAGGAAGGATGTTGTGAAACTTGAAAAGGTTCAGAAAATATTTACAAAATGTTGCCAGGATTGAGGGTTTGAGCTATATGGAAAGGCTAAGTAGGCTGGGTTATTTATCCCGGAGCATTGGAGGCTGAGGAGTGGCCTTATAGAAATTTATAAAATGATGAAGTGAATGGAGAGGGTAAGTAGACAAGGTCTTTTCTCTGGGGTGGGGCAATCCGAAAATAAAGTGAGAAGTGAAAGATTGAAAAGTGTCCTAATGGGCAGGGTGATGCAGAGGGTAATGCATGTATGGAATGAGCTGCCAGAGAAAATGATGGAGGCTGGTACAATTACAATATTCAAAAGACAATGGGTGGATATATGAATATGAAGGGTTTAAAGGGATAGGGGCCAAACGCTGCCAAATTGGACTAGGTTAATTTAAGACATCTGGCCGTCATGGACAAGTTGTACCAAAGGATCTATTCTGTGCCGTACATTTCTATGACTGTATGATTCTATGTAAATACTGTACTTTACTAACATGTCAGACACCCCAAAAATAAGTTATGAATTAATAAATAACTGGTGTCCACTCCCACATCCATGACTGGATAAGGAATAAAAGAGGCACTTCACTCAAATTTTGATTCCCAAAAATCTGTCCACCATCTAAATGGCACAGTTAAGTAGTCGGATGCTATGCCATCCAATTAATTGGATAAGTGCAGCTCCAACAGTATTCAAAGAGCTCGGCACTACAGGAAAAACCTAATTGTTTGACACGCAAGACGCCACCTTGAATATTCAGTCTTTTCATCACTGATGCATAGTGGCAGCAGGGTCCATTTACAAGGTTCACTGCAGTTTCTCACCAGGCCTTCTTTGGAAGTATATTGCAACACTATAATCACCATCTAGAAGGACAAAGACAGTAGATCCATATGAGCGCCACCACCACCACACAGGTTCCTCTCCAAGGATGTAACACGCTGGCTTAGAATTATGTCATTGTTCCTTTGCTATCATTGGAATGAAATCCTGGAAATCCCCCACACACAGTACTGTAAGCAAAACTACATCATAACTGATGATAACAGCTCAAGGAAGGGCTGACCACTATCTTCTCAAGGACAGTTAATGATGAGCAACAAATGCCGTACCAAACTTCGCCTACATCCAATGAGAGCATAAAATTACTTATAAAATAATGCTCTTCTCTTTATTCATTTCCTATTTTAATCTAGATTCGTCAAACATGTGTTTGACTTTTTCATAATTAATATTTGATTCTGGCTATCTTTACGGCTTTTAAAAAATATATTTCTCACTTAGAAAGTTAAAAGAGAGTAAAAGTATCTACCTTACTGTTTTTGGCACTACAAGTCTGAACGGGATGACGTCTTTCAGTTCACCCTGTCAACAAAAAGCAAACATGGGTACAATAATTTGGCATTGCAGTGATTGTTCCGAACGAATTCATCAATTAATAATTTATTGGAAATAATCTGGGACCTCTTCTACCAGTTTGACTTGACACTGATCTAAAATCAGTTTTCAGCAGCATGTGACACCTGTTTACATGTGACACCTGTAAACAAAATATACTTTGTTTAGGCACTAAAAGGACAAATCAAGAACTCAGCCTTACTTACATAGACTCAAACTAAATTTAAATGTTAAGAAACTATATTGATCACTGGCTTAACGTTGGCCACAAATAAATCCAGAATTCAAACAACCAAAACAAATGGAGCAAGGAAAGATCATCAGTCCATCAACCCTACCAATCTACTTGAACCTCCTGATTGACAGGAACTCTCATTCCTTTTTCTATTTGCTTTTGAAACCCCCATGCCAAATATATCATCATGTTGAAAGCAGTTTTGAATTTTCCTTATTCAAAGTTTTTAGTGGAATTGTAACTAACTAGTTATTGAATATTTAGACCATTTGGCCAGCATGGATTCGTATTTAGCTCGTTTATTTTAAGAGGTAACATAAAGTCTCAGTAAGGGTGATGCTGTTAGTGTAGTGTGTGCGAAGATGTTTGATGTAATGCCACATACAAATATTTGAGGAAGTTATAGGTCATGGAATAAAATGGTCAATGCCAATGTGGATCTTAAGAAATGACTGGATGATAAGAAACAGAAAGTAATGGGAGATTTTTTTTAGGGCTGGAGGACAGTTTGTAATGGAAGTCCCAGGGACTGGTATTGAAACCTCTACATTTCCTCGTTTGTATAAATTAGCCAAATCTTGGAGTGGGGAGGGCAATTTCTAAGTTTGCAGGTGACATGACACTTACAAGAAAGAGAAACTATGAGAAGGAGCGTGATGAACTGTAAAAGAACATAGACAAGTTGGCGGAGAGGGCCAATTGAATGTAGTTGAGTTTGGGTACAGTAAAATGTCAAATGCCACGTATTGGTAGGAAGAACATTGAAATACATTGTAAAAATAGGGGGTGAAATTCTAAAAGGATACAGGAGCAGAGGGACTTCGGTGTTTACGTACACAGATCATTGAAGATATCAGATCAGTTGGAAAGAACACACAGTAAAGCAAAACTTTCCTCGACTTTATTAACAGGAAATAGAATGAAAGAGCCAGATGGGATAATGGCCTCATGTAAAATACTTGCTAGACGTCAGCTGGAGTATTGTGTACAATTCTGGGCGTCTCAGTATGGGAAGAATGTGAACGTATTGGAGAGAGGGTAGAAGCAATTTACATCAATGGTTCCTGGGATGAGGAACTTCAGTCGTTTAGATCATTTACAGTGTGGAAACAGGCCCTTCGGCCCAACAAGTCCACACCGACCCGAACCCACCCCCCTAAATTTATCCCTTCACCTAACACTACGGGTAATTTAGCACGGCCAATTCATCTAACTTGCACATTTTTGGACTGTGAGAAGAAACTGGAGCACCGGGAGGAAACCCACGCAGACACGGGGAGAATGTGCAAACTCCACACAGTCGGTCGCCTGAGGCAGCAATGCTAACCACCGTGCCGTAACTGGATAAGTTCAGCTCCAACAGTATTCAAAGAGCTCGGCACCACGGGAAAGACCTATTTGTTTGACACGCAAGACACCACCTTCAATATTCTGTCTTTTCGTCACTGATGCATCGTGCCAGCAGGGTCCATTTACAAGGTTCACTGCAGATCAGGAGTATTCTCCTTGGAGAGAAGCAGCTAAAGAAAGATCTGATAATGGTTTTCAAAATCGGGAGCGGCCTGGATAGAGTAGATAGTAAGGAACTGTTCCTGCTTGGAAAAGGATCGAGAACAGAAGGAAACCGACTTAAAGTGATTTGTGAAAGAAGTCAGAGTAATATAGGGGAAAATATGTTTTCACTCAAGTGAGTAGTCAGGATGACGACTTTGCAACCGGAACGCACAATGGAGGCAGGTTCAATTGAGTCATTCAAGAGAGCACCAGCTGATTATTTGGATAAATGCAAAGTATTAGCGCATTGAGAAGGCAAGAGATTGGCAGTCGATAATGATGCTCATTCGAACAGCCGCTGCAGGTGCGATGGGCCAAATGGCTTTCTTCGGTGCCCTAAGACTTCCGCGATTTGGCTAAAAATCCTGAAATAAAAGAGTATCGTCATTTTATGAATGTATTCATCTTATCTGTTCATTCAATTCCCCTTACAATTGTGTAACAACAGCAGTTAAAATATGCATAACCAGAAAGCTGTCCCATTGAGAAACTGGCTTTTCACACATTGTGAGTTCACCGCTGGTTTCTGGGCCCGAATGTTACAGTACATTTTACAATTGGGCAAAAGGAGTAGTGCTTTCCGAAGAACAGGAGTGAGCTCTGATTGCCCGTGCTATCCTTGGTAAATAAATTGAATTATGCTAGTATTCGCTCGGGATACAAAAGAAGGGAATCAAAAAAGTGGCGAATATTTGGATCAATCGTTCAATTGCAGCGATATTTTCCATCTAATTGGGCAGCTTCTCTCACGGCCTTTCTGCCTGTCTAGAGCCTGGTAACAAATTGAAGTGGAGCCTTAGTTTTTTTTTTCAGAATCCTAAAGGGATTGCATGAAATCTCAGTTGCCACTTACCCCTCTGGCATTTAGTTTGATAGTTCTGCCGCGGCGCCGTCACTTTGTCGCAAGCTTTGCCTGCCAACGGGTGCCTGAGAGACAGCTCGGAGGTTTTACTGCTCTTTCTAATGTTGTTCTTTGAGCATGTCTCCAAGTCCTCCAGAAAATCCACATTTGCCCCACTCACCCATGTTCCCTTCAGCCGCTGTCCTCTTAGCTGAGCCAGTCAATAAACCCATTCCTCCATGGTTTACCGATCATTTCAGCAGAAGTATCTCACTTACCCACGCATGACTGGCTGGTGAATCCACCAAGCTGGAAAACAATGAGAGTCACTCCTGGTTTCACACCAGACGCAAACTGAGTTGGATGCAGACCCGACTGATTTGCATCCCAGGTCTGTCGACGGAAACCCCATAAACTGATATATGAAATAAAACGTGCATAACTTTGTGGCGGCTGCATAAGAATAGTGGCCTCGCAATTATTTTTACCTACGAGTCTCGTTTTCTTTGCAACGCTGTAAAGGTCACAGAAGTGTTTGTTTTAACAGCCAAGCTAAGCAAGCTGTGAAACAGCCATTACCTCCAAGTCGACAAAGGAGAAACTTGTGCACACGGTGAATAAAGATGCGGCAAACCATTCAAATATTCGATTTACTCGCGGTCTCAAACAGCTTCGCAGCGTATGCATTGGAAGTTATGCATTGCCTGGGCTTCAGTCCAAGAAAACCCTACCTAAATCGTTAACGTTCTTTTTTAGGTTGATTCTTAGTTCTAAAACAGAATTTGAAATGTCCAAAGGCTGAACTCAAATTGCCGCCTGGAAAAAAGGCATTGAGTGCGAATAATCAGGCGAAAAGAGACATGTGTTGGAAAATATGTTCTTTCGTGCAGGAATCTTTTTTTTCTCTCTATGTGGTTGCAATTTGGTAGTTTTACGAGGGCAAGACTTGATATTCTAACATTTAAGGGAAAAGACTGCACCAAATGTGGATACAACTTTCAGTTTATTGGGACGTGTTAGACTCAACCCGTGACAGTGACGTGCAGAACAACTTTGAGATACCTCTACTTGAGTTACAAAGACTTCTGTTATTATGAAATCCAAGGAATCACAGCTTTTCCTCCGCATGCTGCAACAATTCGCTGAGGATACCCGGCGGCCTTTATGTAAGGACGTCTCAAACTAATACATAAACAGCGTCATAATGTGCCCATTGTTCTCCAGAGAGAGATTGCGTGTGTGTGCTGAATTTAAGGTTCTCAAGCGTCAGGAAGTGCTGTTCATAACTTTTCTTTTTAGAAAAGTCAATACTAAATGAAAGGTTTCTACTTGCTGTGAACATAACATTAATTCAGATCATGTTAGCGGGCCCACAGTTATGAAATAGTTAACCTGCTGGGCTAGTAATCCAAAACCTGCATTACTGTTACTTACAATTGCAAGTCACCTCACCGCCAAAGCAAATAGCGCACGTGAGGAAATTGTAAGGAAAAATACAATATTGGATAAAGTGACTATGAATCAGTTCTAAAAGTACAACTGGTTTCCTAGTGACCTAAGGAGATAAGTAGAGAATTCCAGCTGTACTGAAACCCATATCCTAGCGAATACTTCTGACATATCCTAGCGAATACTTCTGTACTATCAACCCTCTCTGTTCCAGGAATTCAAGCAAAAAGTCTGACAGCTTTTCAAGACAAGCAGCGTCAGCCACCAAATTTGACGTCTGCAAGGCAAAATTCTAATTTTCTGAATTAGGGTAACTGAGCAGGGAGGGAAATTATGTTTGTAGTTGTAGAGTTGGGTTCATACTGTTCGTTATTTTTCAATTACTAAGTGGGTTGAGCGAATGCACGCAATGTGCAAATTTTGCAGACGTCGCGAGGAGTATTATAAATAAGAACGTTGATCCGAAAATAATCATCGTACTCAGCAATGACACCTTCAACAGACTTGGTTTCATTTAAATACAGACACGCACCATGCATCCATCACGTATACCAGGGTTGTAGATGTGAACCAATTAACGTGTGAAATGAAGAACTGAACAGCAGTAGCATTTCAATTCAATCGTGAAGACTTATGCAAAAACTTGATTGGACCATCACTATCATGAAATAGATTATGGGTAGAGGGAGTAGAGCAACAAGAAGATCTATAATAGCTATGATAGCTCTGACAAACTGCACAAAAGAGGATTTGATGCCTACAGCAGATCAGATATGCCCTTGTTAAATGGCGGGACGGGCTTGAGTTTATAGCCTGTTTCTGGTCCTAGTTCAACTCTCATGTTAGCTTTCAGGCAGCATTTTAAGCTTTTTTCACAAAGTTACACATCATGCACATTTTGTGAACACATTGTAATCAATGCATAGAGTGTGCTGACAAGATTTCAGTGCTTTCCATTCAGCAACCCACTGTAAATGAAACGCAACGCGATTTGAGAAAAGGCACCTTACTGTATAACAACGCCAAATTGGTTCTAAAAGTACGGTATTTGTTCACGTCAATAGTTCATTACTGCAGATCTAATTGTAGATTACCTAAATAATTAAATTCATCCACATTGGCAGTCTATAATTCAGGGTGCACGTTGATGCTGAAAGTACAAATATATCACACCAACTGATTAAGACACAAAATCCCACCACATCCAGATAATGTTTGGCCGTTAAACTTCTGTCTCCCTTGAAAGCAAATCATAAACCATAACCAAACCCATAAAAACAGAAACAATTTTTGAAATTTATCTGCATTTGCTGTTCAATCTTTCCAATCTTTACTTGTTTCTGGTTGGAACACCATCAATCGTTGATTGCATATGAAATTTCAGGCATTGACATCACCAATTCCTAGTTCTGGTGGAAAGAACGGGAATTCTGAGAGGAACAGTTAGGTACAACGGGAATTAAGTGTGCATCGGTAAAGTTGTGGCTGGCGAACCACATGAAGAAGGGCAGAGTAAACGAAACCACTTTGTTCCAGGGGTTTGGAACATCAGTATCACGTGCAGCAGCGCCCTCTTGTGCCCTTCAATGACGAGTGCTGGCAAATTCTGACGGATCTGTTCAGTTGCATGCTGACAGTAAAGGCACTTAAAAGTGTAGAACGGTGGTATTATCACGAGACTATTAATGTAGAAATGCAATTCATGTTTTAGGGACCTGAGTTCGAAATTTATCATGGCACATAGTGAAATTTGTATTCTGATTTGAAAATCTGTACTTAAGAATCTACTGATGACCATGAAAACATTATTATTTGTCGTGGGAAAATCCATCTGATTCACTAATGTCCATCAGGGAAGGAAATCTGTCATCTTCACCTGGTCTGGGCTACGTGCAACTCCAGTTCCACAGCAATGTGGTTGACTCTCAATAGCCCTCTAAATTGGCCTAATAAGCCATTCAGTTGTACCATACATTATAAAGTCTCCAAGAAATGAAACTAGATGGATCACCTGACATCAACCTATGCACTGTAAAAGACAACGTCAGAAACAGTCCAGTCGACCCTACGCATTCTCCTCAGTAACGTCTGGGGGCTCGTGCCAAAATCGGTAGAGCTGTCTCACAGACTACTCAAGCAACAAACTAAGATAGTCATACTCACAGAACCACACCCAATAGACAATGTCTTTGCACCACCATCACCATCTCTGGAGATATCCTGCCCCACCGGCAGGACAGACCCAGCAGAGGTGGCGGTACATGGTATACAGTTGAAGGAGTCGACTTTGCAGTCCTCAACATTGACTCCAGAATCCATGAAGTCTCGTGGCTTCAGGTTAAACATGGACAAAGAAACCACCTGCTGATTACCACGTAGCATCCTCCCTCAGGTGATAAATTGGTACTTCTCCATGTTGAACTATACTTGGAAGAAGCACTGACAGTCGCAAAGGCACAAAATCTACTCTGGGTAGGGTATTTTAAAATTCACTACCAACAGTGGCAGAGCATTACTGATCGAGCTGGTCGGTTGCTGAAGGATATAGCTGTTAGATTAAGTCTGCAGCAGGTGGTGAGGGAACGAACAAGATGGAAAAAGATACTTGATCTCATCCTTTGACAAAGGGTCAGTTAGACTCGAAACGTCAGCTCTTTTCTCTCCTTATAGATGCTGCCAGACCTGCTGAGATTTTCCAGCATTTTCTCTTTTGGCTGACCTCATCCTTGCCAATTTGCCAGCAGCAAGTGCATTTGTCCATCACAGCATTGGTAATAATGACCACCGCAAAGTCCTACATTCGCGTTGACAATAACCTCGATCATGTTGCGTGGTATTATCACAATGCAAAGTGGGACAGAGTTCAAACAGATTTATCAGCTCAACAATGGGCATCAGTGAGATACTGTGGACCATCAACAACAATAGAATTGCACTGGAGCACAATCTGTAGCCTCATGGCCCAGCATATCCCCCACTCAACCATTACCATCAAGCTAGAGAATCAACTCTGGTCCAATGGAGAAGGTAGGATGACATGCTACGAGCAGCACCAGGCTTACCTGAAGATGAGGTGTCAACCTTGTGAAGTCACCAAGCAGGACTTCCTGCGTGCCAAACAACAGCATAAGCAGCAAGCAATAGATAGCTCTAAGTGACCACACAACCAATGGATCAGATGTAAATATTGCCATCTTGTCATATCTAATCGTGAATGGTGGTGGACAATTAAACAAGTCACTGGAGGAGGAAGCTCCACAAATATCTCCATCCTTATGATGGAAGAGCAAAGCACATCAGTGCAAAAGATAAAGCTGAAGATTTTGCAGCAATGTTCAGCCAGAAGTGTTGAGTGGATGATCTATCTCTTTCTCCTCCAGTGGCCCCAACATTACAGGTACCAGTCTTCAGTTAATATGATTCACTCCACCTGACACCGAGAAACGATTGAAAGTATTATATGCTGCAATGACTATGAGCCCTGACAACATTCCAGCTGAGCTTCACAACTTTCTGCTCCCATAGCCAATCTATTTCAGTTTAGTTACAAAATGGCATCTATAAAACAATGTGAAAAACTCCCAAGTATATCCTGCAAATAAAAAGCAGGATAAATCCCACTCAACCAATTATTGCCCCATCAGTGTACTGTTGATCATCAACGAAGTGATGGGAGTTGTCATCAATAATGCTATCAAGCAGCACCTGCTCTGCAATAAACTGCTCAGTCACGCCCAATTTAGGTTCTGACAGGACCACTCAATTCCTGACCTTATTGAAGCCTTGGTTCAAACATCGACAAAAGAGTAGAATTCTGGAGGTGAAGTGAGAGCAACAGTCATTGACATCAAGGCTGCATTTGACCAAGGTTAGAAATCACACAACACCAGGCTATAGCCCAACAGATTTATTTGGAAGCCTTAGCTTTCGGAGCACTGTTCAGTCATCAGGTGGAGTATAAGATCATAAGACACAGAATTTAGAGCAAACAATTTACAGCGTGTTGCAACTGAAATTATGTATTGAAACAGATATGGATTGTTTATTAAGCGTCTCATATTTTAGAATGAACATGTTGGTTTCAGTTCTTTCATATGTAAATCCCAGAACTTATTTTATAACGTTAGATTCTCAAGTGAATTTTAACAGTAGGTGCCATGTTAGTTCAGATAATGCATTGATGGTGTGAAGTGTCCTGTGTGAGGCTGTCTGTGCCCCAATGTTCAGACTGATTCTATTTCTAAAAAAAGGGGGGATTAACAGAACCTTACATGAATTCATGTAGTTTTAGAGCAAAATAAAATGTAATTATGCAAGTTCAAATTCACCCCACAAACTTGTATGCATGTACATGCATGCGAGTGTGTGTGTATGGGGTGGGTGGGGGGGAGTGGGATAAGTGTCTGTGAGAAGATGCGTGTGTGTGCATGTTTGTGCGAATGAATATGAGTGTAAAGGCGAAAAAGTCTGTGAGAGGGTGTATGTGTGGGTGTGTAGGTGGGAGCATATGAGAGAGAACTTGTGTATAAGAGAGTGTCTGTGTGAGTGTATGGGCCTGGAGGAGTGTGTGTCTGTGTGTGTATGTGTGTGAGTGTGTGTGTGTGTGTGTGTGCGTGCTCACGCACGTGTACAGGTGCATCCATGCGCTTATATATATGTGTGTGAGAGAATGTGTCGTGCAATGGGGTCAACTGTAATGTGACATGAACCCAAAGTCCCGTTGAGGCCATCTTCATGTTCAAATGCAATAAGAACTGGGCTACTTCCAGGCTTGGGCTCACAAGTGGAAGGTAATATACAAATGCCAGGCTATTACTTCCACCGTAAGTGACAATCTAACAACCGCCTCTTGACATTCAATTGTTACCATCACTGAATCCCTCAATGTCAACATCCTGGAAGTCATCATACCAGAAACTCAATTGGACTCACCAAATAAACACAGTGGTTACATGAGCTGGTCAGAGGCGAGGATTGCTGTGGGGAGTAACTCATCTCTTGACCTCCCAAAGCCTGTCCACCATCTGCAAGGTATAAGTCTGGAGTGTGATGAAATACTCCCCATTTGCCTGGATGAAGACAGCCCCAGCAACACCCAAGAAGCTTGACACTATTCAGCATGAAGCAGCCCACGTGATTACACTGCATCCACAATCATCCACTTTCTCCACCACCAACGCTCAATAGCAGCAGTGTGAACAATCTCCCAGATGCACTGCAGAAATTCACAAAAGATCTTCATACATCATTTTCTAAACCAATGACCACTTCCATTTAAAAGGACAAGGGCAGCCAATGTATGGGAGTATCACCACCATCCAGTTCCCCTCCAAACTACTCACTATCATGACTTGGAAATATATCAGCGTTCCTTCACTGTTGCTGGGTCAAAATCCTGGAATTTCCTCCCTAATGGTGTTGTGGGTCAACCCACACCAAATGGACCATAGTGGTTCAAGAACGTAGCTCAATGCCACTTTTCTCAATAGCAACTAGGAAATAAATGCTGGTCCAGCCAGTGACACCTACAAATGAATAAACAGACAGTTAAGAACAGATTGAGTGCACGTAGCTCTATGTGTTGTAGATGGCTAGATCAATGAGATATCATACGTAGGTTTTTTTGAAACAAAATGTTCAATATGCCAATCTAAGAATAATGAAAATGTGGCACAATAAAATGTAGTTATCCTCATGGACCACTGGGAGAGAGATGGCAGGTTTACTTCATTACTCTCAATTGTGGGTAGCATGGCAGCTATATTATTCGGTTGTGAGCTAAAGTCCTAGATGAATGACCTAAGTTCAAGTCTCTCCAGTATTGCTGCAAAATTTGCTCCTTTGTTTTGGACAGGGTTCTGCTGATGAGTGCAAGACCAAAAGCGTCAACAATATTCAAAATTCTGTGCTACAAAATGAATATTCGTTGGATTTAATTAATAAACATGTGACTTTTAAAAGTTAAAAATAGTTAATGGTGATAACGAGATTATGTGATTATCGAATGAGCCATTTTCTTCACTAGTGTAAGTTATATAACCAACGAATGGTTAGAACACATAAGAAGATGGTTCAACCCATCATGTTTGTTCTAATTTCATAAAAGAGAAATGCAAACAATCTTACTTGTTTCCCATAGATCTGTGTTCAGTTACTTGTTTATCTCACTTTTGAAAACCTGCCTCAACCACACTTACACGCAATGCTTTCCATGACTTAACCACGATCTGCGTTAAAAAATGCTTTCTTCATGTCGCCAGTTCTTCCACCAATCAGGTCAAATCAGTGTCTGCTGGTTCACTGAAGTTGTAAAGTGCCTTAGAGAATGAAATCTGTGTGGTATGATCTGAGTATGACTCCATGCACAAGACAAAGTTGCAAACTCTTAACTATGGAAATGCTAAACATTGGGTTAAACTAATGAAGAGGGGTAATGTAATGTAATGAAAACATATGTCAGCGTATAGGGTTCCAGGCATGGCTTCTGCAATCCTATATGGAGTTCTAATTATCTACCCATGCGAGAAGCACAGAGGTAAATATCGAGCATGCACCTAGGTATTAACACTCAATTATCAAGCAAAGTTAATTTATTTGTCTTACTTCCGTGGAATTTTAGAAATTTTAATAGAGAAATGGATCAATTTTGTATATGGCTGCCCTAGAGGTGGATCTTCTTCACACCTATGCTAGAATCCTATTGATCGACATCAATCAGCAAGGTGTTCCTTTGTGTTAATTGTTGTTAATTTCCCTCTAGGAGCAAGGCCTGTTCCAAAAGTTAACCCGGTAACATACGAAGATATTTTAGTAAGTGGCAGCCTACGGATTGCTATTGTCTATAAACTGAGCTGATCCACCAGATATGGGGGCTGCAAGAGAAGGTCAGAAGGTTGGAACCGTGCATGCCATCAACTCGCCTCTTGACTCCCCAAAGCCTGCTGACTATCTTTAACTCATATAACCTGAATGCAATTTGACTTTCCTTATTTTCTTCGATGAGAGCAGCTCCAAAAACACTCAGCAGGTATCTTTTCATCACATAGACAAAACAACTTGCAGTATTGGTCCCAAAGCCACAAATATTAATTCCCTCTGCTACCACAACACAGTTGAAGTAACGTGTATTATCAATAAGATGCACTGCAGAAATTCATCGAGGCTGCTTAAACCTATGACCACTCGCACCTAGAAGAACATGAAACACTACTACATGTCAGTTCCCTTCAAATCCGCTTGCCATTGCTTCAGTACCACTGGATAGAATTTTGGAACTCCCAATCTCACAGTATTGTGGGTGTACCTACACCAAATCCCCTGCAGAAATACAAGAAAGCAACTCATCACTACCTTTTCAAGACCAAACACGGTTTGAAAATAAATGTTGGCTCAGCCTGCAAAGTCCACATCCCCTGAATAAATTTAAAGAAAAAGTCAAGTTCTTCAAATCTGGAATTAAATCAATAACACATTGGCTGCTTCAATTGCAAGTAAAATGTCTCATTCAGTATTTCAACGTTTGATTATAATACTTTACAATATCTATTCCAGAAGCCACTTCATTAAATCAATTGATCACACAAAAAAAACCACAAAGATAGAAAATGCCGGAGAAAATCAGCAGATCTGGCACCACCTGATCGCTTCAAGGATCAATGGACTTGAAACATTAACATTGTTTTCTCTCACGGCTACAGCCAGACCTGCTGAATTTTCAACAATTCTTGTTTTTTTTTTGTGCTTCATATCTCCAGCATTTCCAGTTTATTCTAGGATCACATGTATAGTCTTGTTATTTGGAAATATTCAAATGCAAAACCTGATTGTACCATAAATATAACTAATTAATTGTAAATTAGTTTTTGATCTCATAACAAGACCTAACATTACTTTATTTAACTGCACTATTCCCCAGTTCCATCAAGCAAAAACACAAATATCTTTCGTTTTACTTTAAAAGAAAGCATTTCCTACGTTATTCTAAAACATATCAGGCAAATTTGCTATGCTTTTTAAAATTCCCCTAATATTACACACCCCAGTGAATGCAGGTCTGTTGCAATCTCATTCCATGACGATGTTGTCTCATTCTTTATGCATCTGATATATATAGTAGCCATTACAGAAGGCTAGTTGAAAGGAGGGCAAGGCTCGCAGTTAATCATTTCAAAATTTAGACATGTCAGGCATGTTAGAGAGGGACCCTACAGGCATGGATGAGTTGCATTGCTGATTAAGGAGAATGTCACAACAGTATTGCCAGGACATCTTGCAGGACTCATCCACCCATGCAACTTGGTAGAAGTTAGTGATCGAATGGATCATACTCGGCCACCTAATAGCAATCGAAATTAGAGGAACAAATATGTTAGCAAATCACGAAAAAATGTAAAAAACAACAGGATTGTTTTCGTGGGCAATTTTTATTTGCCAAATGTTCACAGGCACTGCCCCAGTGTCTGGAGTTTAGATAGGAGAGAATTTGTCAGGTGCATCCAAGATGGATTCTCGAAATAACAAGTAGATTGTACAATTAGGGAAAGGAACATATCAGATCTTCTGATGCAGAATGAGCTTAACCAGCTAATCGAAGTTCCAGTGAGGGAGCATTTTGGAAACAGAGATCATAATTCCATACATTTTAAGACAGTTATGGGAAAGGATAAGACCAGTCTCTGGATGGAATTGTTTTAATTGAGGAAGGCTAATTACGAAGGTATCCAGCAGGAACTGGATTGGGGCCAGTTGATCGAACATAAATCCACATCTGAGATTTGGCCATAGTTCAGGACCAACATGCTCCTGTGAGGATGAAAGATAAGGGTGGAAAGATTTGGGAACCTTAAATAGTGAGAGATATTCTAAGTTTAGATGAAAGGCAAATGAGACAAAGGTTGTGAAACAGAAAACAAACAAGGCTCTTGAAGACTATAACAGAAATAGAAAAGAACTTTAAAAAGAAATTGGGAAGCACAGAGGAGGCCATGAAATGTCCTTGGCAGGTAGGATTGATGAGAATCCCAAGGCATTTTAAATGCATTTTGGGAACAAAACGATAAGTAGGGAAGGGGTACACAATGATAAGGGAGATAATTTTTTTTATCGAGCCAGAGGAAATGGGTGTGTTTCTTGATGAATATTTTTCATCGGTATGCACCAAGGTGAACACATGGATGATGGTAACTTTAGAGAGGGTTTGTTGATACACTAAGACATGTCAATATTAAGCAGGACAATAAGGTATGTGAAAAACATAAAGGTAGATTAGTCTGCAGGATCGGATGGCATACTGAAGAAGGCATGGTGGCTCAAGCCTTGACAGAGACCTTTGTGTCCTCTTTAGCAACAAGGGAGGACCTGGAAGACTGGACAAGAGCCAAAGATGTGGCTTTGTTGAACATGGGGTACAGCAGGAAATTATCGGTCAGTGAGCCTCACAGCAGTGGTAGGGAAATTATTAGCAAAGACTCTGAGGGCCTGGATTTACATGCATTTGGAAAAGTATTGACATATTAGGGATAGTCATCATGATTTTATGCAGGGAGTTGTATTTCATAAACTTGATTGAGTTTTTGAGTAAGTGACAAAGATGATTAGTGAGGATAAGGCTTACGTGGACTTGATCTAAAGCATTTGTCAAGGTACCTCATGGCAGACTGGTCCAGAAGATCAATTTGCATGAGTTGCATAGTGAGTAAGCAAGTTTGATGCAAAATTGGTTTCGTCATAGAAGACAGGTTTGGACTGGTACTTTTCTGACTGGAGAAAAGTGACCTGCGGTGTTCCATAACGATCAGTTCTGGGACCTCTGTTGTTTGTAGTATATATAAATGAGCGAGTTTTGGGAAGATTTGTAACTCCGATTAAGGTTCTGGATGTAGGTTTGCTCGTTAAGCTGAAAGTTTCATTTTCAGATGTTTCGTCACCATACTAGGTAACATCTTGAGTGAGCCTCTGGACGAGGCACTGCTGATAATTTCTGGTCCTATTCAATGTTTTTGTTGATAGTGTTCCAGTTGGAATGCCATGCTTCTAGAATTCCAACTAGAACTCTATCACCAAACACATTGACTAGGACTGAGAGACACCAGTCAGTGTACAGATATCATCCTGAGAGAGGGGGGGGGGGGGACTGAGAGACACCAGTCAGTGTACAGATATCTCCCTGCGAGAGAGAAAGGGGGGACTGAGAGACACCAGTCAGTGTACAGATATCACCCTGAGATAGAGAGAGGGGGACTGAGAGACACCAGTCAGCGTACAGATATCTCCCTGAAAGAGAGGGGGCTGAGAGACACCAGTCAGCGTACAGATATCTCCCTGAAAGAGAGGGGGCTGAGAGACACCAGTCAGTGTACAGATATCTCCCTGAGAGAGAGGGGGGGGGGGACTGAGAGACACCAGTCAGTGTACAGATATCTCCCTGCGAGAGAGAAAGGGGGGACTGAGAGACACCAGTCAGTGTACAGATATCACCCTGAGATAGAGAGAGGGGGACTGAGAGACACCAGTCAGCCTACAGATATCTCCCTGAAAGAGAGGGGGCTGAGAGACACCAGTCAGCGTACAGATATCTCCCTGAAAGAGAGGGGGCTGAGAGACACCAGTCAGTGTACAGATATCTCCCTGAGAGAGAGGGGGGGGGACTGAGAGAAACCAGTCAGTGTACAGATATCTCCTTGAGAGAGAGAGGGGGGACTGAGGGACACCAGTCAGTGTACAGATATCTCCCTGAGAGATAAGGGGGGGGGACTGCGAGACACCAGTCAGCATACAGATATCTCCCTGAGAGAGAGAGGTGACTAAGAGACACCAGTCAGTGTACAGAATCTCCCTGAGAAAGAGAGGGGGACTGAGAGACACCAGTCAGTGTACAGATATCTCCCTGAGAGAGAGATAGGGGACTGAGAGACGCCAGAAAGCAGGAATCATCAGCAGTGCTTCGACCGGATGCTCACAAAAGATATTACCTAGTATGGTGACGAAACGCCTGAAAATGGACCTTCCAGCTCAGCGACCAAACCTGCATCCATATATAAATGGTTTGGATGAAATGTCCTTAGTCTGATTAGGAAGCTTGCACATGATGCAAGAATTGGTAGAGTTGTGGTTAGTAATGAAGGATTGTAATGGATGTAGAAGGATATGGATTTAGTTGAAAAATTGGATGGAGAAATGGCAGATAGTACTTAATCCCAACGAGCGTGATGTGATGAATTTTGGGAGGTCAAATGCAGTTGGAAAGATTATGTACGTGGCAGGACACCTAGAAGCATTGATATACAGAGGGATATTGTGGCCCAAGTCCAGAGCTCCTTGAAGGTGACAACAGAAGTGGATAAAGTGATAAGGAAGGCAAATAGCATTCTCACCTTCATTGGTTGGGCTGCTGAATATAAAGGTTGGCAAGTCAGGTAGCATCTATATATAACTTTGGTCAGACAGATTTGGTATACTCTATGCACACTATAGGAAGGATGTGGAGGCTTTGGAGATGGTGCAATAATTTTACCAATTACCTGGACTGGATTGTATTAAGTATAAGGGAAAGTTGGACAAACTTGGATTTTTTTTTCACTATCGCATCAGAAGCTGAGGCATTCCCTAACAGAAGTGTATTAAATTAAGAGAGCCATGGATAGGGTGATAGTCGACATTTTTTTTCCCAGCGTCAAATGCTAGGGGCATAAGTTTAAGGTGAGAGGGAGAACATTTAAAAGAGATGTGTGAGAAAAGTAATTTTTATAAAAGAGTATGAGGTGCCTGGAATGCATTGCCAGGGGAGGAAATTAGACAGACAAGTGAATCGAGGGATGCAAGCCATGTGCAGGCAGATTGGATTAGTTTAGGGGGGAAAGATTTAAAAGGATCGTAAGGGGCAGCGTTTTCAAACAGAAGGTGGTGTGTGTATGGAATGAGCTACCAGAGGAAGTGGTGGACGCTGGCAAAATTATAACATTAAAAGGCATCTGGATGGGTATAGAATAGGAAGGGTTCAGAGGATATAGGCCAAATGGGACAACATTTGTTTGCGATATCTGATCATCATGGATGCATTGAATGGAAGAGTCTGTTCAAATGCTGTACATCTCTATGACTCTAATAGCATCAAGGTCATCATAGGCATAGTTGGCTGATGGGCCTGTTCCCGTGCTGTATTGTTCTATGTTCTATATTCTATCTCACTAACCTGAGATGCAACTTTAGATGTCCTTCAGAGTTTCTACCACAAAATGCATATTCAGCATTACACTGAACACTTCATTCGTGATGAAATGCTTTGTATTTATTCTGTACGTTAAAATCTCAGAGCCAAGCATGAGGCTAATGCTTGAATTAAATGTCCCTTCAAAAATAAATTGTGTTTCTTTCTACTTAAGTTTCTTTCTGCCTGTCCCCTCCGCTTAGAATGCTAATTTTAACAAGAAGCGAACATATCTTCACAAGCATTTCCAATTCCTAATTGGTCTGAAACCAAATATTTTGCTAGCTTATTTATATGGCAGTTAAGAGTACATTTAAGATAATTCGCCTCCCTTAACATATTAGTGATTCCGGTACGGTTCTGCTTTACAACAATTGGTTGTACCATCACTGACTCTAGAAATATTTCCAGGTTCAATGGATATAATCGCAACTGCTATGGGACTACTTGGAGGATGACACTGGATTACAGGTCAACTGACATTACCAACGGACGTTTCTCCAAACACTAAATTGGTTTAAATACGTTCAGTAAATAGAGAATTGAGAACATTGTCTATAATTGCCGATCAAATTGTCAAGGAAGCGTAATCAGAATCACAAGGTTAGGTTATGAAACAGTTTCTTAACTGCTTTCCAAAGAATCTAATGAGCCAAATATTCATTTCATTATTAAACTAATCAAATGCGCTATTAGTTTTATTCCTGAAAATTTGCAGATAGACTCGTTCTTACCGTGTGTTTTGTTTCGATTACACACAAAAAGGAACTGTTGTACTCTTTCTGGTAATAATAAAACTTATAGGTGAGATCCTTATGTTCAATCAACATAGCTAACATTAGCTAACTCTGTGGGTGAGCCATACGCATAAAGCGCTCGGCGGACTTTGCTTCAGTGGGAATCTATTTTTAGCTGGAAACTTCTCACCAAGGTCAACAGACAATACAAGACTTTAGTGAAAAGATAAATCTCTCTCGGCTGAAGTAGGTCATTCATCCCATCGTGTCGGCTCCGCATGTCAAAGAGATAGCAGTTGATAAGATCATCAAATCATCCTCAATTCCATTTTCCTGTGCTTTCTCCATAGACGTCGATTCCCTTCCTGGTTAAAAATCTAGCTCACATTTGAATATACTTAATAATCTAATGTGAACGGCCCTCTGCAGTTAAGAATTCACAGATTCATTACCCTTTAAAATAAGCAATCCCTTCTCATCTTAGTCTAAATGTGCGACTCCTAATTCTGATATTATGCCCTCTGATCCTAGATTCACTCACAATGGAAATGACTTTTCTGCGTCTATCTGGTCAAGTCCCCTAGCACTCTCAGATGTTTTCCTAACAAATTACAGACCAAATCTACACCACCTTTTCCCAAAAAGATAATCCCTCCAGGCCAAGTATCAGTCTAGTGAGCCTGATGTGAGCTGCCTTCAATGCCAATACTGTATATTTTTTCCATAACTCTTTGGATAATTCTAGCTGTTTTTTAATATCGTTTTACTTTTATACTGTATTCTCTTTGAAATAAAAATGGACGTTTTGTTTGCCTTCCCTATTACCCACTGAACTTGGATGCTAGTTTATTGTGATTCATGGATGAGGATACCCAAATGTCTCTGTTCAGTAGCTTCCTACCGTGTTTCTCCATTTAAGTAATATTCAGCTCCTACTCTGTTCTACCTGCCAAAATCTCACATTTTCCCACATTATATTGTATCTGCCCAGTTTTTGCCCTCTCCTAACATCTCTATATACTTATGAAAACTTTTATGTCATCCTCACTGCTTACCTTCCTACCTATTTTTGTGTCATCCGCAAAATTAGCGCTAATACATTCAATTTCCTCATCCAAGTCACTAATATATATTGTAAATAACTGTAGCCCCAGCAATAATTCTTGGAGCACACAACTAGCTACAGGTCACAATGCCAAAATGCCCCCCCCCCCTTACCTCAACTCTGCCTTCTGTTAGTTACTGAACCTCTGTCCATGCCAGTAGACCACCTTGAGCACTATAGGTTCTTATCTTATTACCCTAATGTGTAATATATTATCAATCGCCTTCTGAAAATCCAAATAGATTACACTCACTGCACCACCTCTATCTCTTCTGCATGATAACTCATCAAACAATTCCAGTAAAATTGTCAGGCATGATTTTCCCTTCACTAAGCTATACTGACTCTGCTTGACAGCGTTACGTATTTGTAAAGGCTATCCTACTGCATACTTTGTCATTGACTTTAGAGGTTTTCACAACACAGACGTTAGGCTAACTAGTGTACAGTTCCATGTGGTTATTATTGTTTTGTCTCCTTCCATTTTTAAATACAGATTTTACATTGACAGTTTTCCCACCTCTGAGACGTTTCCAGAATCTAAGGATTCCTGTAAGTTTACTACCAGTGCATCCATTATCTCTCTAGCTATTCCATTTAATATATGATTTGGAGGTGCCGGTGTTGGACTGTGGTGGAAAACATTAAAAATCACACAACACCAGCTTATAGTCCAACAGGTTAATTTGGAAGCACTAGCTTTTGAAACATTGCCTGATGATGAAGCAGTGCTTCAGAAGCTAGTGCTTTCAAATAAACCTGTTGGTTTATAACCTGGTGTTGTGTGATCATTTAATTTACTAAGGTGCATTGCATCATGTCTGGGAATCTTATCTGCTTTAAGACTGGTTAGCTGCCCTAGCACTTTCTTCTCTGGTGATTTATTTCCTCTCATCCTTTTACCCTTTAAATAGTTCTTCATTGTGGAGTGCTGCTTGTGTCTTCCACTGTGAAGACCTGATGCAAAATTTATTTTTCATTCAACCCACTCACCACTTCATTGTTCCTCATTATTATTTCCCCAGGTTCATTATGTCAATGATGTGTTCAGTTTGGCTGCGATCAGAAATCTAAAGAAATGTTTTCCTGACCATCCTGATATTACTTGCAAGTATACACTAAAAGTTCATTTTCTCCATTTTCTGGTCATCTTTTGTTAAGTTTTAAACATTCTCAATCCTCTAGTTTATCACTAATAGAACATAGAACATTACAGCGCAGTACAGGCCCCTCAGTCCTCGATGTTGCACCGAACTGTGAAACAAATCTGAAGCCCATCTAACCTACACTATTCCATTCTCGTCCCATATGCCTACCCAATGACCATTTAAGACTGTCCTTAAAGTTAGTGAATTTACTACTCATAGAATCATAGAGTCATAAAGATATACAGCATGGAAACAGACTCTTCAGTCTAACCCATCCATGCTGATCAGATATCCCAACCCAATCTAGTCCCACCTGCCAGCACCTGGCCCATATCCCCCACAAATCCTTCATATTCATATAAACATCCAAATGCCTGTTAAATGTTGCATTTGTACTCGCCTCCACCATTTTCTCTTGCAGCTGATTCCATAAGCATACCACCCTCTGTGTGAAAACGTTGCCTCATACGTCTCTTTTATGTCTTTCCCCCCTCACCCTAAACCTATGCACTCTAGTTCGGGACTCCCCGACCCCAGGGAAAAGACTTTGTCTACTTACCCTATCCATGCCCCTCATAATTTTGTAAACCTCTATAAAGTCACCCCTCAGCCTCTGACGCTCCAGGGAAAACAGCCCCAGCCTCTCCCTATAACTCCAGCCTCCAGTCTGAAAAATAACTCTCCACCACCACCCTCTGTCTTCTACCTTTGAGCCAGTTCTGTATCCAAATGGCTAGTTCTCCCTGTATTCTGTGAGATCTAACCATGCTAATCAGTCTCCCATGAGGAACCTTGTCGAACGCCTTACTGAAGTACATATAGATCATATCTACCGCTCTGCCCTCATCAATCCACTTCGTTACTTTTTGAAAAAACTGAATCAAACCTTTGAGATATGATTTCCCACGCACAAAGCCATGTTGATTATCCCTAATCAGTCCTTGCCTTTCCACATACATGTACTTCCTGTCCCTCAGGATTCCCTCCAACAACTTGCCCACCCCTGACATCAGGCTCACTAGTCTATAGTTCCCTGGCTTGTCCTTACCACCTTTCTTAAACAGTGGCACCACGTTAGCCAACCTCCAGTCTTCTGGCACGTCACCTGTGACTAGCGATGATGCAAATATCTCAGCAAGAGGCCCAGCAATCACTTCTCCAGCTCTGTCATAGTTCTAGGCTACACCTAATCAGGTTCTGGGGATTTATCCACCTTAATGTGCTTCAAGACATCCAATACTTCCTCGTCTGTAATTTGAATATTTTGCAAGGTGTCACCATCTATTTGCCTACTTTCTATATCTTACATGTCCTTTTCACAATAAATATTTTGCAAACCCCTCATTTAGTATCTCCCCCATTTTCTGGCGGCTCCACACAAAGGCCACCTTGCTGATCTTTTAGGGGCTCCATCCTCTCCCTGGTTACCCTTTTGTCCTTAATGTATTTGTAAAAACCTTTTGGATTCTCCTTAACCCTATTTATCAAAGCCCTCTCTTGTCCCCTTTTTGCCCTCTGATTTCCCTCTTAAGTATACTCCTACTGCCTTTTAAGGATTCACTCGATCTATACCTTATATATGCTTGCTTCGTTTTCTTAACCAACCCCTCAGTTTCTTCTGTCATCTAATATTCCCTTTACCTACCAACCTTTACTTTCACCCTGACAGAAATATACTTCCTTTAGATTCTCGTTCCCTCATTTCTGAAGGCTTCCTATTTTCCGTCCATCCCTTTACCTGCGAACATCTGCCCCCAATCAGCTTTCAAAGGTTCTTGCCTATTACCATCAAATCTTGTCTTTCTCCAATTTAGAACTTCAACTTTTAGATCTGGTCCATCATTTTCTATCTCTATTTTAAATCTAATAGAATTATGGTCCCAGAGTGCTCCCCCATTGACACCTCAGCTACCTGCCGTGCCTTATTTCCTAAAAGTATATCAGGTTTTGCACCTTCTCTAGTAGGTACATCCACATACTGACTGCTGTTGCCGGCAATGCGTTCCACGCCCCTACCCTCTCTGAACAAAGAAACTACCTCTAACATCTGTCTTATATCTGTCACTCCTCAATTTTAAGCTATGTCCACTCCTGCTAGCCATTGCCATCCGAGGAAAAAGGCTCTCACTGTCTAACTTATCTAACCCTCTGATTATTTTATATGTCTCAATTAAGTCACCTCTCAACCTTCTTCACTCTAACAAAAACAGCCTCAAGTCCCTCAGCCTTTCCTCATAAGACATTCCTACCTTACCGGGCAACATCCTAGTAAATCTCCTCTGAACCCTTTCCAAAACTTCCACATCCTTCGGATAATGCGGTGTTGCCACATTGTATCTTTTACCTTTCAATCTTATACTGTCTTTATAAGATAGCATCTCTGCTTGGGTTCATTTTTGCTTAGAAACCTTCTTCATTACTGGACCATGTCTTTTCAATGAGACGTGAGTTATTGCAGTGGGCCATAAACTATGACCAGCACCTTTGTTATTCTTTATACCGCAAAAACGATATAGCGGGGAATCAAAAGGGGTGGTGAATAATTTAAATCTTAATCGCGTTTGTCATTCATCCGTCCTTTTCAATCAAGTTAGATTAACAAATGTAACTAACATGAACGATTGGGCTCTACGGATGCAGATAAAGATCATTAATTGTTTAAATTGATCTTGGAGAATATGTGCATAACCAGCATAAAATCTACGTTCAGCCTCAACACACCTCAACAAGCAACGTGACTCCCTGCGGATTGTCGTTTCAAACGAAGTGATCGAACGTTTAAAGTAAACGCAAAGGATTATGCAGCCCCTCTCACGTCTGTGGAAAGCACGTTCACCACCGAACAGACAATTTGAACAAACTACCAATCCGCTGTTCAACGCTTCTCCCGAAACGCGGCGCCTTCAATGCCAGAGCACCAACCTTGATTGTTCTGCTTAAGCCTGCCTGAGGGCGGCGTGGTGGGGGGAGTTCACAACCGCCTGATGAAGGGTCATGAATGCTGACTGTCGCGTCAATGAGCCCAGGTGCCAATCACCTGCAAACCTTCGCTCAGGGTCTGGTCTGCTGGCTAAATGTTGACGATAGCAATAACCGTAAACATTGCATAGAAACATAAGAGGTCCTACAATGTAGGTGGAAGCCATCCGGCCCATCTTTTGGTCCGCTCTATAAGAGAACCAGTCCTTTCTTTCATCCCCTTTGTGCATCATCAAGGCCATTGTCACGGAGAAATATGCAGCTGGCGGGTAGGGAAACTCCACGATCTAAACATAATATCACACCTACAAGACATGTGGGTAATTGTCTTGTTTCATGGTCTGCGTTTCCGACTTATCGAACACTGTCATCAATATGTTTATCTCCAATTCCAGAACTCTAAAGGAGATGGTTTTAAAGGCGACGCTGTTCAGTTGCAGCCACGAATTGCATATCCTGTGTGATCTACGTGGAGACCACAAATAATTCCATTCACGCTTCGAGAACGATTAATAATGTGTTTCTCTCGCCTTCTAGATTCACTTATCTGCAACCTCTTCACAAATTCAGAGAGCATGGTTTTCCGACAACTGCTGGTCCTAATGCTGTCGATCAGCTTTCCGAGCAGCGCAGGTGAGTTCCACTGATTTTTGCCGCTCCAAATCGAGAATAGAAAATACTGTTATTTTGCTTGCAAATATTAGACAGACCAATGGTGTTATAAGAACCTGGACTGGTTGAAATGTCCACAGAACGTCAAGCGCCTGCAACTCAGAGAACGCTGATACGTGAAACATTTGTACAATCATAGAATCGCTGTGGGAGCAGGTCCACACCGACCCTCCCAGACCCATTGTCCTACACTATTCCTCTACGTTTACCCTTAACGAATGCATCTAACCTACATATCCCTGAATACACTAGGCAATTTAACATGGACAATCCACCCTAACCTGCACATCTTTGGATTGTGGGAGGAAACTGGAGCACCCGCAGGAAACCTACACAGACACGGGGAGAATGTGCAAACTCCACACAGACAGTCGCCCAATCGAATCCGGGTCCCTGGCACCGTGAGGCAGCGGTGCTAAATTGTGCCGCTCCCGCATTTATATCCTAAAGCCTGGACGCACAGAGGTGGAGTTTCTGCCAGAATCTCCCTATCTCCCGCTTGGAACTTTGATGGGAGACCGTCTGTTTAATTATCTCATCCTACTTCGCATCGAAATTACGCCGAAGGGTTATAGATATTTCTGGCGAATGTTTTAATTGAGTTAAAGCCGATTGGTGAAGCGTTGGTGACAGGAATTGACGTCCATGTTAGATTTCTCAACAATAATTGAAAGGCAAGGTTCAATTCTGAAGCACATTGCATAATTCAATGCCATGTAAATTCATAGATTTTTTTTAATTAACAAGCACGTGCAATAATTATAACATAATCGTTTGCTTTCATACTGTTCGAGGGATGAACGCCTCGCTGACATTTGTGTTGTTCACAGGATTATTCGCCCAGGCTTTGGTGTTGTCTAGATATTGCTGCTTGGGGATTGCTTAGATATCTGAGCAATTGTGGATTCAGCACAAGCGCTGTTTGATCGTCCTTGAACTTCCCCATAATCTTAGCCTCCTGACCTGATATCGTCGATCAGGCAAAGTCAGCATTTTCCAGCCGTCTGGTGGATCTGCATTCTAACAGTGGCCTTCACAATGTCGGACGAAGCACGTTGTTACTAACAATTCCCAACTTCCCCTGAACACCAACCGGCCAACATCCACTGCCGGTGTAACCCAAAACTACAGGCATTATTTGTGGCAGTCACCTCACTTCGTTTGTACCCTTATTTTCACCCTTATCAAAACTTCTGCTAATCTTCCGTCTTTCTGTTCCTCCTGTACTATCCCTTTTCTCGATCCTACGTCAATGAAACATCCTCATTTTGTATTCCCCACTATTCAATATCCACTCTGGCCCCAGCTCTTCTTCTGATTGCTTTGCTCCCGTGATCTGTTCTACTCCAAATCACAACGCCGTTTTGATTTCTCTTTGCAAACCACACTGCACCTTGTGTGTGTTTTTTAATTGAATTACATTTCCTTGAAGTTCAGAGCTCGCTTCGACATTTCAACAACAAGAGTAAGGGAGCAGTAATGCTTGGAATATGAGATCTGGAAAGTGTTATATCAGTACAGCGTGCATTGTCACATCTCCTAGGATAACCGCTTTGTAAGATTAAGGGCTCGCCAGCTATCGGGAACACAATCACTTGCTCGTCTTAAATACATGACGTTAAAAATCACACAACACCAGGTTGTTGTCCAATAGATTTATTTGGAAGTACAAGCTTTCGAAGCACTGCTCTCTCGTCAGGTAGCTAATGGGGCAAGACCATAGAACATATAATTTATAGCAAACTATCAATTCAGTGTCCTATGATCCTGACCCACCAGCTACAGATAGTTTGCTATAAATTCTGTGTCCTATGATCCTGCCCCACTAACTACCTGAGGAAGGAGCAACGCTCCAAAACCTTGTATTTCCAAATAAACCTGTCGGACTGTAATTTGGCGTTGTTGTGACCTTTAACTTTGACCATCCGAGTCCAACACCGGCACCTCCACATCATAAATATATGAACACCTTCATCAAAATAAAGTAGAGAAGGGGGGGGGGGTGTTCGCGCAAATGTTCACCGACCTTGCACAGCCTTGAATTTGTTTCCAGATAGTCTCATAGAGATGCACAGCACGGAAGCAGACCCTTCGGTCCAACTCGTCCATGCCGAACGGTTGTCAGATTGCACGCGATTTCATATCAGCGATTTGAGCAGAATCAAACCATTGACTTATTCGGAGCTTTGCTGTCCCCAGGTCGGCACATAACTCTCTTCACTTTTGCCCCGCTTTGTGAATGTTGCTGCGAATTCTTTAAGAGCAAGTACCCCGAACAACGAAGGGTCAATGTTGTCCCACATGAGTAGATAGCAATGATAACCAAAAAGAAAAATGGTCATCATAGAGGATCGTGAGAATGGATCAGCAGTTGCATTTTTATGATTTTAACTCTTGGTTCAGATCATAAGGCAGTGAAACGGGAGACCACAACAAATTGTTCATCTGGCTTCGTGGTTCAGACCGTATTGCATATGATGAAGATTTCATGCACTTTCGGCGGGCATGTGATATATGTTAATTTGCTAACACCTCCTGATTGTTTTATATATACATGTGCGTATGTAAATATAAACGTCTCTTTTCTTTCTACCAGTGGGTACGAAGATGAATATCACTGTCTTCCAGTTCCCTCCCTTTATAACTGTAACAGAGGGGGAGTC
This sequence comes from Hemiscyllium ocellatum, assembly GCF_020745735.1. NCBI lineage: Eukaryota > Metazoa > Chordata > Chondrichthyes > Orectolobiformes > Hemiscylliidae > Hemiscyllium > Hemiscyllium ocellatum. The sequence continues at coordinate 13,770,718 of NC_083435.1, forward strand.
TGTCATACTGAACTGTGCTTTAGACTTTGAAGGAACTTCATCTCCAGTTGGTGCAGTTTACTGGACGCGGGGTAAATCGGATGAGTACAAATTGGCTGATAGTCCCTTTTACACAGCTCGGCTGCAGAAATCGGGCAGTGATTCATTTGCTAAGAAAAGGGTCTTCATTAATATCTCCGACTTGATTGAGAAAGACTCGGACACCTATTACTGTAATATACACGTCTTTGGAGCAGAGAAAAGACATGGAAATGGAACCACACTGGAAGTGAAACGTAAGTGGCAACTAAGAATAATCATTTCTATTTAAAAAGCGGTCCTCTGCGGCAGACATCAGCTGGGAAATGCTGAAAAAAAATGGTTAAGGGCAATGACGACAGTGAAAGGTTAGGGAGCGGTGGGCAGAGAGCTAAATCTAAAATGAGTTGGAATGGAAGACCAATTTTTTTATGTATATATCTAGAAGTGTTGTTACACACAAGTGACCGTTTCTTTTTCTCGTCATCAAATCACCCGTTATCTATTTTATCTATTTAACACCCGTGATCTTCAACTGATTAATTTACATCCAAAGCCCAGTAAATCACTCAATTGAGTGAATTACTGGTGCTGCACAGATGGTAACATCCAATCCGATCGCTGAAATGTACACCACAACAGTAAATCCATAATCCGTACCCTCCAACCCACCGTCCATTTAAAAAATATAAACGCGCACTTCTGGGTGCGTGTTAAAACACAGAGAGATGGAAAAACGGTGATGTCGTTGGACGAGGGGCGGCACGGTGTCTCAGTGGTTAGCACTGCTTAGTTATCTAATTGGGGATAGACAGCAAACGTTGACCTAAGCAATGATGCTCAAATCCATGATTTGTGAAAATCCCTGCCTCTCATCCCAAGTAAATACAAATGTTTCCATGACTTGATTTCGAGGAATTACAGGGGAGCTGGCTTCTGTGCCTGGGCATTAGTATCGAGCGTCATACATCACATATAAGCCCAATTAACCTAATCATTATCACTCTGCTGTATGTGGAATCTTCCTAAGCGCAGCTTGGCTGTCATGTTTACTGGATTCCAGAAGTGGCTGCACTTCAAAACCAGTTTATTCCTTGCAAAGCACTTTGTGACATCCTGAAACCATGAAAGACACCACAGAAATGCAACCCTCAGATTACTGATATGTTTTTACAATCATGCTATTTGTTATAACACAAAAACAGTTTTTCCTCATTATGCTCAGAATAAGATTTTGACATATTTATTTTCAATTCTTGTTTCAGGCAAGGAGTTGGAGAAAAATAGCGGGAACACCAACTTATTCCTAGGACTGGGAGGTGCAGTGACCTTACTGGTTATAACTATAATGTTTCTTACGTTTGGACTGATCCGGCAAAACAAAGGTTTGCAATTCTGTCAAACATCTGGGACCTTTTTAACTAATATTCTTTTGTCTTAGTGCTGGATAATTACTCTGGTCCCTATCACAGATTCATAAACTTGTTACATCATTGAATGAGACCATTTAACCCATCATCCCGCAATAGTTCCATTACCTCGTGCCAATCTACTGCCTCTCCCTCATATCTACCATACTATTTCTACCTAAATAATTATCCAATGTTCGATTGAATGCCTCAATTGAGCCTCAGACAATGCGCGCTCTCAGACAATGCATATCAGAATATAACTGTCATCTGGCTGCATGATAAGGTTTCTCCTCATACCACCTTTGCTCTGTTATCCAGTGCCCTAAATAGAGCGTTAGAGTCATAGGGATGTACAGCACAGAAACAGACCCTTCGACCAGAGATCCCAACCCAATCCACTCCTACCTGCCAGCACTTGGCCCATATCTCTCCAAACCTTTCCTAATCATATACTCATCCAGATGCCTTTTAAATGTTGCAATTTTACCAGTCTCCGCCATTTCTTCTGGCATCTCATTCCATACATGTACCACCCTCTGAGTGAAAAAGTTGCCCCTTAAGTCGCTTTTATATCTTTCCCCTCTCACCCGAAACATATGTCCTCTAGTTCTGAACTCTCCCACTCCTGGGAAACAGTTTTGTCCATTTACCCTATCCATGCCCCTCATGATTTTATAAACCTCCTTAAGATCACCCCTCAGCCTCTGACACTCCAGGGAAAACAGCCTTAACCTATTCCATATAGATCAAAATCAGCAACCCTGACAACATCCTTGTAAATCTTTTCTGAACCCATTCAAGTTTCACAACATCTTTCCGATCGGAAGGAGACCAGAATTGCATGCAATATTCCAACAGTAGCCTAACGTATGTCTTGTACAGCCGCTTCATGACCTCCCAACTCCTGTACTCAATACTCTGACCAATTAAGGAAAAGATAACAAGTGCCTCCTTCACTATCCGATCTACCTGCGACTCCACTTTCAAGAGCTATAAACCTGCATTTCAAGGTGTCTTTGTTCAGCAACACTCCCTTGGACCTTACCATTAAGTGTATAAGATTTGCTTTCCCAAAATGCAGCACCTCACATTTATCTGAATTAAACTCTATCTACCACATCTTAGCCCATTGGCCCATCTGTTCAAGATCCCATTGTAATCTAAGGTAACCTTCTTCGCTGTTGGCTATACCTCCAATTTTGGTGTCAACAGCAAACTTACTAGCTATACCTCTTATGCTCACATCCAAATCATTAACATAAATGATGAAAAGTAAAGGACCCGATCTTTGTGGCACTCCACTGGTCACAGGCCTCCAGTCTGAAAAACAATCGTCCATCACCACTCTCTGTCTTCTACCTTTGAGCCAGTTCTGTATCCAAATGGTTAGTTCTCCCTGCATTCTGTGAGATCTAACCTTGCTCACTAGTGTTCCATGGGGAACCTTGTCGAACGTCTCACTGAAGTACATATAGATCACAACTGCAGCTCTGCCCTCATCAATTCTCTTTGTTACTTCTTCAAAAAAACTGAATCAAGTTTGTGAGACATGATTTCCCACGCATAAAGCCATGTTGACTATCCCTAATCAGTCCTTGCCTTTCCAAATACATGTACATCCTGTCCCTCAGGATTCCCTCCAACAACTTGCCCACCCCTGACATCAGGCTCACTAGTCTATAGTTCCCTGGCTTGTCCTTACCACCTTTCTTAAACAGTGGCACCACGTTTACCAACCTCCAGTCTTCTAGCACCTCACCTGTGACTATTGATGAGACAAATATCTCAGCAAGAGGACCAACAATCACTTCCCTAGATTCCGACAGATTTCTGGGGTACACCGATCAGGTCCTGGGGACTTAGTCACTTTTATGTGTTTCAAGTCATCCAACATTTCCTCCTCTGTAATATAGACATTTTTCAAGATGTCAACATTTATTTTCCTACATTCTATATCTTCCATGTCCTTTTCCACAGTAAATACTCATGCAAAATACTCGTTTGGTGTCTCTCCAATTTCCTGTAGCTCCACCCAAAGTCAGCCTTACTGATCTTTGAGAGGCCCTACTCTCTTCCTATCTGTGCTGTCGCTCTTTCCTTCCAACGTTAGGAATATTTTGCAATCTAGAATGTCCTATTGCCGCTTTTTTTGATATCTTTTCAAGTTTCTTCTCAATTTTCTCTAATTTAAAGTGTACTAGTCCTGCCTCTCTGATCCATCTACGTAGCTGAAGTTTCTCCGGTCATGATTTAAGGAAGCACAACCCATATAATCATTGGGCTCCATTTGTAAATGGTCATCAGAATAAGCCATAGAGTCATAACGATGCACAGCATGGAAACAGACCCTTCAGTCCAACCTGTCCATGCTGACCAGATATCCCAACCCAATCTAGTCCCACCTGCCAGCACCCGGCCCAAATCTGTACAAACCCTTCCTATTCATATACCCATCAAAATGCCTCTTAAATGTTGCAATCGTACCAGCCTCCACCACATCCTCTAGCAGCTCATTCCATACATGTACACCTTTTGCATGAAAAAGTTGCCCCTTAGGTCTCTTTTTTATATCTTTCCCCTCTCAACCTAAAGCTATGCTCTCTAGTTCTGGACTCCCCGACCCAAGGGAAAATACTTTGCCTATTACCCTATCATGCCCTTCATAATTTTGTAAACCTCTATAAGGTCATCTCTCAGCCTCCGACGCTCCAGGGAAAGCAGCCCCTGCCTGTTCAGCCTCTCTCTGTAGTTCAAATCCTCCAACCCTGGCAACATCCTTGTACATCATTTCTGAACCCTTTCAAGTTTCACAACATCTTTCTGATATGAAGGAGACCAGAATTGCACACAATATTCCAACAGTGGCCTAACCAATGTCCTGTACAGCCGCAACATGACCTCCCAACTCCTGTACTCAACACTCTGACCAATAAAGGAAAGCATACCAAATGCCTTCTTCATTATCCTATCTATATGCGACTCCACTTTCAAGGAAGTATGCACTTGGACTCCAAGGTCTCTTTGTTCAGCAACACTCCATAGGACCTTACCATTAAGTGTATAAGTCCTACTTGGGTTTGCTTTCCCAAAATGCAGAACCTCGCATTTATCTGAATTAAACACCATCTGCCACTTCTCAGCCCATTGGCCCATCTGGACCAGATCCTGTTGTAATCTGAGGTAACCCTCTTCGCTGCCCACTACACCTCCAATTTTGGTGTCATCTTAACTGTACCTCTTATGCTCACATCCAAATCATTTATGTAAATGACAAAATTTGAAGGACCCAGCACCGATCCTTGTGGCACTCCACTGGTCACAGGCCTCCAGTCTGAAACTCAATCCTCCACCACCACCCTCTGTCTTCTACCTTTGAGCCAGTTCTGTATCCAAATGGCTCGTTCTCCCTGTATTCCATGAGATCTAACCTTGCTAATCGGTCTCCCATGGGGAACCTAGTCGAACACCTTACTGAACCCATGTAGATTACATCTACTGCTCTGCCCTCCTCAATCTTCGTTGTTACCTCAGGATTCCCTCCAACAACTTGCCCACCACTGAGGTCTGGCTCACCAGTCTGTAGTTCCCTGGCTTGTCTTTACTGCCCTTCTTAAACACTGACATCACGTTTGTCAACCTCCAGTCTTCTGGCACCTCACCTGTGATTATTGATGATACAAATATCTCAGCAAGAGGCCCATCAATCACTTCTCTAGCTTCCCACAGAGTTCAAGACTACACCTGATCAGGTCCTGGGGATTTATCTGCCTTTTATCCAGCACTTCCTCCTCTGTAATCTGGAATTTTGCAAGATGTCACCATCTATTTCCCTACAGTCTATATCTTCTATATCCTTTTCCACAGTAAGTACTGATGCAAAATATTCATTTAGTATCTCCATAATTTTCTGTGGCTCCACACAAAGGCCGCTTTGCTGACCTTTGAGGGGCCCTATTCTCTCCCGAGATACCCTTTTGTCCTCAATATATTTGTAAAAACCCTTTGGATTCTCCTTAATTCTATTTACCAAAACTATCTCATGTCTCCGTTTTGCCCTCCTGATTTCCTACTTCCTTCATACACTTCGAAGGATTCACTCGATCTATCCTGTCTATGCCTGACATATGCTTGCTTCTTTTTCTTAACCAAACCTTCAATTTATTTAGTCATTCACCGTTCCCTATACCTACCAGCCTTCCCTTTCACCCTGACAGGAATATACTTTCTCTGGATTCTTGTTATCTCATTTCTGAAGGCTTCCCATTTACCAGCTGTCCCTTTACCTGCAAACATCTGCCTCCGATCAGCTTTCAAAAGTTCTTGCCTAATACCGTCAAAATTGGCCTTTCTCCAATTTAAAACTTCAACTTTTAGATCTGGTCTATCCTTTTCCATCACTATTTTGAAACAAATAGAATTATGGTTGCTGGCCCCAAAGTGCTTTCCCATTAACTCCTCAGCCACCTGCCCTGTCTTATTTCCCAAGAGTAGGTCAAGTTTTGCAACTTCTCTAGTAGGTACATCCACACACTGAATCAGAAAAGTGTCTTTGTACACGCTTAACAAATTCATCTCCATCTAAACCTTTAACACTATGACAGTCCCAGTCGATGTTTGGAAAATTAAAATCCCCGACCATAACTATTCTATTATTCTTACAGATAGCTGAGATCTCCTTACAAGTTTGTTTCTCCATTTCCCTCTGACTATTAGGAGGTCTATAATACAATCCCAATAAGGTGATCATCCCTTTCTTATACCACAGTTCCACCCAAAAAGCTCCCTGGATGTATTTCTGGGAATATCCTCCCTCAGCATAGCTGTAATGCTATCCCTTATCAAAAAAGGCACTCCCCTCCTCTCTTGCCTCCCTTTCTATCCTTCCTGGAACATTAAGCTGCCAGTCCTGCCCATCCCTGAGCTATGTTTCTGTAATTGCTATGATATCCCAATCCCATGTTCCTAACCACGCCCTGAATTCATCTGCCTTCCCTGTTAGACCCCTTGCATTGAAATAAATGCAGTTTAATTTATTAGTCCTACCTTGTCCCTGCCTGCCCTGACTGTTTGACTCACTTCTGTTCTCAGCTGTAACTGTCTCAGATTGATCTCTTTCCTTACTATCTCCCTGGATCCCCACCCCCAACCACCACCACCTTACTAGTTTAAATCCTCCCAAGTAATTCTAGCAAATTTCCCTGCCAGTAAACTAGTCCCCTTACAATTTAGGTGCAATCAGTCCTTCTTGTACAGGTCACATCTACCCCAAAAGAGATACCAATGATCAAAAAATGTGTATCCTCCTCCCATAAACCAGCTCCTCAGCCATGCATTCATCTGCTCTATCCTCCTATTCCTGCCTTTACTAGCTCGTAGCACTGGGAGAAATCCAGATATTACTACCCTTAGGACCTCCTTTTTATATTTCTGCCTAACTCTGTAATTTCCCTTCAGAATCTCAACATTTTCCCTTCCTAAGTCCCTTCCTGGTTCCAATTTGGACAATGGTCTCCTGCTGGCCCCTCTCCTCCGTGAGAACATTCTGCACCCTCTCTGAGGCATCCTTGATCCTGGCACCAGGGAAACAACACACCATTCTGCTTTTTCGCTGCTGACCACGGCAACATCTGTCTGTACCTCAGGCTACAGAATCCCTGAACACAATTGATCTCTTGGAAGCCGACATAACACTCATTGCATTAGAGCCAGTCTCAAAACAAGAAACTTGGCTGTTCGTGCTACGTTCCCCTGAGAATCCATCACCCCCTACATTTTCCAAAACAGCATACCTGTTTGAAATGGGTAGATCCACAAAAGAATCCTGCTCTATCTGCCTACCTCTCTTACCCTTCCTGGGGTTAACCCATCTATGTGACTGTATCTGAGACCTTCCCCCCTTTCTATAACTGCCATCCATCACATACTGTTGCTGTTGCAAATTCCTCATCGCTTTTATCTGTCTCTCCAACCGATCCACTCAATCTGATAATAATTGCATCCAACAGCATTTATGGCAGATATAATCCACAGTAATCCTTAAACTCTCTTTAAACTCCCACATCTGACAAGAAGTATATATCACTGCAAAGGCCATTTTTGCTCCTTCACAATCTACAGACCCAGAAAATAACACCGTCTTATTCCTCTTCAAACACTGCCCCTGGTTGAATTAATAATTATGGCTTATATTTTAAGTTTAATCAAGAGACTTATCTCCAAAAGCATTAATCAAGAAAGAACCCACTGCACTCACTAATACAGTCTTTCTCTTGGACAGACTTAAAACAACAGTTAACTTATCTGAGTCTATGCTGTGAACTTCACCCAACAGTTCCTCCAATATTAGTTACGAAATTCACTGTTTGTTAATTTTCCCAGATGCACTCCGATGTCCAGTGATACACGAATTCAAAAACAGCAAAGGCAGGAACTGTGCGGGTTCTCTCTCTCTCTCTCTCTTTCTCCTGCACTGTCCTCACTATGTGCTCCCTTTGTCTGCATTTCTCCCTTTTAAAACTGCTGTTGTTTTGACATTTTTTTCCAAAGTTCCAAAACAATGTGCATACAAAACAATAATTGCTGCTCCTGGAATTCGAGGAAATCACCTCCAACACCTCAAAAAAAGGAGCAGCTTTACAGCCAGGAATATTTCCCGTCCTCCATCTTAGATTACCCTGCATCCAATCCTGAAAGGCCACAGCCTTGCCTTCTCTGAGGAGTGTTCATGATTATTTAGCCGTATGTTAATAAGAAACACATCTGCAAAGTAATGAGTTTAAAACATTTAAAATAATGAATTTAAAACAATTAAATTAATGACTATCTAATTTATCTTCCAGTAATCTTGAGGCTGAAAAGGTACACAAACTTAAATTATATTCTTGATTTGATGGTGATTATTCAGATCATAATTTCCATAATTTTAAATTCAAATATCAAGTGTTTTGCTTATTACAGAGATAACAGTGCAACCAATACAACGTATGGTATGTGAATCTAAATATCATTTACTTGATGTATTTTACACTAATTATGCTTTCTGCTTCATAAAACAAAATAAGAATTAACATATATTTATAGATTATATTTAAGTGGATTTGTTTTCACCTTTTTGTTGCAACTCTTGTATCTTTGAGCATGTACCTGTGTATTAGCACTGAGTCCACTCCAACCCTCTGAAGAATGTCCCACCCAGACGCACTCCCTGTGCTATTCCTACATTTCCCATGGCCAGTCCACCTAACCATCACAACACTGGGCTGTGGGAGGAAATCACTGTACCCAAAGGAAATCCACGCAGACACGGGGAGAATGTGCAAACTCAGCACAGACACGGGATTCGAACCTGGGTCCCTGGCACTGTGAGGCAGCAATGCTGACCACAGAGCTATTATGCTGAAGATCTAAAATTCAAACCTGTGAAGAATTCTGAGTTAACACAACAATTGTCTTACCTCCCATTCTACGAATAATAATGTGACATGTATGGAGGCTCTAACCTACTCTTCTAAACATCTTCCAACTGATAATCTCAAATTCCTTTGCCAACTGGGAGATTATCCAACTCTTCTTTAAATCCTGATGTCTGCTTCTGGCTCACCTTTCCATAAGTTTGCCATCATCTCATTATCTTCTTCTGAGGTCTTCGGTTTCATTTCTGGCACACGTGTTTGCATGTGCATGTGGTAGTGTGAATTTTCTTCTGTGCAGCACTGTATTTGTGCATAAGTGTTCCACAGTAAAACTCTGATACTGACATATCTCAAACCTCTATTTCCACAGCAGTTCCCAATCTACAGCAAACAGCACAAGTAAGAACATTTTTATATTAAGCTGCTTTGATATGTGCAATGAACTTCCAGTAATTTGTCAAAGATCATCCCCAGCGATGGAGTTTTTCTCCTCCCTATCATATAAGCTAAATCTGCTTGCAAATGTTTTCAATTGTCACATACATTTAACACAACAATGACAGTGGTAGTAAATTCCAGTAAAATGAAACCAGTACGAATAAAAGCACTAGTAAATGTTTAAGGAGACGTGCTGTCTTCATAATGTGGCCCATATTACCTGTAGCCCAGCGTAATGAGCTGCATTTCCTCCTTATCTTAGACTTAAGGTTGGTAACGTCCAGTGGAAATTGACTCACTGCACCCATCATGCCCCCCAAAAAACTATTTGGTGTAGAGGGACTGGAATATCATATCAATCACAGAGATGTGGCTCAGGGTTGGACAGGACTGGCAGCTTAATATTCCTGGATACGAAGGTTACAGCAAGGATAGAAATGCTGCCAAGAGAGGAGGGGTATAATGTTTTTGATATGAGATAATATTACAGCTGTAAATAGGGATGATATTTCTGGGAATACATCTAGGGAAGTTATTTAAGTGGCGTTGAGAAATAAGAAAGGGATAATCACCTTATTGGGATTGTACTACAGACCTCCCAATAGCCAGTGGGAAATTGAGAAACTAATTTGTAAGAAGATCTCCGTTATCTGTAAGAGGAGTAGGCTGGTTGCAGTAGCGGATTTTAACTTTGCAACGTAGACTGGGACTGCCATAGTGTCAAGAGGTTAGATGGAGACGAATTTGTTAAGTCTGGACAAGAAAAGTTTCTGCTTCAGTATGTGGATGTATCTACTAGAGAAGGTGCAAACGTTGACTTACTCTTAGGAATTAAGGCAGCACAAGTGACTAAGATGTCAGTGGGGGAGGACTTTGGAGCCAGCAACCATAATTCTATCAGTTTTAGAATAGTGATGGAAAAGGATAGACAGGATCTAAAAACTAATGTTCTAAATTGGAGAAAGGCCAGATGTGGAGAAGGACAGGGAAAGTATACAATGTGGGGAAATAGACGGTGAGATCTTGAAAAATGTCCATATAACTGGGGAGGAGGTGCTAGATGTCTCAAAATACATGAAGTTAAATCAATCTCCAGGATCTGATCAGGTGTATCCTAGAACTGTGAAAGCTAGAGAAATGATTGCTTGACCCCTTGGTGAGATATTTGTATCACCAATCATCTCAGGTGAGGTGCCAGAAGACTGGAGGTTGGCTAATGTGGTGCCACTATTTAAGAAAGGTGGCAAGGAAAAGCCAAGGAACTATAAACCAGTGTGCCTGACATCAGTGGTGGGCAGGTTGTTGGAGAGAATCCTGAGGGATAGGATTGATATATATTTGGATAGACAAGGACGGATAAAAGATAGTCAACATGGTTTTGTGCTTGGGAAATTATGTCTCACTAACTTCATTGAGTTTTTTGATGAATGTCATCTAAATGGACTTCAGTAAGGTATTCATCAATGTTCCTCATGGTAGACAGGTTAGCAAGGTTAGATCAAATAGAATACAGGGAGAATTAGCCATTTGGATACAGAACTGGCTCAAAGGTAGAAGACAGAGGGTGGTGGAGGAGGGTTGCTTTTCAGATTGGAGGCCAATGACTATTGGTGTGCCACAATGATTGGTGCTGGGTCCACTGCTTACCATCATTTATGTAAATGATTTGGATGTGAACATAGGAGGTATAGTTAGTAAATTTGCAGATTACACAAAATTGGAGGTATAGTGGACATTGAAGAAGGTTACCTCAGTGTACAACGGGATCTTGATCAGGTGGGCCAATGGGCCGAGAAGTTTTATTTAGATAAATGTGAGGTGCTGTATTTTGGAAAGGCAACTCAGAGCAAGAGAAAAATTTAAAAGGGAACTAAGAGGCTTTTTTTTTCACACAAAGGGTGGTGCATGTATGGAATGAGCTTCCAGAGGAAGTGGTGGAGGCTGGTACAATTACAATATTTAAAAGGCATCTGGATGGGCACATGAATAGAAAGGGTTTAGAGGGATATGGGCCAAGTCCTGGCTAATTGGACTAGATTAATTTAGGATATCTGGTCGGGATGGACCAATTGGACAGAAGTGTCTATATCTGTGCTGTAAATCTCTATGACTCTTAGTGTTGAAGACAGTCAAAATAGTGGTTACTAAATCAGTAGACTTCAACCATAAGGGCCTTTCTATCATGATTTTTTATGTTGTAGTCAAGCAGAGTAGAGGAAAATTTACCTTGAATAGAATATCCTTTATTGTCACATGTACTCAAGTATGGAAGTACAGGGGTACAGTGAAATATTTATAGTGTAACTCCACATGGCACCATCTTTGGTATAAAGTACCTAGGTATAGATCTCAGATGCAAAAAAAAGAAATAAAAGCAAAAAGACAGCAAAAATGTTGCATTGCTTACAGTTGTTCATAGTAGGTTAGAAATGTGAGAATAAAATTAAAAAGATAAGCATTACAATATTTCAGAAGGTGAGTGCAGAGGGCTTCCATAAAGGGTCTGCCCAGGCTCTCTCAAGTCATTAACCCACAACAGTCCCCAGTCCAACAATCAACCTCTCTACTCAGGCCTGCAGCCCCCTGGCCATTCCCACTCTGCTCACCTCCAGTCGCTGCCTGCTCCTGCTCCTGCTCTTGCTCTGCCCTGGGCCTCCAGCCTGTTGGCCGTCCCCACTCGACATGAACTCCAGCCCACTGGCTATCCCCACTCCACCATGGTCTTCAGCCTGCTGGTCGCCCCCACTCCATTCCATGCCTCCTGCCTCTGTACCTCAGGAGAGAACACCAAGAGCTAAAGGATATTATTTTTCTGGAACCAGGAAGTTTGGGATCTGCAATGAATTGGTTTTGTAGAAATGTTTTTAATTGGATAGTATTAACTTCACATGGTGCCCATAGTCACTTCTTTAGATTCAAGGGGATCTAATATGATCCAATATGCAGAACATAAATAGGTTTCCTAATTACTTCCAGATACCCCATTAAACTCTCAAAGAGTCTGCTTTCCTTTTTTAGAAATGAGCTACAACATAGGAGCATTGTGGAAAGAAATAATCACTATAATCCCTTTTTCCATACCAGTTTGAACAATCTTTCCCACCACTAACTCTCGCTTCTGTAAGAAAATCAGATGAATCTATTTCTCTGAAAGATAAGGAACATCTTTTCAGCTGCCCAATTGCCGACAACATTCCTTTGCCTATAACACCGTATTATCACAGTATTGTCTCTATCATTCCCTGAAGCTTGGTCCCTCATTAGTTTCTGCTCTTTTCCCCACACCCCCAAAAAATGCATCTCAATGATAAGCACTACTTCCTGACTTCTTGACCTACGTACACGCTAAACCAGGTTCATCCCATTCTGATATTCATTTTACTAGTATGAATCATGATTACATTTACACAGGAGCCAACCATCTACCTTTCAATCCCATCTTAATATTCAAGCCATATTTGTAATTCGTTGACTGGCAGAACGTGAGCATGACTGACAGAACTAAAACGTATTGCACACTTTTAACTGTCTATGAGAAAGTGACACCAAGCTGCTCTCTTGAACAATCTATGTAAAGGTACTGCTAAAGTGCTCTTAGATAGGGAGGTTGTGTCTTGCGGTGTTGAAGTAATGATGATGTATCTTTTTGGTGTAATACACATTGAACAGACATCGTTAAGCAGGTTATCAATCCAACAATCGGTGCAATTGTTTACTCTCCACTTGAGTCTCCTGTAATCCTTCCATGTCATCATAACTCTCTATTCCCATCTCTCACATGAGTCTGACATCGATAGTATTGGCTTCAACCATGCCCCGTGGTTCTAAATTCTTGGCACACTTTGGTAAAGAACTTATTTCTGAATTCCATGTTAGATTTTTTTTTCTTTCAATATTTTATATTTGTAGGCTCTAATTTAGCGTTTCCTCACAAGAGGGAACATAGTCCCCGTATCTTTTCTATTAAAACGTTTCATAAGTTTAAAAATCATGTTAGGCCAACCTCCACTATGTTCGATTTTTCAAAAGAAAGAAACTAACCCAGCCTGTCAATTTCTTATTGATATTTATACTCACCTTCCCCATCCTATTTTGCAATTATCCTTTTAAATCTTCTGTACAGTTTCTCCCGTGGCTCGGTTTCCTTTTATGATATGTTCCTTAAAACTTCAGACTCAGTGGCATCGTAGTCTGACTAGTTTCAATACGAGTTTTGAGTAACATCCCTACCACTTTAAGAATATGAATATATAATTGACTTATTTTTCTGTGATGTTTCTAAGCTGTGGTATGGCCTTTAGTGTTTTTGTGCTATTTTTGTTTCTCTTCCACATATAGAAGTTGGCGCATTTGGAGATGGTACTATTTCCACCACCTGTTGTCCCATTTCTGGCAATAGAGGGGGCGATTTCAGGTGGTGCTGAAAAAGATGTCTTTGAGAATTCTTGAAGTGTATGTTTGACTTCTCACAAATGTTCAGTCTTCAAACCTTCACTCCTCCCCAAGGCATTTACTGCCCTGACCTCTGAAACTGATCTCTGCAACACCCTCAAATAATGTTGATGCCCATGTCACAAAACTCAAGCCAGTTCAATGAAAGCATGCATGATACTCTATTCTGTTATTTCTGCTGCTTGTAATGTTTTATACATCGATCATAATATTCCTCCTCAAATATCTCCTTGCATTGTTCAACGTTGTAACATGGATTTTACTTGCTTCAAATACAGTAATCTAATTTAATCAGAACAACACTACTAATGGATTTTTTTTTCTTGCCTCATTTTTCTGGGGCATTTTGCCATTGCTACTGGTTGGGGTGGGTCTCATAAATTGCCTCGTCAAGAAGAAATGGAAATTGTTGATAACATTTGAGAGAAAAAATAAAATGCACAAAATATTGGAAAAGATGCATAATACTAATCTAAGAAATAGTAAAGCACCAAGCAGAGTCAGATCAATATGGAGTATAAATACAAATATATTAGTCACTCTATTTATATAAATCCATTGTATATGGTAAATAGTGTCAGTGTGATGTAGGTGCAGATAACCATTTGGAAATGTAATTGAAGATAAAGGTGATCTAGCTGCAAACTATGTACAACATTTGGGAGACTTTGGGAAGGAAAGGACGAAGAGTGACCATACTCATTGACAAGAATATTATAGTGCTGAAGAGTAAGAATGTCCTAAAGATGTCATGACAGAATCTATTTGGTTAATGATAAGAAAGAATAGACACCATTACAGCAGTCGGTACATTCTACAGGCCTTGAACTGGGTAATGAAATTCGAGAAATGTGGAAATTGTAGAGTGGTTATAATGATATTCCATCATTTGTCCTATTTTGTCTTTGAAGCATTTGTGTAAATGATAGCATGGTGAACAATTGTCTGAAATCCAAGGGTGTGTACTAGATCAGTGTTTTTATTCCAATTTTCAGTTGCTCTGGCACAGATCTGACATGGAGACAATGGCCCATGTGGGTTCCCTCTGTGTTGGAACCATACCTATAATTCTATTGCAATTTCCCTCTGCACCTTACTCAATGCTATAATCATACCCTACTAATCGCTATCATTCCTTGTCACAATATTTCACCAATATGGAATCTGGACTCTGGTTCCTTAATGCCAAATGTAAATTATTCAAGTTCCTTTAAAAGTGTTTGTTTTATTCTGCCTCACAGATGCTTGGATTATACATTCCAGGACATCTTTCTCAGCACCACCTGAAACTGCCCCCTCTATCACCAGAAACAGGACAACAGGTGGTGGAAATAGCACCACCTCCGAACACGACTCCAAGCTTCACCTCAAAAAGTCAATATTCTATGTATTACTTCATTGCCATGTATTGGGGGTTAACCTAACTTTAATCTTGTTGCAATCATTATTAGGTACATTCTAATCATGGCAGCGATCATAAAACGTCCATCCATTATGCCAAAGTAAACAGTAAAAGAGAGAAAGAGAGGAGGACCATGGAATGTGAGCCAAATTATATCGAGTATGCAACCATCCATTGAAGCTCTGTGAATAACCTGAACAGCCTCATCGTACCGCTTCCAAATAAGACCACCATTGTTCTATGCAAAATTAAAGGAAGTGTAAGGCACTGACAGCCATGTAACTGATAGTTCTTGAACGTTTTAGCTGTGAATGTGTATAATTCTGCAACTGTAGAATACACAAACATGTCAATGACTCAATCTGTTGAGGTCATGCATGTATTTGTAAACCTTCATAATCAGATCTTCATTATCCTGACCAAAAGTGTGCATCTTTCTTGTCTTGTCAAACTGAACATGTGGGTAACAGTTTGTCTGGCAAACTACTTCCTGTTGAGCAATTCTGATCACATTGTACACAGGCCAGAGGAAAATGTGGCTGCTGTTGCCTCCAAATTGAATTTTCTCGCCATCAATTGCACATACAGAAAACTTCATCAAAAATATAACATTTTTTACAGTTTACAATTTGTGCGAATATTGAATTAGCTTTTTTGTTGTAGATTTACCTTAGTTTCCCGCTGTATTAGAGTCATAGAGATGCACAGCATGGAAACAGACCCTTCAGTCCAACCTGTCCATGCTGACCAGATATCCCAACCCAATCTAGTCCCACCTGCCAGCGCCTGGCCCATATCCCTCCAAACCCTTCCTATTCAGGTACCCAACCAAATACCATTTAAATGTTGCAATTGTACCAACCTCCACCACTTCCTCTGGCAGCTCATTCCATGCAAATACCACCCATTGCGTGAAAACGTAGGCTCTTAGGTCTCTTTTACATCTTTCCCCTCTCATCCTAAACCATGCCCTTTAGTTCTGGACTCCGCAACACCAGGGAAAAGACTTTGCCTATTACCCTATCCATGCCCCTCATAATTTTGTAAACCTCTATAAGGTCATCTCTCAGCCTCTGACGCTCCAGGGAAAACAGCCCCAGCCTGTTCAGCCTCTCCTTGTAGCTCAAATCCTCCAAACCTGGCAACATCCTTGTAAATCTTTTCTGAACCCTTTCAAGTTTCACAACATCTTTCCGATATGAAGGAGACCAGAATTGCACACAATATTCCAATAGTGGCCTAACCAATGTCCTGTACAGCCAGAACATGACCTCCCAACTCTGTACTCAATACCCTGACCAAATGCCTTCTTCACCATTCTATCTACCCGTGACTCCACTTTTAAGGAGCTATTCCAAGGTCTCTTTGTTCAGCAACACTCCCTAGGACCTTACCATTAACAGTATAAGTCCTGCTAAGATTTGATTTCCCAAAATGCAGCACCTCGCATTTATCTGAATTCAACTCCATCTGCCACTTCTCAGCTCATTGGCCCATCTGGTCCAGATCCTGCTGTAATCTGAGGTAACCCTCTTCGCTGTCCACTACACCTCCAATTTTGGTGTCATCTGCAAACTTACTAACTGTACCTCTTATGCTCGCATCCAAATCATTTATGTAAATGACAAAACGTACAGGACCCAGCACCGATCCTTGTGGCACTCCACTGGTCACAGGGCTCCAGTCTGAAAAACAACCTAAATTATTGAAGTTTGTGCTTGATAGGTTCTCGCGATTAGTGTCATTGGATGGTTCTATAAGTTTGCTGAGAGTTTAATGCAATTAGAAGAAAATTTGTTTCTGTGTTAAAGGAACAATGGAAAATGAGTCAATATCTCAAATCCTCTGGCCTGCTCTACGGAGATTGTGCAATTTTGGCTCATTCTCCGAGGAAGCAGAAAGACAGAAACCACGGCAATAATCTTCCCACCGAGGATAGAAGTTGTGAACTTTCGTGTGTGAGGCAAATGTGAAAACTACTACTATGGAATTTGTGTAAGGCGTTTGTGGACTATCTATTACTTAATTTGGTGCACCAGATGTGGTTCTGTATTCTTAATGCATTGTCCATTAGAATCCAATCGATTTCAGATTGTATTTAATAACTGACTAAGAGCCTATTGTCTTGTTTTCTTTGATTCATTTCTAGCATTCATTGTCAACCTAAATATTATTTGCCATTTATTAGGACAACGTTTGGAATGTTCTGTGCTAATTCTAAGAATTGGCACAGGTGGCTCCCTTATTTCAGGAATCACCAAATGTGTAGAAATCGAGCAATAATTAGTGAACATCTGCACTTTTATCCTCACTATTGAATTAAGGTGATTGATCAAGCAGCTGAAGTTAAGTGGGCCTAGAACAGTAACCTGAAAAACAACTACAGCGATGTTCAAGGGTTGGAATGATTTGTTTCCAAAAATCACATCCATCTTTCTTCATGCTAGGTATGACTTCAACCAATGAACAGTTTATTTCCCTAATTCTAATTGACTTCAATCTTATTTGGGCTCCTTGACACCACATTCAGTCAAATGTTGTCTTGATATAAAGAACAGTCACTCACATCACCTCTGGAGATCAGCTCTTTTTCTGGATCAAAGCAGCAGCGACATCTCAAATGGCAGAACCCAAACTGATCATCAGTAAGAAGCTTATTGCTGTGTAAGTGCTGCTTGATAGCACTGTTGACAAACTTCTCTATTGCTATTGAAAGAGGTGATGGAGTATTGTCCATAATACATGGTGCTCTGAGTATGAATGTGTCAGACTGTTGTTTGCCTAATTATTGAGCCAGATCTCCCAGTTTTGGCACAAGTTAATATGCAGAATCCACAACATGGGCCATGTTTATTAAATCTGCTTGGGATGATGCCGAGTGGAGCTGTTTCAAAGGATATTTCAG
The DNA here is from genome assembly GCF_020745735.1 of Hemiscyllium ocellatum. Lineage (NCBI taxonomy): Eukaryota > Metazoa > Chordata > Chondrichthyes > Orectolobiformes > Hemiscylliidae > Hemiscyllium > Hemiscyllium ocellatum. The sequence continues at coordinate 13,788,757 of NC_083435.1, forward strand.
AACTAAACCCGTTGCTGTCAGTCTGGACTGAAGTGTAGGCCAGAGCAGGAAAGAATGCTTTAATGTTCATTAAAGGATATTAACGAATCAGGTGCAGAGTTGCAACAATAGATATTGCTTTCTTATTCACTGATGTCTCGCTTTTTAATTTCAGATCTTATATACCATCTGCCTTGTTGAGATTTCGGCTCACGTTCACAAAGCATTACCACACCAGTGGCATCAGCACTTCAGCTACTACTACATGTGTGGGAGACAGTGTCACATTTCTACTAGGCACTGCTATGGGTGGCACGGTGGCACAGTGGTTAGCACTGCTGCCTCACAGCGCCAGAGACCTGGGTTCAATTCCTGCCTCAGGCAACTAACTGTTTAGAGTTTGCACATTCTCCCTGTGACTGCGTGGGTTTCCTCCCACAGTCACAAAGATGTCCAGGTCAGGTGAATTGGCCATGCTAAATTGCCTGCAGTGTTTGGTGTGGGGGAATGGGTGGGTTGTGCTTCATTGGGTCAAAGAGCATGTTTCCATAGTGTAAGTAATCGAATCTATTTTGAATGGCCTGGTTCAGCTTTTAAGGTTATGCCCACTTCTTGGGCTGCCCAATCAATACAAGTTAATGGGACTAGCTGGGTAGCTCTTCTGGGAGCTGGTACAGACACGATTGGTTGAATGGCCTCCTTCTATACTGTAAACTTTTATCATTCTCAATGTTTACTGCTATTACTCATCTCAACTGCAACATAAATCTGAAAAACGAAGTCAATTCCCATGGTGGACATTTAAATTGAGAACAATACAAGACAAAACAATCTGACACTTGGAATTCTGTAAAAATTAACCTGCTGCCCAAAGCTTCATCTGTGTCTAGATTTTGGCTCATTGTTTTAAACATAATGCCATCAAAACTTCAGCAGGCAGTTTCTTAACACACATGCACAGCCACAAACACACACACACCAAGTCAAATTCATCCATCAATCCATGTAGACCTGGTACAGCTCTAGACCCAACCAGACCTCAAGATGGATGTGATTTTTGGAAACAAATCATTTCAACCCTTGGACATCTCCATCTGCTTACCTTGTTTCCCTCCTTTAAGGAAATCTTTAGACCTGCTCCTTTGGCCAAGATTTTTAACAAAATAGCCTCCTCTCTCTCTCTCTCTTATTGGATAATGCTGTTGAAAAGCACCTTGCCACGTGAATGATTAGACTTACAGTGTGGAAACAGGCCCTTCGGCCCAACAAGTCCACACCGACCCGCCGAAGCGAAACCCACCCATACCCCTACATTACCCCTTACCTAACACTACGGGCAATTTAGCATGGCCAATTCACCTGACCCGCACATCTTTGTGACTGTGGGAGGAAACCGGAGCACCCGGAGGAAACCCACGCAGACACGGGGAGAACGTGCAAACTCCACACAGTCAGTCGCCTGAGTCGGGAATTGAACCCGGGTCTTCAGGCGCTAGGAGGCCACCGTGCCGCCCACAATGATATAAGTCTGAATGGACATTGTTGTACAATTACACAATCTTGCTCAACCAGTGAAGTGAAACAGAGTGTAAAAAGAAGTAAAACACTTTGAAGGCTTGTATATACCGATCTAACTAACTGGAAATAATATAAAGACAGCTAAAGCTACAGCTAAATTTGCTAACGCCGCAAGATGGTAACGTAAGCATTTTTTTCAATGGCATGAAAGATGACCACAACACCTTCTAAAACTGTATTATGATAAAGGGTTTAGTTAAATAATTGCTGGCGCTTAATAAGACGCAATTCTATTTTATTACGGAATCAAAACATGGCTAATTTACAATACCGTTCTTTACATAAGTCTTCACAGTTGGAAGATGCAAATAAAATGCCAGGATAACAGGAAGGATTCAAACAAGTAAAGGGGCTCAAATGTTCAGCCCCACCCCAACTTGTCACATGTTATGGTAATTTCCCCAAAGGTTACGGGAGCCAAACTGACAGGACGTGTAATTCAAAGTGCAGCCTAACACACGGGGACATGAACCTAACTTTTACAAAAGGTAGTTTCTGGAATTTCAATTTAATTAATAAGCCTGAAATTAAAAGGTGGTCTCAATAATGGTGACCATGACAACTATTACTGTTTGTGAAAACCCGCCTGGTTCATAAACGTCTCTTAAGGAAGGAAAGTGGGCATCGTTAATCCAACAGGTGACACAAGATCGACAGCAACACGGTTGACTGTGAAATGCCTTTCGCATTTGACTAGCAATTTATTCAGTTCAAGACCAAACGAGGGATAGGTAGGGGATGTCAGCGTTTCCAGTGAAGTCAGCATCCCAAACAAATTGCCTTGACGTGTTGCTGAAAGAGCACATCAGACTGAAAATAGATACATCGCTGCAGCATTTTTTTTTCTTTTCACCACGGGTTAGATTGCAAACCATACCTAATCAGGAATTGTCCATATTTAAGAAATCCAAAAGTATAGCGTTATGGATAGGCCAGACCACTCTAAAGGTTCTTCAGCAGGCAGCCCAAACCATAACTTTGCAATTTGTTTCAGTAAGTCTACAGTGAAAATTGCCCAAAGTTAGCAAGGTTGAGTACTAAGTTTTAAAATGGACAAAGATTTATTCACGTAATTACACAATGAAACATAAAGAACAGAATAAAGAACATCTACAGAACTCAGTCTATCCAAACTAGCCTTAATTATGCTGTTCTGAATATACACAACAGTCCCAGTACGCAAACCCCCTTAAAACACTGTTTTAAAAAAAGGAGCAGATGCATCCAGTTTGAGGTTAGAAGGGTAGAAAGAGAGAGAGAGCCTGTTTTCATACAGCTCACTGTTGAACTCTCAACTAGTTCTGGACTGAACTGCTCAGCTAGAGAGCTGACCACTCCCCTTTCATTACACAGGTCACTTCTGACTCATGACCACTTTGACCTATAGTCTCATCTGTTTACATATCTCAATACCCTTTAATCTCTGTACCAAACCAGTCTAATCAGAGCCGGGCCCATTTATGACCCCTCTGAAAAAACCAAAGACACAGTGTCCTTGAGAAAAGGAACCAGTTTTTAGAAAAAAATCAACCAGTTTTGTGACAATAGGAATGAAATATAATGAGACTATTAATCTAACTTAGAATGTGGGGACGTTACTAGAACATGTGACAAGTTTGGGTAGGGCTCAATATTTGAGCAAGCAGTTGAGCTGATTAGGAAGACCAACCTGGATTTGTACATTTAAGAGATGCCTGATGCAACTAGGAATTTTTTTTCATAAGTTAATTAATGTGGTTGCTAAAGAAATTATTATGTTATTTACTTATATGAACACCACAGTCTTTTAAGAAGGTTCCAAATAAGAGCCTGCTATGAAAGTGTATGAAGTTGGAAGAAACGTATGTGTTGAGTTAGGGAGCTTCTTTTTTGGTACTAGGTAAAGAGTAGGGAAAATGGCCATCAATTCCTATTGGTCGGATGTGACTACTGTTGTACCCCAGTGACCGTTGCACGCAGCTTTCCATTATACATTTGTATGACTAGGGTCAACTGTATCTAAGTCAGCTAATGACTGCAAATTTGGAAGCTAAGGAAACTAAATTAGAAGAGAGCATTGCAGAGGAGATGTTGATTGATTAAGGGTGGAGAATTGATGTGGGACAATATGAAGTCATCCACTTTGTGCTTAAGAAACATATATCAAAGTATTTTAATAGGAAGAAAGGCTGGTATTTGTGATCAACCAAAGGGCACACAAGAAACCAGAGGAAAACTGAGAGTGAATGGGAGTCAACGTTAAGCTCTCCACTGGTTAGAATCACCAGTAAAATGGTTACAGTCATTCCAGGTCATTCATCTTAATCCCAGGACATCTCCACATGAAGCTGTCAGGGTAAAAACATTGCCCAACCATCTTCAGCTGATATATCAACAGCCTTCCTTATATCATGAGGTCCGGGGAGGGATGTTCACAGATAATTGCACAATGTTTAGCACCTTCAATCACTTGATGAAGGACCGATGCTCCGAAAGCTAGTGTGCTTCCAATTAAACCTGTTGAACTATAACCTGGTGTTATGTGATTTTTAACGTTGTATACCCCAGTCCAACACCAGCATCTCCAAATCATGAGCTCTGATGTGAAAGCAGCCTATGCCCATATACAACAACAATTGGTCAAATCTAGGCCTGGGCTGATAAATGGTTAGTAATTTTAATAATACTTAGAATCACATATTAGGTAATGACTGCCTCTAACAAGACATAATCTTAATATCTTGCCTCGCTATTCAACAGATGAATCCACTAGCAAATGTCTGGTGTTACTACTGCCAGGAAATGATCAAGACCAGCAATATGAATATTATGGTTGTAAGAGCACATTAAAATCTAGGAATTCTACAGCAAGTAGCTAAACACCTGATTCTCCAACTCCTGTCTGCGATCTACAATTTACAATGGGCCAAACAGATTGGAAAAGGAGGGAAAGTAGGGCAACATAAAAACTAATAGCAAAAGCTTCTATACGTTTGTGAAATAAAAATGATTGGTGAAGACAAATGTAAGTGACTTTCAGTCAGAAATATGGAAAGTTATATTTGAGATTAAAGATATACCAGTCCAATTAAATACATATTTTGGTTCTGTCTTCACAAAGGACAGCATAAATTGTGTTCAAAAAATTTTAGGGGTCATAGTGTAATGTAATTAAAATTGGAGCGTTACAGGCACAGATACCAATGTTAATTTATGATGTTATGGTGATGACACAGGCATGAATCAAGGATGGGCAAGGAAAAATCTAACACATGAAAGGAGAGAGTAAAAATCTGAAGGGAAATAACAAAAAAATGCCAACAGTAGTTTAATGGGCGTCTTCAATTATCCAAATATAGACTGTGATACCGGTAGTGTAAGAAGCAGAACGGTGCAAGTGTTTTTAGATTGAATTCTGAAAAATGTACTTCTGCAGTCCAAATGCCAGTTGGGATTGTAATTTTCACCTTATTGCCCGGGCTGGAAAAGTGTAATTTAGAAATGGTGTTCGATGCCAATTTTCTGCTCTAATAACTGTACTTCAAACAAAACTAGGGGCTTCTCCCATTACCTGTGGCACAGCGTTGGTTGTTGCTCCATACATTTCTCAAACATATAGTACTGACTTTCACAGATTGAGGAGTTTCCAGAGAGCACCTGCCTGAAAACCAGCATATAATCTGGACAGGAAACAAAAAAAACCCTCCGAATCTCTAACTTGTATGGTGTTTAATCTGGTGACGAAAACAACCAGGTTTTGTTGTCTTTGATTTGATGGAGCCTCTGTAACCATCTTCTCGCAGACGCTGAGAGGACGTCTGAAAAACTGCTCACGTCAGTTCTTCAGCTGACCACGAGATGGAGCCCGTTGTAAAGTAGAAACTACAGCTATTCAGCTCACTGCACTAAATATAGAGCAAAAAAAAATGGATCGGACAAAAATTAAAAGGAAACGGGATAATTTTTGGTGAACACAGATGGTAATTAAACGGTGGGTAAATTATTCAGTATGCATTAATTCGTTTGATCTGCCATTGATGTCCTTAATATTTCAAGTTCCAATTAAAATGCAAAACTAGGCAAATTTCAGAATTTTATTAGAGCAGACGATTTCATTCGATGTGTTTAGTCATGGGATATGAACATTTATTAACCATCCATAATTGCTGTCGAGAAGTTTTCGCTGATCTCTTCTTTGAACAGTTGAATGCCGTCTGGCGAAGGTCTGTCAGGCTTTTGTGGATGAAGAAAAGGCAATTAGTTCCAACTCAATTTACCGTATGACTTAGAAAAGACTTGCAAGTGATGATGTTGCCATATCTCTGCTTCCTTATTCGTCTAACTAGCAAAGGTTGTGAGTTTGAAAGATACGTTCAATATGACTCAAGTGATGACAAAAATATCTCCACAACTAGTATGTTTTAAAAAAAACCAGCATGAATTTTTGAAAGGCAACTCATGGTTAACAATTCTACAGAAGTTTTTGGGGAGATGTATCGAGTAGATTACATGAAGGAAACCTGTGATTGTAGTCTAGTTGGATTTCAAAAGGCTCCTGCTGAAGAGCTTAGTGGTCAAAGTGGTCAATGAGATAGAGGAAATACATTAGCATGGATTACAAATTGATTGGCAGACAGGAAGCAGAATGGGAAAAATTGTGCACGCAATGCCTAGTGGGATACCAGGTAAATTAATGTTGAGCCCCAATTTCTCATGATATATATAAATGGTCTGGAAGAGGGACCTAAATGCAATATTTCCAAGTTTGCTGATGACACAAAAGTGGGCAGAATTGTGATCATGGTTATGAAAAGAATGCAAGATGATTTCAAGGATATATAGACAAGTTGAGTGAATGGCGAAGCACGAGGCAGTTGACGTACAGTGTGGCTAATTGACGTTACACACTTAGGCATGAAAAACAGAAAGGAAATGTATTATTTAGGAGTGATTTATTGGTAATTATCAAAGGGGATCTGTATGTCTTTATACACGAGTCAATGAATGCAGACAGATGCAGCAAGTAACTGTGAAGCTGAATGGTATATTGGTATTCATGGCAAGAGGAGAAAGTGAGGTCTGCAGATGCTGGAGATCAGAGCTGAAAATATGTTGCTGGAAAAGCGCAGCAGGTCAGGCAGCATCCAAGGAACAGGAAATTTGACGTTGGTTTGGTATTCAGAAATAAGGGTATTTTATTGCAGTTATACAGAGCTTTGGTCAGATCGCACTTGCAGTATTTCATGCAGTTTTGGTCTCCCCACATCATAGAAGATATACTTGCCAAAGAGGGAATGCAGCATAACTTCACTTGGTTGATAGTGGGGACAGGAGGATTGTCCTGTGAAGAGAGATTGGTTCAATTGGTCCAGTATTCACTCGAATTTGGAAGGATGAGAGAGGATCTTATTGGATTATGCAAAACTCTAACATGGCTAGACAGATTAGATGCAAGAAGGATTTTTTTTCCTTGGTCGGGGATTTTAGACACGGGTACAGTCTCAAGATATGGGGTAGACCATTTAGGATTGTGGTGTGTTATGACACAGCAGTGAATCCCTCTGCTAGATAAACCAAACACCTAGAAAAACTCGCCTTGCCTTGTAATCTGCTAAATTATGAGTAATAGAGAGTTCACAAACTCCACTATTTAAAGAAGATTGCATCAATTTATTTTTAACTCCAAAAGTTAAAGAATATTAAACAACAACTATTCACAAATCTAAGCCCCTCTTTCTCTTCACTGCTTATTACCCGCTTCTGACTCTATAACAATATGCTGCTCCAATAAGACACTTATTAAAATTACATCAACTTAATTTCAAAAACCACACTTCAACTGTCATCTTTTGTGACTTTACTCTTCTGGTTTCTAAGTTCTCTGTGTCGATTTCTTTCTTTTGAATGTGAGCATGTTTCATATAAAAAGATAGCACATATAAAAATGTATCTTTAGTAGAGAGGTTTCTTAATTTTTTTTGGGTCTGTCTCGATGTCAGTTGCTCTCCCTCTAATTTTCAAACTGCCCGCATTTTTATACCCCCAACATCAGATTGTGTCATTGGTTCAATGTTGGCAAAAGAATAAATTCGAATCCAGTTGTGTTTTGGTATCCTGGGGCATAATTTAAACTGATTGGTTACATTTGAATTGCAATCAAATCGGCAACTAAAACTCAGGTATCTATTTCACAACCAAATGTTATATATTTTCAATTTTCCAGTTCACTCTGCGAATGCCACCTAGTCATAAACACAGGTACGTGTAAGCTCGCAGTTCAGAACAGCATGCACTCTCTCTTGAAGGTACAGCATACTCCTTCAACTTCATAACAGATGAGAAAAGAAAAGTCTTCCCCTGAAAGAGAGTGAACCTTTGGAACTCTCGACCGCGGAAGGCTATGGAGGCCAAGTCACTGAAAATACTCAGTTATTTTGTCATTTACATAAATGATTTGGATGCGAGCATAAGAGGTACAGTTAGTAAGTTTGCAGATGACACCAAAATTGGAGGTGTAGTGGACAGGGAAGAGGGTTACCTCAGATTACAACAGGATCTGGAACCAGATGGGCCAATGAGCTGAGAAGTGGCAGGTGGAGTTTAATTCAGGTAAATGCGAGGTGCTGCATTTTGGGAAAGTAAATCTTAGAAGGACTTATACACTTAATGGTAAGGTCCTAGGGAGTGTTGCTGAACAAAGAGACCTTGGAGTGCAGGTTCATAGCTCCTTGAAAGTGGAGTTGCAGGTAGATAAGATACTGAAGAAGGCATTTGGTATGCTTTCCTTTATTGGTCAGGGTATTGAGTACAGGAGTTGGGAGGTCATGTTGCAGCTATACAGGACATTGGTTAGGCCACTGTTGGAATATTGTGTGCAATTCTGGTCTCCTTCCTATTGGAAAGATGTTGTGGAACTTGAGAGGGTTCAGAAAAGATTTACAAGGATATTGCCAGGGTTGGAGGATCTGAGTTACAGGGAGGGGCCGAACAAGCTGTGGCTGTTTTCCCTGGAGCGTCGGAGGCTGAGGGGTGACCTTATAGAAATTTACAAAATTATGAAGGGCATGGATAGGATAAATAGACAAAGTATTTTCCCTGGCGTCAGGGAGTTCAGAACTGAAGGGCATTGGTTTTGGGTGAGAGGGGAAAGATGTAAAAGAGACCTAAGGGACAACATTTTCACACAGAGGGTGGTACATGTATGGAATGAGCTGCCAGAGGATGTGGTGGAGGCTGGTGCAATTGCAACATTTAAGAGCCATCTGGATGGGTATATGAATAGGAAGGGTTTGGAGGGATATGGGCCGGGTGCTGGCAAGGTGGGACTAGATTGGGTTGGGATATCTGGTCGGCATGGGTGGGTTGGACCGAAGGCTCTGTTTCCATGCTGTACATCTCTATGACTCTATGACTCTAAATACTTAGTTAGATTCTAAAAGCACCAAAGGGTAGCTGGTGAAAGCGAGAAGGGGACATTGAGATAGAAGAGCAGCTCATATCATTTTGAAAGATAGAGCAGACTCAACGTGTGAATGGCAAATTCCTGCTCCTGATTTCTATATCTGGCTTCTGAAGGCTTTACCTGCCACGATCCTCACAAATGTTTGTCATCAATGAAAGTGCTTCCATACCCACTTGCAAGAACAATTCAATGACCTGTCACAAAATTCAAGGAGATTAGCTGCTTTCACCAGTTTATTCAAAGTGAGGGTAAACATTGGGTTGGAGTGGGGGATTGATCTGATCAAATTTATGAGGGATGCATTCAGTGAAAATTACCCTGCGTGTTTCCATCAGCAGTTGTTCATGCATTTTATGTCCCCACAAACTGTATCAGTATCAAGGGATGTGGCCAGATACTTTCAGGAACTGGTCCATCCTACAGATTTTATGGCAAATTTCCTTCTGTACTTGTATCAGCATATGAGCATTCTTCGCTCCACTCGCTAGGTCACTTCCAAGTCCAAAGCAAAGTGAATTTTCCACTTTTTCCTGCAGGTGTGGATCAACCACACAGATGACTCTTGCATTTCATAAGAACTAAATCTAATTTGCTCAAGAGGAGCTTCATTCTGTTTGAAGGCAACACACTTTTTCTTATAGAGGTGATTGATTAATGCTTGTTTTCATATAAATGCTAAGTCGATTCTAGTCCCATCTCAATTTTCATCTGTTCATTGAAATGATAGATCTAGGACAATTAGAATTTTATGAATTAAGTATTTCAAGAGATGCCAAAAGGGGGACCAGTTAAGAAACTGAACAGCCCTGATTTGACTGAATGGGTGTAGCAGCATCTTGTCCTTTTAGATATTTTAAATCACCATCTTCAGAGATGTTATGACACACATTTGGAGCAGATAGGACTTGAACACGGACCTTCTAGCGCTGAGGGAGGGACATTACCACAGTACTGCAAGAACTCCTAGGGGTTTATCCTTTCAGGAGGGAAATCTGCTGTCCTCACCTGATCGGGAGCGCACGTGACACTGGACCCAATGCAACATGGTTGATTCTTCACTGCTGTCTGAAATACTCATTCGGTTCAAGGGTAATTAGAGACGGGCAACAAGTGTTGTCCTAGTTGGCAATGCCCACATCCAATTAAACATTTTTCTTTTCAAAAAGCTCCTGTTCCTGTTTTTCCTTATAGTAGCACTAACAATGGAGCACTTCCACATGCTTTTAGTCGTCATGAATCCCCAGGATTTTGTAAAGGCAAATCTTAGCAGGATTTATACACTTAATGGAAAGGTCCTGGGAGTGTTCCTGAAAAGTGTGATCTTGGAATGCAGGTTCATAGTCCCTTGCAAGTAGAATTGCAGTGGATAGGATAGTGAAGAAGGTATTTCCTTTATTGGTCAGAGTATTGAGTAAAGAGCTGGGAGGTCATGTTACGGCTGTACAGGAAGTTGGTTAGGCTATTTTTTGGAATATTGCATGCAATTCTGGTCTTCTTCCTATCCGAAGGCCGTTATGAAACTTGAAAGGGTTTGGAAAATATTAACAAGGATGTTGCCAGGGTTGGAGGATTTGTGCTATAGGGAGAGGCTGAACAAACTGGGGCTGTTTTCACTGGAGCGGCTGAGGGGCGACCTTATACAGGTTTATAAAATCATAAGGAGCATGGATAGGATAAATAGACAAGGTCTTTGTCCTGGGATGGGAGAGTCCAGAACTAGAGGGTATAGGTTTAGAGTGAGAGATGAAAGACATAAAAGGGACTGAAGGGGCAAGGTTTTCACACAGAGGGTGATGCGTGCATGAACTGAGCTGCCAGAGGAAGTGGTGGAGGCTAGTTCAATGACAGCGTTTAAAGGGCATCTGGGTGGGTAAATGAATAAGAAGGTTTTAAAGGGATATGGGCCAAGTGCTGGCAAATGGGACTAGTTTAGGTTGGAATATCTGGTCTGCATGGACAAGCTAAACCGAAAGGTCTGTTTCCGTCCTATATATCTCTATGACTCTTAATAACTCAGATGTGCGAGAAAACTCCTCAAAGTGTGTTAGCACCGCCGAGAACTGCGCCCCCTGCTGCATCTGCGTCTCTCTCCCAGCAGGTTTAAGATCGACTCCAAAGTGAGAAATGGAGCTAATGCAGGGTAATTCTCAGTATGAGGCTCACAGTTTATTTCGAGTAAAAAGTGAGGTCTGCAGACGCTGGAGATCAGAGCTGACAATGTGTTGCTGGTTAAAGCGCAGCAGGTCAGGCAGCATCCAAGGAACAGGAAATTCGACGTTTCGGGCACAAGCCCTTCATCAGGCTTGTCATTCCTGATGAAGGGCTTGTGCCCGAAACGTCGAATTTCCTGTTCCTTGGATGCTGCCTGACCTGCTGCGCTTTAACCAGCAACACATTTTCAGCTCACAGTTTATTTCCCCTTGTATAGGAATGTCCCGTGGATTACCTGTGCCTAATAATGGCGAATAACGTCTGCACAGAACTGCATGCAATGATCGTCCTGCTTTTCCTGTGATTCCTGCTCGATTCCCCTTGGAGAAATGTTTAGTACATAAATGGCATTCGATCCAGACCGAGCACTCCCAGGAACCATCCTAGCCCCACATCCTCAACCACCCAACCCCACCCCCAGCCCGGGAACGAGCCGGAAGTTTCACAACATTGTATAGAGGCTGAGATGAACATAGCGCCTCTGACGGTTCGCCTCTGACCATGCGCCTCGCTAAAGCACTGGACAATAGCAACAGCCTGTCAGAGTTTCCGTTGATCAGCGCTGGCGTCCGAGCTGTCAAAGATTGTGCAAACACCCGGCGTGGCTGCAACAACAGCGGGAAAGCTCTGCAAAGAAGCAAACCAGGAGAGCCAGTGCGGAAATTTGAGCGGCGGTCATCCACACCCCCACCCCCGCCAAAACATACACATTCATTTCTCTGCACCCACACACCATTCAATACGCGTGAGTTTCCATGCGGGTGACTGTTTCTGCAACTGCTCGGCATGATAACAGAGAATTCAGTTAAAAAGTGTGTTTGTGTACTTTACTCAATTTGCACTAATTAATCATTGCCGCTAGCAAACGGTTTTGAAACAGTAATCTTGCCGTTTCTTACACCGTCATTTTGCGTTCAGTGCAGATTTCAGCCAAATATCCTGGTGATTTTCTAAAAAGCAAGGTAGAGAAGGATATGAAAATAAAATGAACAGAAGCAGGTACAGTATTACCTTGTCAGTGGCCTTGTAAATCAGATACCGGTATAATGCTACAAGGGATGAAATCCCATTGTAGTGTCTAGTGCAATTTAAATTCCATTTAAAAATCTGCGATTGACTGCTTAAACTACACAAACCCATCCAGTTGCAAGGGAAATATGTCACCCTCATCTGATCCGCCCCAAATGCGAATCTAAAACACACAATTCACTTTCAACTTGTCTCGGGAATAGCCCCAAAAAAACCAATTCAGTTCAAGCCCAGTGAGGGGCGTCGGTATCTTATTGGAGGTGCTAGGGGCAGAAGCACGTGCGGGACCCCAGCCAAGACCCAATCCCCTATTTCTGTAGAGGTAATACACGAGGAAGAACTTTGCAGTTTAACATGCACAATATGTTCCTGTGTCTTACATCGCCATGCACTGAAAGACAAGGACTGCGTTCAGCAATGCTGGGCTCTGGGAGGCTTAATAAGTTCATCACGAAATGTCAGCTTTCTGCTCTTTAAAGATTGTGTCAATAAATAAGCCAAACATCTTGATCAGATACCGTGAGACGATTCGCACCAAAGCATAAACTGTTGGGACATAGAAGTGCTAACTGCTTTCGTTTCACACCACAAGGTGTTTTGCTCAACTTTGCATTTGTAGGTGCGAAAACAAAAAAACTTCTGCAAAATTCAACAATCAATACATACTTTATTACACAAACTCCCACTCGTTAACTCCCAATTGATTTGGCAGAACGCCTGAGGTAGTTGGACATGACATGAGGTGAGGTGACCAGGACATTCCCCCCCGCCCAGTCATCCCAGCTGACTCCCGGCCTGACTTATGAAAGGAGGACTCCAGTTGATACTTGGTCAAGTGATCTCCCACGAGAGTTGAGGGGTGGGGTTGGATCTGTTAGCTGGGAACTCCGGGCTGGCTCAATTTCAACTGGCTTAAAAGAGGTCGGATAGGACTGACTCTTACCCCTTGCCTCTCCACCCGCAGTGCAGGAAGCGGGGCGTGGGTGACTCGCTGAAAACAGCAGCGGACTGAAGGATCAGTGGAGACTCAACCAGCCAAGATCCCAGGTAACTTGACCCGAATACGCCCGTGGATGGAATCGGTTCTGAAGGACTGATTTCCGCTGAAGGCAATGGGGGGTGATAGTGACTGGAGTGCAGACAAATGTGAACTCGGGGTGATGTGTGGAGGAGGAGGTTAGGGGGCAGGGGAGCAGGGAGTCCGTGTACCCAGCCAATTATTCATAGTGTCCCAAACGTACTCATTTCCACTTATAACCACTTCACTGTCCAACATCTTCATCCCTCGGTGCAAATCATGAATTCTAAAATGGCGACTAATAGGGTTTGGAGGGCTGTAATCTTGGCATGATTATCTATTCATTTTTGACGTGACAGGAATCAAGCAAAATATTAAAACAACACAGAAAAAAGGAAATCGTCTCTAGCCTTCGGGAAAGACTGTGGCGTGGCTGAGGATCCTAAATAATGTATGTTTGAGCAGTAGTTGTACATTTCCTCTGTTGTTGAGGTTAGGTCTGTCTGCCATGGTTTGGCTCAACATGGATGTAGTCCGCATTCTCCATCTTGTAGTGCCCTTTGGGTTTTCTTTTCTTTCTCTTCTCCTCTTGACCAGAGCTCGAAGTTTTTCCCTCTCGGTGCTTTGAAAACAACGGTCACAATGGTGAGATCGGTTTTTCCCAAGCCACCCAGCTGAAGGACAACTACAGATGAGCGAGAAAACGCTAGCCATGACAAGTGAACAAAGTTTTTTTTAAAATCACACAACACCAGGTTATAGTCCGACACGTTTAATTGGAAGCACACTCGCTTTCGGAGCAACGCTCCTTCATCAGGTGATTTTAGATTACATTACAGTGTGGAAACGGGCCCTTCGGCACAGCAAGTCCACACCGACCTGCAACCCACCCATACCCCTACACCTACCCCTTACCCAACACTAGGGGCAATTTAGCATGGTCAATTCACCTGACCTGCACATCTTTGTGACTGTGCAGACACGGGAAGAATGTGCAAACAATCGCCTGAAGTGGGAGTTGTACCCGGGTCTCTGGCGCTGTGAGGCAGCAGTGCTAACCACTGTGCTACCGTGCCGCCCATAAGACTTTTGGACTATAACCTGGTGTTGTGTGATTTTTAACTTTGTACACCCCAGTCCAACACCGGTATCTCCAAATCATGACAGTGAAGCCCACATCCCACGAATGAGATTGTGGCTGAATTTTCAAACCACTTTCCTGCCTTTTTCACCATTCTCCCCAATTTATTCGACAAGAGGGAGGAATAGCCAGAAAACCCCACTGTAGTTTCAACACAACGTTTTTTTTCTCTTAAGATGATATTAAACTTCACAGAGGGGCCGATCTGGAAGGATATGACGTAGAAGGACAGAGACTGCATCTCCAATGTCCACCAGACAAAACTATGAATGAATGCCTCAGATCAGATATTTTTAAAATATCAAATGTGTGAAGGTCTAATCGAGACTGGAGGATTCACCCAGCTTGAGCTGGAGGGAGCATATTGAAAGACAATTCTCGGAATAAATTTTCCAGGAAGGCAATGAAAACGAACATAAACAAATTTTTAGGAGCAAAAAAATGCTGTTGGACTGATTTCAGAAGTACTGAATGTCTATTTAAGACTCAAGATAATATCTAGCCATTTGTGGGATTTTTGGTTGTATTAAAAAGTAAAGGGGGACATTCTGTTCTGTAATTTAAAGGATAAGTTAACTGCAAAAAACGTCAATGTTTCATTTAGCTTGTTGAAATCAAAATTTGAAGACTTGAAATCCTGTGGTTTTCCTTTAAGTTGCTCACTGGGATGTTGTTTTACTTTGCACGGTGGCTCAGTATTTAGCACTGCTGACTCACAGAACTAGGGATTCAGGCTCGATTTTGGCGTCAGGTGACTGTCTGTGTGGAGATTACACATTCTCCCCATGGGTTTCCTATGCATGGTCCGGTTTCTTCCTACTGTCCAAAGATATGCTCAATTGTCTAGAGTGTCCAGGGATGCGTAGATTAGGTGCATTAGTCATGGAGAATATAGGGTTATGGGGATTGGATAGGGTGGTAGGTCTGCATGGGATGTTCTTTGGAAGGCTGGTATTGGCCGAATGGCCTCCTTTTGCACAGTAGGGATTCTAGCTGGAATGAAAGCTATTAAGTTTTTGGAGAGGATATATGAGGAAATGGCATCAGGATTTCAGATAGATAGGATAGCCATTTTATTTACTTAAAGTAGAACATTTGAAGGAACGGGCAGATGGAGTTTAACTCAGATAAATGCGAGCTGTTGTATTTTGTGAAAGTAAATCTTAGCAGGACTAATACACTGAATGGTAAGGTCCTAGGGAGTGTTGCTGAACAAAGAAACCTTGGAGTGCAGGTTCATAGCTCCTTGAAAGTGGAGTTGCAGGTAGATAGGATAGTGAAGAAGGCGTTTGGTATGCTTTCTTGTATTGGTCAGAGTATTGAGTACAGGAGTTGGGAGGTCATGTTGCGGCTGTACAGGACATTGGTTAGGCCACTGTTGGAATATTGTGTGCAATTCTGGTCTCCTTCCTATCGGAAAGATGTTGTGAAACTTGAAAATGTTCAGACAATATTTACAAAGATGTTGCCAGGGTTGGAGGATGTGAGCTATAAGGAGAGGCTGAACAGGCTGAGGCTGTTTTCCCTGGAATGTCGGAGGCTGAGGGGTGACCTTAGAGAGGTTTACAAAATTATGAGGGGCATGGATATGATAAATAGACAAAGTCTTTTCCCTGGGGCTGGGGAGTCCAGAAGTAGAGGGCATAGGTTTAGGGTGAGAGGGGAAAGTTGTAAAAGAAACCTAAGGGGCAACCTTTTCACATAGAGGGTGGTACATGTGTGGAATGAGTTGCCAGAGGAAGTGGTGGAGGCTGGTACAATTGCAACATTTAAGAGGCATTTGGATGGGTATCTGAATAGGAAGGGTTTGGAGGGATATGGGCCGGGTGCTGGCAGGTGGGACTAGATTGGGTTGGGATATCTGATCGGCATGAATGGGTTGGACTGAAGGGTCTGTTTCCATGCTGCACATCTCTATGACTCTATGATTCTATCATCAAACTATCCAAAATATTTTGATAAAGTAAATTTAAAGAAATTGTTTCACAAGGCTTGAAAGATGTCAATCAAAGGAAACAGGGTTTTAGATGCTGTGTCATATGATCGAAAGTGAATAATTAATAATCTTGTCCTAAAAATACTTTAGGGATGAGTGAAGACAATATGGTACCATTTACATGAGATTTGAATGTAAGATATTTCAATATAAGACAAGGGTGCTAAATTTGACTAAAGAAAGTTATTAAGGCATGAAGCACAAAATATGTGCAGGCCAAGTGAATTGGTCATGCGAAATTGCCCATAGTGATAGATGCATTAGTCAGAGGGAAATGGGACTGGGTGGTTACTCTTTGGAGGTCGGTGTGGACTTGTTGAGCCAAAGGGCCTGTTTCCACACTGTAGGGAATCTAATCTAATCTTTAAAAAAAGGTGCTGAAGCAAATTGAGTAATTATATGCAAAGGCATAACTGTACATAGCAAAGGATAGTGTTTAAAGAAATTAGCGCGAGTTACGACAATTATACATTTCTTCAAGATGGAAAAATGCAAAAAGGATCCGTCAAACATGATCAACAAAGGAACTTCTGGATTGTATAAGATTAAAAACAAAAGCCTCTTACGTTGTCAGAAATAACAATAAATCTGAGGATTGGAAGCTTTTTTAGAGGTCCGAGAAACTGACATGGAAAGGGAAGATAAAATATGAATGCAATCTAACAACTACAAAAAAAAGTGAAATAGTTTCTATAGATACTGGATCCTTACAGACAGTCAGGAGAAATGACAAAGAAGCTTTGTGATGATTACTTTGTGTCTGTTTTCACTGAAGAACATTAAAGAAATCTCCTCGTACTAAAGGTCCAAATGGCTATGGAGAATGAAGGGCTAAAAGAAATTAGCATTAGTAAGAAGATTGTACTGGAGAAATTAATAGGCCTGGAAGCTGATGAATCTCCAAAACCTACCAGAGTGTCAGTGGTAGTAGTTTTAGAGATGGTGATAATCAGTGCGTTAATGATTATCTTCCAAAATTATACAGATTTGGCAAAACTTTCTGCAGTTTCGAAGATTCCTGAAGTATCAAGTGTGCCCGCTTTAGAAGGAGTCAGAGAGAAAGCAAGGAACTAAGGCCTGTTAACCTCATATCAATAGTAGAGAAAGAGCTTGAATCAATTAGAAAGAATGTCATATATAGATACTTGGATAATAATGATCTGATCGGGTATAGCATGAAATGCAAGTAAGAAAATCACGTTTAATGAAATTGTTCGAGATGTTTGAAATATTATTTTTAAAAATAATAAAAAGGAGCCAATGAAGAAGATCTACTTAGATTTTCAGAAGCCTTTTGATAGTCATTTGAATTTCAGAAGATTTTTGATTTGTCCTGCACAGCCTTAATAATGTGTTATCAGATAGATATCAGAGATTAGGAATACATAGGTAATTCACACATTGGCAGAAGTGTATCACAACAATTGGGCCCCAGCTGTTCACAATATTTATCAATTATATTGAGTTGGGACCAACTGGAATATTTCCAAATTTGCAAATGATACAACACTAAGTGTAACTGTGTGTTGTGAAGTAGATGTAAAGCATTTGCAGGCTTGGTGAAGAGGCGAGAACATGGCAATTTTAGCACTTTGATAGGAGGAACCAATGTTCTTAAAAGAAGAAGAGCTTAGAAAGTATAAGTGCACAAAGAGATCATAATATACTTGGGATAAATTACTGAAGGCAAGCACATTAGTGCAGCAATCTATTAAGAAGGTTATTGGAATGTCTCCCTCATGGCAAAAAGGTTTGAGTACAGGAGTAGTGAAATCTTGCTTCAATTCTATGGGAGCTTGGTTAGACTTCACCTGGAGTATTGTCTGCAGTTTTAGTCTCTTCTTCTCAGAAAGGTATTATTGCTGTAGAGGGAGTGCAACAAGGATTCACAAGGCTTGTTCCTGGGGTTGTGGGACTGTTATATGAGGACAGATTGAGCAAACTGGCCTGTATTCTCTAGTGTTTAAATAATGAGAAGTGATTTCATGAAATCTGGATTGATAGCCAAATCTGATAGATAGACGATACTCAAACAGATAGACAATACAGATGCAGGAAAGATATTTCCTATGGTTGTAGAATCTAGAATAAGAGGATATTATGAATAAAGAAGAAGAATGTAAATGAGGTCCAAAATGATGAGATTTGTTTCTGACTCAGAGAGCTGTCAATCTTTGGGACTCACTATGACAGGGGAGCTATGAAAGCTCGGTCATTGTGGATGTTTATGGTAGAGGTTCATGGGTTTCTCATTACCGGTTGTTTTGTAGGGTTAAGGGGGTGGGTGGGTAAAAGGCATTGAAGTTTTTGAATGGCCATGATCATATGGAATGGCAGGGCAGATTCAGGCTGAATGGCCAACTTCTGTTGTAATGCACCCATTACATTTTAAAGATAGAATGTTCCAAAAGGATCCTACTTACAGCGTGCTTCCCTTTCTTATTTGATGGGGCAGACTCTATTGGAAAGAAGTAACAATGGGTTAGCAAATTTACATATGAAATGCAGAAAGTCACAAATATAACAGCCCATCCATATCTTTACCCAACCTAATCTGGGAACTTGTATGGCTAAATTCTTCAGCCTTCAAATAAAATTCATTAATTACTACATCTTTCATATTTGCAAAGTATGTACTTAGAACAATGTTCATTATTGGTCTTTTGAAAGTGTCATGCTATTTACTGTCAAGTAGCACAGTGTAATCATAACCTACTAACTGACATTGTTGCAAACAGAAATAGGAAACAAAATCTATATCGATTTGTATACATTATCATACATGTGAACTCAAATGTGGGATTGCTTAAAATTGATCCAGAATTTTCTGCAAATTGAAGTTTATTTTGGGGTGTGGATAACATTAGGACATAGTGTACCTGTAAGGCATCTAATTTTCTCTGCATAGTTTTCGGTTAATGAAATGTAAATTTACAATGACTAAAACTGGGAAAATGCAAAGATAAGAGTATTTCTCCACTGCAACTAACACAATGATACTTTTTTTCTAGCACAACTCCTCTTTGGCTCCATTTTAAACGAATAATTATTCTGCCGCTTTCAGATGTTGCTGAGCATTTTCAGCATTGTTAATTTTTTTAGCAATGTGAGAACACAAAATAGTCATACTTCCCCTCAAGTCTTATATGTCATGTCATCTGATCCCAAATTCTTTTACCTCCTTGGTTTGGTAGCACTTAACATCCTCCCTACCAAAAGAAAAAAAAAACAGCACCAATCCTTGTGGTACTCCACTGGTCACAGCCCTCCAATCTGAAAAACAACCCTCCGCCACCATCCTCTCCTTCTACCTTTGAGTCAGTTCTGTATCCAAATGGCAAGTTCCCCCTGTATTCCATGAAATCTAACCTTGCTAATCAGTCTCCCATGGGGAACCTTGCCGAACATCTTACTGAAGTCCATATAGATCACATCTACTGCTCTGCCCTCATCAACCCTCTTTGTTACTTCTTCAAAAAACTCAATCAAGTTTGTGAGACATGATTCCCCACACACAAGCCATGTTAACTATCCCTATTCAGTCATTGCCTTTCCAAATACATGTACATCCTGTCCCTCAGGATTCCCTCCAACAACATGCCCCCCCCCCCCCCCCCGCCACTGAGGTCCGGCTCCCAGTCTACATTTCCCTGGCTTGTCTTTACCTTCTTAAACAGTGGCACCACGTTTGCCAACCTCCAGTCTTCCAGCATCTCACCCGTGACTATTGATGGTACAAATATTTCAGCAAAAGGCCCAGCAATCACTTCTCTAGCTTCCCACAGAGTTCTCGGGTACACCTGGTCGGGTCCTGGGGATTTACCAGCTTTTAACCATTTCAAGACATCCAGCACTTCCTCCTCTGTAATCTGGAGATTATGCAAGATGTTACCATCTATTTCCCTATAGCATATATCTTCCATATCCTTTTCCACAGTAAATACTGATGCAAAATATTCATTTATTATCTCCCCCATTGTTTGCAGCTCCACACAAAGGCCGCCTTGCTGATCTTTGAGGGGCCCTATTCTCTCCCTAGTTACCTTTTTGTCCTTAATATATTTGTGAAAGCCTTTTGGATTCTCCTTAATTCTATTTGCCAAAGCTATCTCATGTCCCCTTTTTGCCCTCCTGATTTCCCTCTTAAGTATACCCCTACTTCCTTTATAGTCTTCTAAGGATTCACTCGATGTATCCTGTCTATACCTTACATATGCTTGCTTCTTTTTCTTAACCAAACTCTCAATTTCTTTAGTCATCCAGCATTCACTAAACCTACCAGCCTTCCCTTTCACCCTGACAGGAATATACTTTCTCTGGATTCTTGTTATCTCATTTCTGAAGGCTTCCCATTTTCCAGCCATCCCTTTACCTGCGATCATCTGCCTCCAATCAGCTTTCGAAAGTTCTTGCCTAATACCGTCAAAATTGACTTTTCTCCAATATAGAACTTCAACTTTTAGATCTGGTCTATCCTTTTCCATCACTATTTTAAAATGAATAGAATTATGATCTCAAAGTGCTCCCCACTGACACCTCAGTCACTTGCTCTGCCTCATTTCCCAAGAGTAGGTCAAGTTTTGCACTTCTCTGGTAGGTGTATCCACATATTGAATCAGAAAATTGTCTTGTGCAAACTTAAGAAATTCCTCTCCATCTAAACCTTTAAAACCATGGCAGTCCCAGTCGATGTTTGGAAAGATAAAATCCCCTACTGTAACTACCCTATTATTCTTACCGAGATCTCCTTACAAGTTTGTTTCTCAATTTCCCTCTGACTATTATGGGGTCTATAATACAATCCCAATAAGATGATCATCCCTTCCTTATTTCTCAGTTCCACCCAAATAACTTCTCTGGATGTATTTCTGGGAATATCCTCCCTCAGCATAGCTGTAATGCTATCCATTTTCAAAATGCCACTCCCCCTCCTCTCTTGCCTCCCTTTCTATCCTTTCCGTAGTATTTGTATCCCAGAACATTAAGCTACCAGTCCTCCACATTCCTGAGCCATGTTTCTGTAATTGCTATGATATCCCAGTCCCATGTTCCTAACCATGCCCTGAGTTCATCTGCCTTCCCTGTCAGGCCCCTTGCATTGAAATAAATGCATTTTAATTTATTAGTCCTACCTTGTCCCTGCCTGCCCTGACTGTTTGACTCACTTCTGTTCTCAACTGTACCAGTCTCAGATTTATCTCTTTCCTCACTATCTCCCTGGGTCCCACACTCCCTTCCCCCACCATACTAGTTTAAATCCTCCTGAGGAACTCTAGCAAATCTCCCAGTCAGTATATTAGTCCCCTTCCAATTTAGGTGCAATCCATCATTCTTGTACAGGTCACTTCTACCCCAAAAGAGATTCCAATGATCCAAAAATGTGAATCCTTCTCCTCTACACCAGCTCCTCAGCCATGCATTCATCTGCTCTATCCACCTATTCCTGCCCTCACTAGCTCGTAGCACTGGGAGTAATCCAGATAATACTGCCCTTGAGGAACTCCTTTTTAAATTTCTGCATAACTCTCTGTAATCTCCCTTCAGAGTCTCAACCTTTTCCCTTCCTATGTCGTTGGTTCCAATATGGACAATGACCTCCTGCTGGTACCTCTCCCCTGTGAGAACATTCTGCACCCTCTCTGAGACATGCTTGATCCTGGCACCAGGGAAATAACATACCAATCTGCTTTTTCTCTGCTGGCCACAGAATCATCTGTCTCTACCTCGGACTACAGAATCCATAGCACAACTGATCTCTTGGAAGCTGACATGCCCCTCGATCCATTAGAGCCAGTCTCAATACCAGAAGCTTGGCTGTTCGTGCTACATTCCCCTGAGAATCCATCACCCCCTACATTTTCCAAAACAGCATACCTGTTTGAAATGGGTTTATCCACAAAAGACTCCTGCCCTAGTTGCCTACCTCTCTTACCCTTCCTGGAGTTAACCGATCTATGTGACTGTATCTGAGACTTTCCCCCTTCCTTTAACTGCAATCCATCACATACTGTTGCTGTTGCAAATTCATCATCCCTTCTAACTGTCTCTCCAACCGATCCATTCAATCTGATAAGATTTGCTTCCAACAGATATAATCCACAGTAACCCTTAAACTCTCTTCAAACTCCCACATTTGGCAAGAAGATTATATCATTGCCAAGGCCATTTTTGCTCCTTCACAATCTACAGACCCAGAAAATAACACCGTCTTATTCCTCTGCAAAACACTGCACCAGGTTAAATTAATAGTTATGCTTATATTTTAAGTTTAGTCAAGAGATTTATCTCCAAATACATATAATCAAGAAAGAACCCACTGTACTCACTACTGCAGCATTTCTATTGGACACACTTAAAACAACAATTAACTTATCTGATTCTTTGTTGTGAACTTTGCCCAAACAGTTTTCTCCAAGATTAGTTGTGAAATTCACTGTTTGTTAATTTTCCTAGATGCACTCCGATGTCCAGCGATACATGAATTCAAAAACAGCAAAGGCAGTAACTGTGCAGGATCTCTCCCTCTCTCCTGCACTATCCTCACCATGTGCTTCCTTTGTCTGCTCTTCTCTCTTCTAAAACTGCTGTTGTTTTGACTTTTTTGACAAAGTTCCAAAACAATGCAACAGCATATAAAGCAGTAATTGCTGCTCCTGGAATTCGAAGAAATCACCTCCAGCACCTAAAATACCTCAAAAACGGAGCAGCCAGAAATTTTTCCCGTCCTCCATCTTCAGCAGATTCTGGATACAATTCCTTTGTCAATAATGTGAGTAATCTGATAACTTGCACGGCTAAATTCTTCAGCCTTCAAATAAAATTCATTAATTACTACATATTTCATGTTTGCAAAGTATGTAGTTAGAACAATGTTCATTACTGGATTAGTGGTGCTGGAAGAGCACAGCAGTTCAGGCAGCATCCATGGGGCAGCAAAATCGATGTTTCGGGCAAAAGCCCTTCATCAGCCTTTTCCTGATGAAGGGCTTTTGCCCAAAATTTCAATTTCGCTGCACTTTGGATGCTGCCTGAATTGTTGTACTCTTCCAGCACCACTAATCCAGAATCTGGTTTCCAGCATCTGCAGTCATTGTTTTTACCAATGTTCATTACTGGTCTTTTGAAAATGTGATGTTATTTACTGTCAAGAAGCACATTGTAAGGATTATTTTCTTAATCATAACATACTAACTGATGTTGTCGCAAACAGAAATAGCGAACAGAATCTATATCGATATGTACACATTATGTGGGACTGCTTAAGATTGATCCTGAATGTTCTGCAAATTGACTTCTTTTGGGGGGGGGTGTGGAATTAGGACATAGTGTATCTGTGGGGCATCTAATTTTCTCTGCATAGACTTTAGTGAATGAAATGTAAATTTACAATGACTAAAAATGGGGAAATGCAAAGATAACAGTATTTCTTCACTGCATCTAACACACCAATAATTTGTTTTCGAGTATAACCCCTCGGTGGCTTCATTTTAGAAGAATAATTATTCTGCCACTTTCAGATGCTGCTGTGCATTTTCAATATTACTATTTTTTTTCTCAATGTGGGAACACAAAATGGCCGTACTGCCCATCACGCCTGACATGTCATATCATCTGTTCCCAAATTCATTTATCTCCTTGATTTGGTAGCACTTAACATCCTCCCTACCAAAAAAAACCCAATCCTTGTTTGAGTTTATATATTCAGTCTCTTTCTGAGATATTAAAATTGAGTCTGCTCTGACAGCACTTTTGTACTGTACATTCCAGGTCATACAATTAGCTACAGTTCAACAAAAATCTCTTCATCGCATCCTCAGTCATTTGTCTGAGATTTGTGTCTTCTAGCTGCCGGCAGATGTGAGAAGTGTAACATCCTCTTGTTCATACAAGGACTGGAAAGTTTGAGCTAAAGGGAGAGGTTGAATACACTGGGCGATATTTCCCTGGAGTATGAAATGCTGAAGGATGGTCTCATAGAGGTTTATAAAGTCATGAGGGGCATGGATATGGTGAGTAGTCAACCTCTTTTTTTTCCCAGTGTAAGGGAGTCCAAAATTAGAGGGCATAGGTTTAAAGTGAGAGGAGGAAGATTTAAAAGGGCAATGTTTTCACACACAGGATGGTGAGTGTATGGAGTGAGCTGCCAGAGGAGGTGGTAGAAGCTCATACAATGACAACATTTAAAAGGCATCTGGATGGGCACATGAATAGACAGGGTTTAGAAGGATATGGCCAAATGCTGGCAATGGAACTAGATTAATTTAGGATATCTGGTCAGCATGGATGAGTTGGGTTGAAGGGTTTGTTTCTGCCTGTATAACTCAGTGATTCGATGCCCTTCCTACCGGTGAGGTCCCTATCCTTTCTTTACTGAATCAGTTGACTGAAATAGTGTATCTGGCCTGAATTTTAAAACATATATCTAGAGAAGATCAGTCAGCATTCAGATTCTGAATGGAATTCTTTTGTAAACAATGTGAGCAAATATCAAATGTGTATTAGGGTGGATGCAGTGAGGGTGTTGGGAAGAGGGGAAGGAATATAAATATATTGATATCAACAGGGTTAAAAGGGAAACTAAGGAGAAACTTGATACATCTCAAGAGGAAGAGTGCAATATTTACAAAAATGACAGAAGTGGATCAATACGATTGTTGGTGCCTAACTAAACTTGGAAGTTATTGTAACAGATGTAACAGCTAAACAAAGAAAAATTCCAATCCTGTAATGCTGAGAGCGTGTTCAAGAGAAAGGTTCATGTCTGAGTGAACTTAGCCTTGACAAAGTCAAGGACAGGTCGCTTACGTATCTAAGAAGGTAAAATGCTCTGAAATAGTGAGCAAGAGTGGGCCAAAGGGAGGTTTCATTCAAGTCGATTTGTAATCTGACAAGTTTCCCTCCTGCAAGTTAGAAATCAGTTACCTGTTGACTTTTCGGTGATGTATGCAACAAACTGCCTGTGGGAGATGAAAACACATGATTAACAAAATGTATTTGTCAATGGAATACGTTTACAATAGACAATAGACAATAGGTGCAGGAGTAGGCCATTCTGCCCTTTGAGCCTGCACCACCATTCAATATGATCATGGCTGATCATCCTTAATCAGTATCCTGTTCCTGCCTTACCTTCATAACCCTTGATTCCACAATCCTTGAGAGCTCTATCCAACTCTTTCTTAAATGAATCCAGAGACTGGGGCTCCACTGCCCTCTGGGGCAGAGCATTCCACACAGCCACCACTCTCTGGGTGAAGAAGTTTCTCCTCATCTCTGTCCTAAAAGGTCTACCCCATATTTTTAAGCTGTGTCCTCTGGTTCGGCACTCACCCATCAGTAGAAACATGCTTCCTGCCTCCAGTGTGTCCAATCCTTTAATAATCTTATGTCTCAATCAGATCCCCTCTCAGTCTTCTAAACTCAAGGGTATACAAGCCCAGTCACTCCAGTCTTTCAGTGTAAGGTAATCCCACCATTCCAGGAATTGACTTTGTGAACCTATGCTGCACTCCCTCAATAGCCAGAATGTCTTTCCTCAAATTTGGATACCAGAACTGCACACAGTACTCCAGGTGTGGTCTCACCGGGGTCCTGTACAGCTGCAGAAGAACCTCTTTGCTTCTATACTCAATCCCTCTTGTTATGAAGGCCAGCATGCTATTAGCCTTCTTCACTACCTGCTGTACCTGCATGCTTGCCTTCATTGACTGGTGTACAAGAACACCCAGATCTCTGTACTGCCCCTTTACCTAAATTGATTCCATTTAGGTAGTAATCTGCCTTCCTGTTCTTGCCACCAAAGTGGATAACCATACATTTATCCATATTAAACTGCATCTGCCATGCATCTGACCACTCACCTAACCTGTCCAGGTCACCCTGTAATCTCCTAACATCCTCATCACATTTCACCCTGCCACCCAGCTTGGTATCATCAGCAAATTTGCTAATGTTACTAATACCATCTTCTATATCATTAACATATATTGTAGAAAGATTCGGTCCCAGTACTGATTCCTGCGGTACCCCACTGGTCACTGCCTGCCATTCCGAAATGGAGTCATTTATCACTACTCTTTGTTTCCTATCAGCCAACCAACTTTCAATCCAAGTTAATACTTTGCCCCCAATACCATGTGCCCTAATTTTGCTCACTAACCTCCTATGTGGGACTTTAAAAAAAGCTTTCTGAAAGTCCAGGTACACTTCATCTACTGGATCTCCCTCGTCCATCTTCAGGGTTACATCCTCAAAACATTCCAGATGATTAGTCAAGCATGATTTCCCCTTCATAAATCCATGCTGACTCTGACCTATCCTGTTACTACTATCCAGATGTGTCGTAATTTCATCCTTTATAATAGACTCCAGCATCTTTCCCACCACTGAGGTCAGACTAACTGGTCTATAATTTCCTGCTTTCTCTCTCCAACCTTTCTTAAAAAGTGGTACAAAATTAGCCACCCTCCAATCCGCAGGAACTGATCCCAAATCTATCAAACTCTGGAAAATAATCACCAACGCATCCATGATTTCTCGAGCCACTCCTTCAGTACCCTGGGTTGTAGACCATCAGGTCCCGGGGACTTATCAGCCTTCAGACCTAACAGTCTCTCCAACACCAATTCCTGGCAAATATAAATTCCCTTCAGTTCAGGTCCTCCAGCCACTGTTATCTTGGAGATTTGCATGTGTCTTCCCCAGTGAACACAGATCTGAAGTACCAATTCAATTCTTCTGCCATTTCTTTGCTCCCCATAATATATTCCCCTGTTTCTATCTTCAAGGGCCCAATTTTAGTCTTAACCATTTTTTTGCCTTTCACATATCTAAAATAACTTTTACTATCCACCTTTATATTATTGGCCAGTTTACCTTCATACCTCACTTTTTTCTCTGCGTATTTCCTTCTTAGTAATCCTCTGTTCTTTAAAAGCTTCCCAGTCCTCCATTTTCCCACTTATCTTTGGTATGTCATACTTTTTCTCTCTTAACTTTATATGTTTCTTAACTTCCCTCATCAGCCACGGCCACCCATGCCTCCTCCTAGGATCTTTCTTCCTTTTTGGAATGAACTGATCCTGCAACTTCTGCATTATACACCGAAATATCCGCCATTGTTCTTCCACTGTCATCCCTGCTAGGGCATTGCACCATTGAACTTTGGCCAGCTCCTCCCTCATAGCTCCATAGTTCCCTTTATTCAATAGAAATATTGCCACTTCTGATTGTACCCTCTCGCTCTCAAATTGCAGATTGAAGCCTACCTACATGTTGAAATCCCCCATAACAACTGTTGTAACATCTTTGGACAGGCCAATTTCAGCTCCTGATTTAACTTACATCCGACATCCAGACTACTGTTTGGGGGCCTGTAGATAACTCCCAAGAGGGTCTTTTTACCCTTAGTGTTTCTCAGCTCTATCCACACTGACTCTACACCCACTCAAATAACAATCAGTTACCTTCCCGACCGGCTTTGCGCTCTGCCTTCACTTCCGCCCAGCTCCCGCCGCTCTCTGATGCGAAAAGACCTTTGGCGTCGAGGTAAGTTCTTAAATAACAATCACTTGCCTTCCCGTTGTTACATCTCATTGCAAGTCAGAATCAGGGCCACAGAGACCGAGAGGAATGGTTCACTTACTGATCAGAGAGAAAACAGAGGACTCGCGCAGACTAAACTAGTATATGAACTCACCTCTGAAGAGCAATGCAAGCTGCAAAGAAATAAAAAGAGAATCACAACCAGGTTCAATGTGAATATAGGATGAGTATTTGAATGGCAGTGTCAATGCTCGGCGTGTATACCTATAACTTCCTGTTGGAAATGTAACTCCCAATAGACATGAACGCGTGATAGCAGCAAGATTGTTATTGTACTCCTCCTCATACATAGCTCGCTCCAATTCCATGGTTCCTCCCAATTCACAACAATAAGCATTAAACGCCATGACAGTGATTCAAATTTATTTCACTTTTGCAGCTACTGCGTAAAATGGTCACTATCAGACCGTATCTCTCACACACGATCGGCGTTGATTGTACTTTATACGCTGTACGCATTGGCCTCTGGTGGCACAATGGTAGTATCCCTAATTCTGAGCTAGAAGACAGGCGTTCGAATCCCACTTGCTCCATTCGTGCCTTATAACGCGTTTGAGTAGCGTGGTATGCTACTCCCACACTGATGGCTAAATATGCTATATGGCCCACTTTTAAGAGTCCTCGTTGCACCGGTGATAATGTCCCTGTTCAAGACCCACCTGCGCTTTTCCAAACTCGCTATACCCGTGCGACCATTTAGTGTTAGAAGATTGCTGTTCATTGTACAATCCGAGGAGCTCAAAGATTGAGGAAATTGTAGTGAAGGGTCTAAAGGCTGGGGTATATGAACAGCAGAAGAGCAACTTTTGCAACAAGAGAAATTGAATCCACCAGTACATTGATCTTGGAAATTACGGACTGGATTTCTACGCGGTCATGGGACGGTCTGGTTTCAGCATTACCGATTTCAAAAACAAAAGGTGAAAATGTGGCACGCCGGCTCAAAGCACAAGATTTCACAGCAATAACCGATTAAATGGTTTCAGCAAAAATATGGTGGCATCTTCCTGTCTGGAAAGTAACTTCAAGAGCGCATGAAAAAGCAGTTAAATCAATTTTTGATTTGCAGATGACGGTGCTGGATTGGGGTGAACAACGTTTAAAAATTACACAACGTCAGGTTATAGGATAGCAGGTTTAGATTAGATTACTCACAGTGTGGAAACAGGCCCTTCGGCCCAACAAGTCCACACCGACCCGCCGAAGTGCAACCCACTCATACCCCTACATTTACCCCTTACCTAACACTACGGGCAATTTAGCTTGGCCAATTCACCTGACCCGCACATCTTTGGACTGTGGGAGGAAACCGGAGCACCCGGAGGAAACCCACGCAGACACGGGGAGAACGTGCAAACTCCACACAGTCTGACGGGTCTCAGAACCCGGGTCTCAGGCGCTGTGAGGCAGCAGTGCTAACCACTGTGCCACCGTGCCGCCCACGAAAGCACTAGCTTTCGGACCGCTGCTCCTTCATCAGGTGGTTGTGACCTAGCGAAAGGCAGTGCTTCCAAATAAACCTGTTGGACTATAACCTGGTGTTAGGTGATTTTAAACTTAAATCAATTTGTAGCAGTAAAAATAATGTTCTGAACAGATTGACCAGAAATTATCTATGCTTCTGACGATAAAGATTTTTTTTAAACTCCCCTCGGCATGTGTGTGTGTGTTACTGGCAAAGCAACGTTTATTGCCCATACCCAGTTGACTTTGGAGACGGGATAACGGTCTATCGACGTGAACCGCTCCTGTTAGATGTGATCACCTACTTTTGCGGTGGTCTGGGAGGGCGTGCAGAAAGTTTCCTCTGGAAAGTGCAAGGATATAACAGCAGGCGGGTATTTGAAGTTTCTGTAGGACCGGGGGTCATGCCTAGTCCAAACAATAGTAAGTGGAGTAAATGAAATACCTTTATTTCGTTGCCTGAGCTTCACAGACACTGCAATGAGTGCAATGCCAAGCACCGACAGCACTGCTGCGGCCGCCCCGATATGTATGATATTGGGGGAGCATTGTTGTTCTTGTGAAGCACCTGCAATGGTCATGGGAACAAAGGTTAGACAAGCGTCCTCAGCAAATGGCTGCCAATTCTTTCCGAGAACTTGCCGTTTCACGTTCAGCAATGGCGATCTCAACATTGGACTTTCTTAACGCCTTGACGCCGATTTCCTCTAACAGTCGCGGACGCACACTCAACGACAAACGCTCTCACAGCCCCTTTCTCCCAGGCTGCGTGCTCATCATCACAAAGTCACATACACGAACTCACAGAGACACACCAGACGCATAGTTGAAAATCGCACAACACCGGGTTATAGTCCAACGGGTTTATTTGATAGCACTAGCTTTTGCATCGATGCTCCTTCATCAGGTAGTTGACAACCTCCTGATGAAGGAGCAGCGCTCCGAAAGCTAACGCTTCCAAATAAACGTGATTGTCTATAACCTGGTGTTGTGTGATTTTCAACTTTGTCCACCCCAGTCCAACACCATCTCCTCCAAATCACATATACATAGACGTTGACACAGAGACGTACGCTATCATGCATACACGCTCAAATACACACGATCCCAGAGTTAGGCAGATTCAGTTCTCCTGAGGACACTGAGGTGTATGTGCGTCTGTTTGGGAACGAATATGTGTGTGACACACAGACACACACACACACACACACACACACATCCAGACATAGACGCACACAAATAGACAGTAACACACTCGAGCGCTCAAAGTTGTACAAAATTCTTACGCCTCACGATAAGACTTGCTCCTGCGCCCTTAAACTGTCTGTTGAGTTGCTCCACGATGCAATAATACGTCCCAGAATCGCATACTGAGAGGTTGCTGATCCGCACAGAAATAAACAGCTCATTGTTAGAATATTCACTGGTTTCAGTTACTCTCTGGTGGTACTTTGTGATGACTTGGTGTATTTTTAGATCATCTTTCAACCATTTGTAAGATTTGGCTCCGGGGTGATCAAAGGTACAATTCAGTGTCGCGGTCTGACCTTCCACAAACTCGGCTGAAAGAGGCGACTGCCGTACCTCTTCGTTACTTGAGTAAACTGCTATTAGGAATAAAACTTTGCTTCAGCCATCGGTCGTTTCGTTTTTGTGCTTGGGTCACCCACTCCTCACCCCTCAACCCAACCTCCGCCACCAACCCCCCACCCCCCCCCTCCCCCACCCCCCAACCCATCCCTCATGTATTAGCTAACAGCTGGATTTGGGGTTACTGAACGCGTCTCTTCCTGTCCTTATCTTCGCCTTAGCTTCGTCCCCCGATTCAAAAGGGCCACCTCCCCTTCTCCCATCCATTTCACCCACCCACATCCACCCACCCCCGACCCATGCCCACAACCCAGCCCTTTGCACAGTGCAGGAACAAAACCAGAAGTTGTTGGATAGAGCAGGGCCGGTCTGGCAGCATCTGTGGAGAGAAACCAGAGTTCTCGTTTCGGATCCCTTGACCCTGCCTCAAGAACAGCGCCACAAACCGCATTCAGAAGGTCGTCAGCCGCTCCCTCCAGCGAGGTGTCACCACCAGGCACATATTCCCCTCCACTCTTTTTGCCCGCCATCCGCAGGGACACTCAGATCCACTCTTCCATCATTCCCAAGACCTCCTCCACCCACCCCACTGCAAGTTCCCCTACAACCGCCGAACCTGCCCATTTATAGTACCTCCACCCCCCCCCCCCCTCAGTATCCAAAGGCCCAAACAGACCTTCCAGGTGAAGTAGTGCTTTACCTGCACTTCACTCAATCTCGTTGACTGCACTCGCTGCTCACAATGTGGTCTCCTCTTCCCTGGGGCAACGAAGCGAAGACTGGGTGACCGCAACGCAAAACCTAAGTTCTTCCCACAAAAAAAACAATTCCCTAAACTTCCAGTCGCCTGCTACTTTAACACGTGGCTCTGTTCCCTGGCCAAGGTCTCTGCCTCAGGCTTCCTGCAGCGCAAGCCGTAAGAACAGCACCTCATTTTCCACTTGGAAATCCTGCAGCCATCCGGACTCAATATCGAGTTCAATAGCTTTTGGATCTGAACTCCCCCCATGTCTACCCCACACACCGGGCTTGTGATCACATAGCACCCCTCAAACTTATAAGTGTATGTGTGGAGGGGGGGCAGGGGGTGTTATGAGTGTCTGTGAGAGAGTGTGTATATGTGTGTGAGTGTAAACGGGTGTAGCTCTGTGACAGGGCGCGTGTGGGTATGTTAAGTGTGAGCGTATGAGAGAAGGTCTGCGTGAGTGTGTGTGTGCGTGTGTGTCCGTCTGTGTGTGTGTGTGTCCGTCTGTGTGTGTGTGTCCGTCTGTGTGTGCGTCCGTCTATGTGTGTCCGTCTGTGTGTGCCCATCTGTGTGTGTCTGTCTGCCTGTGTGTCCGTCTGTGTGTGAGTCCGTCTGTGTGTGTGTGTCCGCCTGTGTGTCCGTCTGTCTGTGTGTGCATGTTCGACTGTGTGTGCGTCCGTCTGTGTGTGTCCGTCTGTGTGTGCCCATCTGTGAGTGTGTCCGTCTGTGTGTATGTCCATCTGTGTGTGTGTGTGTGTGTGTGTATGTAGACAGTGCAATGATCTCAACCAGTACCTTGGATTCATTACACACTACGTGAACCCATTGCACTACACACATGCCGTCAGACACTACCTAGTGTTGGCCACTAACTGTCTCCAGTAACAGCTATTCACCTTCCTAACCAGATCGTCAGCAACTCCTTTGTCTCTCCAAATGTTCTTCCCTTTTGAAACATAAGCAGTCCTGAGGAAAAGTCGACTGTGATGTTTCTGCACAGATGCCGCCAGACCTGCTGAGTTGTGTGAGCAACGTTTGTTTTGGTGCCTTTGGAATCTCGGTTTCAAGAGTTCCCGAGGTGGTTGGAGACCCTGAACACGGATGGGGGTGCGTTTGGAACTCCGTAAATCATCCAACAACACCCCCATCCCCGTCATTTCCCACCGACCCCATTCCCCTCCTCCCACTCACTCCCCAATCCTCCTCAGGAATGCACGGGGGGACATTGAAATCTTACCTGTGGTCAAGAAGAAAGACATAAGGACCAAGGCAGGGACAGATCGCGAATTCATGGTCATTTCCCCACAGCGGCGAGCTGCTCTGGTGAGGGTGTAGGCTGATCGCCCGACTCAATGTTTGCTTGACCGGCCTGAGCTCGCAACATCACCGTATTAGGCAGCTTGGGCTCGCGCCAAGTTTAGGAGGGCCGGAAGTGAGGACGGAAGTTACCCAGCTCACACAGGGTCATGGGTGCAAGGTTGGAAACGTTATTGCTATCAGGTCTTCTGCATTTTTTTTAATTATTATTTTGCTAACTCG
Organism: Hemiscyllium ocellatum; assembly: GCF_020745735.1. NCBI lineage: Eukaryota > Metazoa > Chordata > Chondrichthyes > Orectolobiformes > Hemiscylliidae > Hemiscyllium > Hemiscyllium ocellatum. The sequence goes on from NC_083435.1 coordinate 13,822,092, forward strand.
CCTTCTTCCCAGTTCCCGTGAAGAACCTTTGAGATGGACTAACCATGTCACAGTTGACCAGGGTCACCTTTTGTGCACATGGTGCTCAAAGCGACTGCTTTGTACAATCTATGTTGCCTTGTATTCTGGTGTTATGCTTCAGCGCACGGGAACGCAAGCCCGAGGAGCAGGTGGAGGCCGTTCGGCCCCTCGAGTCTGCTCCATCATTCAATCAGATCACGCTTGCTCTTGTTGTGATCTCAATTTGAACTTCCTGCCTCCGCCACCACAACCCTAGACGCCTTACCTGCCCCCCTCCAAAAAAAACTTGCCTGAGTCAGTTTAGAATGCATTTTGAAGAACCAACCTCCTCTGCCTCCCGCCTAAGAATGTTCAGTCATCACCGCTCCCCTCCCCAGTGAGAGGTAAAGTGTCTTATCTCTACATCTCCGCCTCTGTTACCTTCTCGTCCACTATATCTGCGTCTCTGTGTGATCATTTGTGTTGACCCAACTCACCTTCCCGCCTCGCAGCGTATGCCATCACTTAGCACGCTGCATCTCTAATATTGAATGTGGATTGCTGCTATGGGAGCCCTAGTTCCTGGGCTCTCATCGTGATAATTAAAAAGCACCACATCCCCTGAACCTACTTTATATACCGTGATAGTTACATGGTTAAAAATACGGAATAAATTCGTCAAACGTAATTTCCCTCCCATCAAACCATTTCCTAAATTGTCAGTTGTCACTTCTTGAATCACGGATTACAGTAGTGCTCCTAATGGCCGGTGCCAGGTTCCGGGTCTGCACTTCCCCCTGTTTTCTGTCTCGGTCCTATCTTAAGGACAAAGTTAAAAATCACACAACACCAAGTTATAGGCCAACAGGTTTATTGAGAATCACTAGCTTTCGGAGCGCTGTCCCTTCACCAGGTGGTCGTGGAGCAGAAATATAAGACACAGAATTTATTGCAAAAGATTACATGGTCAAGCAACTGAAATGCTATATTGAACAAGCCGAGATTGTTGTTAAGTCTTTCATCTTTTAGAATGGGTTTCACGTTTCGGTTCACTTCAATGTTTAATTTCAGTTGCATGACACTGTAATCTTTTGCTATAAGTTCTGTGTCTTATGGTCCTGTTCCACAACTACCTGATGAAGGAGCAGCGCTCCGAAAGCTAGTGCTTCCAAATAAACCCGTTGGACTATAACCCGGTGTTGTGTGATTTCTCACTTTGTCCACCCCAGTCCAGCGCCTCATGGCAATCTTGAGGAAGTGGAGGAAGAGGCTTAATAACACGCAGCTCTGGAGTGTGGGAGGCTAAAGGATAACCATCGAGAGGTTAATAAAATCTTGAAGGGCATAAGTAGGGTGAATAACTAAGATCTTTTCGCAGGGTAGGGAAAACTTAAGGGCGTGCGATTAAGATGAGAGGGGAATGATTTAAAAGGGGCCTAAGGGGCAATTTTTTTCACGCAGTGTACGGAAAATGTTGCCAGCGGAAGTGGTGGATGCTCGTACAGTTGCAACGTTTAAAATGCTCTGGATGGGTTGAAAGGGATGTGCTGACAAATGGGTTTAGATTAATTTAGGATATCTGTTCGGCATGGTCGAGTTGGACCGAAGAGTCTGTGCTACTCCATAGATCTATGACTCAGCGCACCTCAGTTACCATCCAACCACAGTCCTTTGTGTCCCGGATGAGCGATAACTGGAAATGGACACAGACTCAGGTCGCGTGATATTTTCGTGGTGTTGCTAACCAGCTTCCCAAGAAAGGTCACGGAGCTGATCAGGTACGCGGCAATTGTTTGCAACAGCAATGTTTCAAGATGCACACTCGGCTCGCCTCAAGACTAGCCCATTGGTCTGGAGGGTGGCTGTGAGGCCTTACTCATTGTCGCGGGTGAGAGAAATGCAAATTCTTCCTTCAGCTATTATTAGCGCTGAAAGTACCACCTCGTGTGGTCAGCTGCAGCGCTACAGGCGATGCTAATTAGTTTCTGGGGAAGGGGGGGAGGTAAACATCCTGTTTACCAGTTTGACAGTCACCTCATTATAGATAAAAGCGAAGCAAACATTCGGAAAATGTTGGTCAAACCAGCAGACTCTCAAGCTCAACTCCAGTGTCACTTTAAACGGAACAATTGAAGAATGTTAAGACACTGTCAAGCAATATATGATTTGGAGACGCCAGTGTTGGACTGGGGTGTACAAAGTTAAAAATCACACAACACCAGGTTATAGTCCAACAGGTTTATTCGGAAACACTAGCTTTCGGAGCGCTGCTCCTTCATCAGGTGGTTGTGGAGAATAAGATTGTAAGGCACAGAATTTATAACAAAAGTTTACAGTGTGATGCAACTGAAATTATACATTGAAAAAGACCTGAACCTTATTCTCCACAATCACCCGATGAAGGAGCAGCGCTCCGGAAGCTAATGCTTCCAAATAAGCCTGCTGGTTTATAACCTGACGTTGTGTGATTTTCAAGCGATACAGTTGGAGTGGAAAGGAACGATGGGAGGGAAGGGTGGTGGCGGCAGGTGAAGGGTTCGGGAAGGAGGGGCGAGGCGAAAGGGGCGGGAGAGGAAAGGCGATGATAAGGAGGAAAGAGGGTAAAAGAGACAGAGAGAGAGAAAGCAGGCAAGATGCCGTGAAGCGCTTCAGTTAATACACTACCTGCAGCCTAATGTAAGAACTTTTCCGGTATTTTGTGGTTTTTTTTGTTCATGTGCTCAGGGAAGTTTGAAAACTATTGATTTTACAATGTACCTACTTTCGCTAAAGAAGAAAAGCGGTGCTTCCATGAAAATACATTTTCTTAAAATGATCCACAGGGTTGTCACCAGGGAAAGGACAGCGGATCAATTTTTCATACTGGAAGCTAACAGTCCCTATAAAACAGACAACGAAATGGCATTAACTTGCACCAAATATTTTAATTCAAATAAATATGCAAGGCTACGGAGAAAGAACAGAAGATGGTTGAAAGGGTACAATTGGATTATTCGTAAAGAGGCGGGATTATAGCACCGAAAAGGCCCTTCGGCCCATTGAGCCTGTTCTGACCGATGGAAACGAATCCCAATTCCCAGCACGTGGCCCAGGTACCGAATGCTATGAGGTTTCAAGTATTCATCTAAATATTTTTTTAAAGGTTGTGATTTCTCGCCTAATCTCCCAGGCGATTTATTCCGGATCTCGCCACTCAAAAAAAAAGAATTCTGTATTGCCCTCTCAACCTCCTGCGCTTTATCTGAAAATTATTCCCGCTTGCTATTGTCCTTTTACCTAATAACTTCGTTTTCGGATACTGAGGCTAAGCTGCTTCCTGTGTGTCGGATTTCCTTTTAAAACATTATATCGGTCACAACTTCCTGTTGATAACACATTCGCTATTCCTAATTCCGAAATTAGCACTGAGGCGACACCAACTCAACACAGACCTCTGGATTGCATAGCCTTATTAGAAGTCGGCTCATCGGCCCCTTCAAACCTTGCTCGCCCTTCATTGTTCACTTGGTTGTAATGTCAACTGTAGTTTCCTTTTGCCTACCACCTTCCCACATCCCCACCAACCCCCCACCCCCCACCCCCACCACCACCCCTTGCCCTCATCCCCACTCCATACCCCTGGCTTGCCTTGTGTATCACACACCCATCTAATTTTACCTTGAAAAACTCCTATAACAAACTAAGGTAGGACTGTGCCGGGGGTGGTGATGGTGGAGGCAGATACGATGGGGGATTTTAAGGGACTTCTAGATAAACACATGAATATGGAAGGAATGGAGGGGTGTGGACCATGGGATTAGTTTAATTTGGTGTCATGTTTGGCACAACATCGTGGGCCGAAGAGCCCATTCCTGTGCTGCACAGTTCTATGTGCTAACAAAGTCTGCACTCCCTTCTGAGGAATTCCACAGATTAACACCCCCCCCCCCCCCCCCCCGGAAATAAAATTGATTCTCCTCATCTCTAACGAGGGAAATGTCTTGACTTTAAACGGCATCCCTGAGTTCTGGTCCCCTCCTCCCTCACCAGCTCCCCACCCTTACCAAATCTGCCTCAGGAAGAAACATCCGAGCTCTATCCACCTATCAGGTCCAGTTAGGTTCAAAAGAGTAATTCTTACCCCCGCTCCCCCACCCACCCCTTCCGAGTCCCCCGCATTCTCAAGGGCGATTTTAATTGGGCAATAAATGACGGTGTGCCAAAAGATACTCAAACCTAATGTGGAATATAGGAAATTTATGTTTCTTCTGCAATTCTAAATTCATTATATAAAAAAAACTGAACTCACATCAGTGTGTAATTGTTTCAGCCAGGAGCTGAATCAACAAGAATGTGAACTCTGTGGAGTAAATGCTAATTGGTTTGTTTATATTAGCTAAGAAAGTATGCAAGGGGAATACACAACAATGGTAACCCCATTTAGAAGGTCTTCGTGATAAGATGCTGTGAAGACAGACAGTTAAACTCAATATGCCGTATAAATAGTAGGTATAAACATCTGTTTCCCATTTTTACAGAAACACAGGAACAAACCCCAATTAAAAGGGCTTAGTGATAAGATGCTGTGATAAGGCAAGGATGTGCCCACAGCAGGATGAGGGCAAATGGCCTTGAGAACAGGAATGAGCATGTTTTTCACAGACAAGACCGGATAAGACACGAGATAAGCAGGAATACCGGTCTTAGGGAAGTAGAGGATGTAAACAGGGGGGCAAACAATGAAATAAGAAGAAAACATATAGGAACCAAATTATATAAATATCGAGTATTTGTTGAATTCAGTGTGTTTTGTCCCTGCCTTGTGGACATCACACCCACTTGCGAGTGTGAAATAAATGGCACTACTGATTCAGATCTTGTCTTGGACTGAAATTATTGCAGTGTGTGAGCTTTGTTTCTCACACTACTAAACAAACAAAATAAAATAAGTATAAGACGCATACTTCAAAGAAAACCAAAGTAAGTGCCAGAATGTTTCCGTTTCCATCCATCTCCGTATCTACAGTATAGAGGTTAGAGAAACGTTGCTCCTTTCACTGTTAGCTGGCAGGAAAATTGCAATGTTGTCAACCGGCCGGCCCGCTGCTCCCCGAACTCCCTGCGCATAGGGAAGCACCCAGCCAACTAACTCAGTGGTCTGTGGAACTGTACCAATAAGAGCGGGTATTTACAGTGGGGGGGCATTTTATCAAGGTTTGTCCCGTGTCAGAACCTGCAAATTAACAGAAAGTGGTGTGGGGAAAGTTTGAACGGGTATATTTTCCCTTCGGAAGTGAAACCTCCAGCTATTTATAAGGATGTGATACCTTCAACAAAAGGCGATGTTCAGCAGGACTTTTAGCACCAGCTCAGTTCAGCAAAACAAGACCATATCCTGTTGCTGTTATTTTCTATATATGAAACTGACCTTAGCTTACGGCCACATGGAAAGATTTTCTTTAGGTCTGTGAATTATTTTTGCCTTGATGAAATCTCTTGTCTTGACGGGTTTCATTATGTTCTTTAAAGTGTTGCAATATTTTGTAACTAATAAATAATCTCGTTCCACTCACAGATGGAGATAGATGATTAATTTCAAAGGTACTTCGAACCACGGAATTTTAAAGATAATTGCTACCTTCTTGGTTTTGGCTTGTTGTGATTCGTGGGTTGTTACTGTTGACCTATATTGACATCCGATCTGGTTTAAAATCCTTATCTTTGTTTTCAAGGTCCACAGACTGACTGCTCGCTACTTTTGCGTTGCCCTTCAGCCCTGCGAGTCAATTGGTAATCTTTGATGCGACGCATTTAACTCCTGACCAATAATGCCTTCATCTGCCTCAGCCATAATCTCTCTTGAACTCCCTCCCTCAACCTCTCTCCTCTGAATGGATACTTAACAAATATAGGAAAGAACCTACCAAAGCTCCTTAGGCGATTCTGGGTTAAATTTCATTTGATAATTTTTCAGATTCATTCTGTTCGTGGTGTTGTGTAAATTTTATGTGAGTGTGCAGGATATATCAATGCTGCTGGATATATCAGATCTGACTTGGATTTTAAACACAACTTGGGTCTGGTTTTTGACATGTGGGAGATTAATCTTTATCTTCACGCAGAGGGTGGTACGGGTATGGAATGAGCTGCCAGAGGAAGTGGTGGAGGCTGGTGCAATTGCAATATTTAAGAGGCATTTGGATGAGTATATGAATAGGAAGGGTTTGGGGGGATATGGGCCGGGTATTGGCAGGTGGGACTAGATTGAGTTAGGATATCTGGTCAGCATGGACGGGTTGGACCGAAGGGTTTGTTTCCATGCTGTACATCTCTATGACTCTACCAGGAGAAATGATTACATCCCTGCAAATCAGACCATACAATAAATGTAAGATTATATGAAAATTGAAATACATGTTTCCTGCTTTGTTTTTCTTCAGAATAAGGAACTGGGTTCTGTATGTATGTAAATTTCAATTCTTTTTCATAAAATATGTAGATTATGTGTGAGGGGAGTTGATTCTCATTTATGAAAAAAGGTTTAACTTTTCTGGCCATAGGATGATTTCACATATATTTTTATCTGTACAGTACTGATGTTTGTATTATTTATATATATATAGAGCGAGAGAGAGAGCGAGAAATCAAACTAATACAGGTATATACATAGAAAAAATACTCTTTTTGCGTGAGGATATCACTACCAATGCCAACATTTATTATCTGTCTCAGATTGATCTTCAACTCATGGTAGTGAGCTGCTTTTTCGAATGTCTGCAATCCTGGTGTAAGCACGTCCAGAGTGTTGGCAGGGAGTGAGTTCCACTATGTTGGCCTAGTGACAATAAAAGAATGGCAATATAGTTTCAAGTTGGGATGGTGTGTGACTCAGAAGGGAAATGTTTGGAAGTGGATTCTCCTCAATTTGCATTGCCATTGTCTATCTGGGTGCTAGTGCAATGGACCAAACCAGGTCCCCTCAAAATATTTTAAGAAGGTATGCTAGAGCCTAACTGTTTCTTACAATGTGTTCTGTTGCAGATGTAATTTCACTGGTCAAACTACTCAATATTGAGCACAACCCCATTTGTTCAAGCACAATAGTTAAAATACAACAAAAGAAAGAAGAATTTGGAATAATGTACCTCTATTTGGAATAGAATACTAATACTGTAACTGTTACTGGTTAACTGTTCCAAAATAGTGACATCCCATAAACACACTCCTTAGTGAAAAGGCAAATTCAGAAAATAGATTTGTCTCACATGTATCCCAGCAGCAGATTTTTTAAAAAAACAGCTTCCAGCTGTAATCAAGAGAGGGAAAAGATAGTTTCTACTTCTTCAAATCTTCAGCACCTTCTGCCCTGTTGAGACCCCATAAAGCTAAACCTAAAAACGAAATCAAAAAGCCTGGTCTGTGAGAGCTGGCTACACCCATCCAGGCTGCTTCTATTGTTCCAACTTTTTAAAAAAGTTCTGAGGCCTCTTACTTTACTGGCTGTCCATGTAGGCAGCCTGGTACTTCTGTTTTTAAATCTCTCTTTAAAGTAAAGGGCAAAATAACTTCTTAAAGCCATAACACTGTCACATTAGACAGCATTGCAAATACTGTGGAATTACCTCAGTGCTGTCTGAAGCAATGGAAGCATGCATTGCTTCCAATGGGAGTTGATGGGGAATGGACTGAATGTTGCAAGTAGTGGATGTGGTGCCAGTTAAGTAGGCTGCTTTATCCAGGATGGTGTCAAGCTGCTTGGGTGCCATTAGACCTGCACTCAGCCAGGCAATTGAAAAGTATTCCATCAGACTCCTGATTGGTACCATGTACATCATATGTACAAGCCAAACTTTAAATCTCATACAAAAATCTTGATCCAGACGAAAGTGAATTTCACAGCATGAGACAATTAGCTTCTTCTAGTGTAAGTGGGGATTTATCTGTATGCGTAGGCATTGAAACCTGTTTTTAACAAATGAGTATTTTTGCACGTATTTTATCGAATTCAACTAAATTCAAAAGTAGCAAAATTACATACAATGAAGAAAGTCATCCCATAAAGCAGGAAACCAGCCCTAATTCACAGCAATTATCAATGCCTTTTAAAAAAAGAAATTCATGTAATTAATCTATTACAATGCATAACTAACTGCACTATACAAATATTATAAGAACAAAAAGAACTCTAAAAAAAACTCATTGACACAAAAAATAAAATCAGCTTACAGATTACATCGTGCCCTCAATACACACTTTCCCAAAGCCATCACAGACTCTGGTATAATGGAGAAACCCATTCCAGTATAAAGCCATAACCCTCATTCACAAAGTAAAGTGTGACGCGTAAACAAAGTTAAAAACAAATCCAAACGCAAAACCAATCAAAGTGTGAAAGCAAAATTGTAGTAACGAAATATGTGTACATAAAGTCTCAAAATTAAATGGAATCAAATAACCCTGCACAAAAGAAATGAATGCAGCTGAAAAGGGAAAAGGTTTGTATTGGATACAAATCTTGAGGTTTTGTGTAGTTCAGTGATTTGTCTATGAATTTCAGTATGGAAGCAGGCCATTCAGCCCATCCACACCAACCTTTCGAAGAACATCCAATCCAGACCCACTCCTCTACCCCTGCAATTCCCATGGCTCATCCACCTAGCCTGCACAAGTCTGGACACTATGGACAATTTATCATGGTCAATCCACCTAATCTGCACATCTATGGACTGTGGGAGGAAACCAGAGCACACAGAGGAAACCCACACAGACATAGGAAAAATGTACAAACTCCACACAGACAGTTGCCCAAGAGTGGAACTAAACCCAGGTCCCAGGTGCTGTGAGGGCGCAGTGCTAACCACTGACCCACTGTGTCACCTTGTACAGAGGAAGCACAGTGCTGACCCCTATATATCTTGTAAAGGGATTTGATGCTCTCTGCATAGTTTTGAATATTTGATTTTGAAGTTTAAACATTACGACTTCTGTGTGTGTACATATATATGGTATAAACTTCAGTGGGGCATGATTATTTGTACATGGGGTATGATGTTTTGTACATGGCGTATGATACTGATTTTGCTAATTTGTGTATGTAGTTTGTGTCTTTGTATATGAGTTTTTATGTTCCAGCAGTGAGGTTTCTGATGTCGTGTTTATCGTTCTGTCAGTTTTAATGATTCTTCTATGGGTTTTGATGATAGCTGTATGGAGTATGATGCTCTGCCTTGGTTCCAATGCGATCTTAGCCTTGGCATCAGAGGTGAGATTTCATTTTGCACCTGACATGAGGCAAGGCAGCCTTTCACCAAGTGTGGCATGAAAGATCCCATTGAAGCATTGAACCATCATGACCTGTGCAATGTGTAAGCTGCAATTGGTATGTGTCAGTAATATTCATGCAACTCATGTGCTGGACAATGATCTTCCCTTGATAGTTATTGGCTTTACTGTCATTAAATGTCCTGCCATCAGGACATCCTGGGGACCACAATTGAAAAGGCAGGCATAATCAAAACAGATACAGATGCAAAACACACTTTGCATATAAACTAGGCAATATGCAACCACAAATACAAAATGTAAAGTTGCCAGTTGAAAATGAACTAATCTCCCAAATTTAAAACATTGAATTCAAATAACAGCACAGCAAATACTTAAACTATTTATTTATAAGATATTAAAAATTGAGAGAGAAAATATCTAAACCTATATGTAATATATGAAATGCAGATAAAAAGCCTCAACTCCAAAATCAAATACAATGCAGACACTATGCAAAAGACATCAAAACTTAACATGCAACACATCAAAACGTAGCTGAAAAGCATTAAATTCCTTTTGCAAATTAACAATCTGCTTACACAGTACATCGAACTCTCATATCCAAAACACCAAATAGCAATAGAAAATCATTAAAACATATATATATAAAATATCACACTACATGCACATAACATCAAGCACCCGTAGGCAGAAGTTGAAATGTCTTATGCAAAGCTCAAATTGAAAGCTCAAGGTTGATTTTTTAAAACAATGTCTCATGTCATGTGAACATCACTTGTTAAGTCAGCATTTGTAACTGAGTCCTAATTGTCTTCAGGAATGGCTGAGTCGTCCTTAAGCAAAATCAGAAGCTACAATGACATTGACCTTTGCAAGAGAATAGCTGAAAGAGACTTTGACATTGTTACAGGATCTGCATTCATGAGCAGAGAATGAGGCTGTGTTATTTTAAACATAAAATCAGTGCTAATAGTGGTTTTATGTCCAATTAAAATCAATGTAAAAGCGACTGCTGCAGTTCCCTCAGAATTTAGTGCATCAATGCATGTTTTGATTTGATTTGATTTATTGTTGTTACATGTACCTAAGTACAGTGAAAAAGCTTTATTTTGCATGCAGTACAGGCAGATGATAACATACAAGGACATACAGATCATATGGTGATTGAACAAAGCGAGGTAAACAGAGGTGGTTGCTCAGGAGGTGCACAATATCAAGGTGAACATTAGATTTGAAATTTGAGAGGTCCACTCAGCAGTCTAATAACAGTGGGGAAGAAGTTGTTCTTGAACCTGTTGGTACGTGTTTAAGTTTTTGTACCTTCTGCTTCGTGAAAGAGGTTGGAAGAGGTTACAACTGGGGTTGGAGGAGTTTCTGCTGATGTTGGCTGCTTTTCCATGACAGAAAGAAGTGTTCATGGAGCCCATGGATGGGAAGTTGGCTTGCGTGATGGACTGAGCTGTGTTCACAACTTTCTGAGTTTCTCACGGTCCTGGGCAGAACAGTCGCCATACCAAGCTGTGATGCAACCAGTCAGAATGCTTTCTATGATGCAACCAATTAAAATGCTTTCTATGGTAAAAAGTTGGTGAGGGTCCTTATGGACATGCTGAATTTCCTTTGCGTCCTGAGGAAGGAGAGGCATTGTTGTGCCTCCTTGATTGTCGCATCTACCTGAGTTGTCCAGGAGATTGTTGTCTGTTGCATGTAGTCCTAGATCCTGGGAGGTGCCAATTTGCAACACTTGGTGATGGACAATTGCTTTCACATAGAAGCTAATAAGTTCCAGGAAAACCAAAGAGCATTTTTCACCGAGCAATATATGGTGTTGATCCCAGTGAGCATCACTGGGAATATCATGTCACAGAACTGCTTGGGGTGAATCTCCACAAAAGCCACTGCAATTCTTTTGATAAACCATTGCAAATACACATTCCAGAATTAGATGGGCAGTGGTCTTCTCCCCACCATTACCACCTCAAGGGCATGATTTTGGTGGAACGTATGCAAAAAAGGACTTGCGAGGGAAGATCATTCTCACCACCAGCCGAGTTTCATTTTGGTGTTTGAAAGTTCTGGTGATAAGGCATTCTGCCAAATTATTTTAGAAGTCTTCTCAGTCAACTCATTTGCCAAAGAACTCACTCTTGTGTGATATGCTGTCAAAAATAATTTCCTGGTCAAAACTGATGAGGCAAGTATCCACTCATTCTATTCTACACATAGGCAATTGTACCCACAAGAAACATAAGGGTTTCAGACATATTTCCACTAGGTATAGTGCAGGTTTGTTCAGGTTGGATTACCAATTTCAGAGTAGACTTTGACAAAATTAGCTTTGTAAAGAAATTACAAGTCCCTGTTAAGCAGTGGAATGAGTTTCCACCTTCTAATTTCCTCCTTCTGCCCCTTGCAAATAGGGGAGGGATATGAAGCCTTTCCTCATGGATTCTGATACGCCACCCTCCAGAAATGTACTCTCACACACCTCCTGCAGCTCTGGGTCAGCCCAGGTCCACCCAACCTCAACCAATAAACCCTGAAGTCCAGAAGTTCCATTTGCATTGAAGGAGTTGGTGACGTTTGTCAGCTTGCCCAGTTTTAGTGAATTGTCAAGATTCTTGCTGGATATTGGGGTTCCTTAAAAACTGAAGTTTTCTGGTATTTACTGTACAGCATGAGATTTCACTTAACATCTACAACAGCAATAATTTCTAGAATTATAGCATATGACAACAAAGGAAAGAAGTACAAGAGTTACGAGGGTTGTGATGCCCATTGAGCTAGTGTCAACAATTTATCTTGCGCCCAATATGTCCAACTGTATGGTGTTGCTTTCAAAAATAAGTAATATTTATCCTTAGAAAGAATGATAAACTAGTCCTCAGTTGGAGGTAGGCAATGGATAATTGCCATTCATGTCATACGTAGCTGATTTTGATGAAAAGGATTCAGACAACTGATTGACACAGAGAATATGATGAAGGGCTTTTGCTTGAAACATCGACTTTCCTGCTCCTCGGGTGCTGCCTGACCTGCTGTGCTTTTCCAGCACCTCTCTAATCTTGACAGGGAACATAAACTGCACTAGATATATGATGTAAGAATAAGTACTCAAGGGCAGAGGATAGTCCTTCCTTGGGGCCTGAGGACTAGTTTACCATTCTTTTAAAGAACAAATATTCCTTATTTCTGAAAGCAACAGCCTAATAATCAAGCAGACCTGTCAGCAGTGGTTCTCACCAGATGTTCACCAGAGAGCAGTCCTTATCAGGCAGATGGAAGGCAGATCAGAAGAGGAAGAAGACTTCCCCAACACCTCATGGTGTCCCCACCACTTCAATGAGAACAAAGCATTCCACACCAATAGCCTATTTGTCCTCTCATATCAGTGAATCATCCCCAATTTTCATGTTTGCATACTTTCTTTATGTAATTAACTAATAAATCATATTTAAACTGCCGCTTCTTAAAAACTCAAAAAACTGTCAGAAAATAGCTTCCAAATTGTCAACTGCTTATACTAGGGAACTGATGATCACAAAACACCTGAAATCAACACTCATCTAAGACCTTGGTGATAGAGAATGACTTACCATCTATAACATTCACTTCATACAAACTGACATAAAAAGTTTTACTGATGCTCAAGATGTCAAACTTCAGTTATCAAGCTATTTTTTTCCTTCATGTTATCAAACATAGAGCTCTGTGCAACTTTTGGATGAAGAACCCCGAATACTCAAGTCTCATCCTGCCCTACTGAGCAGCTGTTGTTGTGGAAAATGAACCTAGAGGTCCCTGAGGCAAAGAATGAGGCTTGCTGACTCCCCACCTGCTCACGATCCTCTTTGACATCAATGCCCAGAGACTACCAGGAATAGGAATAAATTTCGCTCAATCTAGTTTACTGCATTTGCTGCTTACAATGTGGTCTCCTTTACATTGGGAATACGAGTGTAGACTGGGTGACCACTTTGCAGGACTATAGTCTGTCTGCAAAAGGAACCCTGAGCTTCCAGTGGCCTGCCACTTCAATACACCATCTTGTTCCCTGGCCAACATCTCTGTCTCAGTGTTCTAGCAAAACTCAGTGCAAGCTGAAAGAACAGCACTCCATTTTCCACCTGGGAACTCTACTTCTGGATTTAATATCAAATTCAAAAATTTTTGGGTTTGAACTCTCCCACACCCTTACCCCAATCCCACATACCAGGACTTGTTATCACATAGTCTGCTATTACACACAGCCCATATTTAGCCAGTAACTGCTCCTATAAAAAGCATTTCACCTTCCTAGCCCAATATTTATCCACTCCTTCATCTGTCCAAGTGTTCTTCTCTCTTTTTTTGGCTCTACATCCACCTGTGTTGTTTACTCATTAACCCCCTCCAGTCACCCTAACTTCCACGTAAAAAAAATTTTCCCAGCTGTCATCAGTTATGAAGAAGGGTCACTGGACCTGAAGCATTAACTCTGATTTCTCTCCACAGATTCGGCCAGACCTGTTGAGATTTTCTAGCAATTTCTGTTTTTCTAACAGATTTTGCATGCTTTCTGGACTTGGTACATTTCTGACTCTTCCTCGCTCACTTTCAGAATGTCTTTGAGGATGCAAAACCTTTTGATGCTCTTGACTAGTTCTTATCAGAATGTCAGGGTCACAAAGAGGAATTTCACAACTCTCCCACCTTTGTGTTCCATTTTGGGTTCCTTGATTTTCTTTGGGTTCAAAAATATCATGTTTAGCTTCAGTATCCACCTGCCAACTTTCTGATCACACAGACTTTACTGTTTTAACCAATAGTTTGGACACGGTGCCCAGTTTCCTGGCAGCCTCGTGGATTGTCCAACCACATCTGAAGCAACTAAAAGGATTGCAACAATAACTACAAATTCCTGAAGAAGGGCTCATGCCCGAAACGTCGATTCTCCTGCTCCTTGGATGCTGCCTGACCTGCTGCGCTTTTCCAGCAACACATTTTCAGCTTTGATCTCCAGCATCTGCAGTCCTCACTTTCTCCAGCTACACTAACCAGTCTGGATGTTGCTAGCTGATTTTTCAACATGATTTTGCCATTTGTTTCAGAATCCATACTTGGCCAAGTTGCAGGAGACAATTGATTGTAACCTGAAGTGCTCATTAGCCATAAAAGGAAGTGAAGCCACTTTTGATTGATTTTGTGATTAAAATGCTGCGCTTACACTTTCTGCTGGTGAATGGAGCTATTACACCACTAGAGGGAAAATAACCAGCAAATCATTGAAGTTCATTGGAGAGCAATAGCGCAACCTGAAGGCTAAAGCAAAGAGTACAGGTTTGCAGTGGCTCTAATGAAAAACTCATTTCAAGCATGAAATATGATACTGGGAAAACAAGGCAAAAGGAAACAGGTTTCAGCTGACATTGCAATGCTTACTTGCATTTTGACCTTAAAAGGAAATGAATCAAACCATTAAGTCAGTCACATTACACAATACTAAAACTAATATAAGCTGCTCACTTATGTGCTCTATGGTAGAGAAATGTGCAACTGTGACTAGCATAGCTTTTGTGCTCACATAGTCAAGTTTAAAATATTAGTTTTAGACCAGTTCCTCTCCTAGTTAAATGAGATGTAAAATTCAGATACATTGTGGGCACAACATAGAATTGCCTCTCCTAGGCCATTAATCAATTCTATCTCTTCACCATACCAAGGTTAATATAACATGCTCTCTAATTGGTTCCGGAATGTGCCAAACTACCTTGAAAGCACTCAATGAACTCTTCGTCCAGGCTATATTTTCAGTTTATATATGATTATTGTCACCACTTTATCATGAGTCCTCAATATTTCTTCTTGAGAATTTCAACCTACAATATGGTTATTGTTAGGAGACCCTGCCCCTAATAACTTCCTTCCCTGACTATTCCTTATCTTTGTGCAAACTAATTCTACATCCAGAAATACTGAACCAAGGTAATCTCTAACTATTGTTACAATTAAATTCTTAAATAACAGTTCCACCTCTATCCACCTTCCAATTCACGCCACTAAATATTCAGGACCCAATCCTTGTTAACTTGCAGCATATTTGTTTCAACTTTCCAACAAATTTTCTCTCATATTCTAATTCACCCTTTCTTTTTAGTTGTTTTCTGTTGTTTTCAGATACCTCTCCAAACCTTTATCCTACTTCTAATCTTCTCAGAACTGGAGATTTTTTTCTTCAATTTTTTAATGTCCTTAGTTAGCCACAGATTATGCATTACTCCTCTAACGTCTTTCTTTCTCATGGCAATTTATCTCACTGTGTTATATATTCTTGAGACTTAGTCAGCCAGAGATTGCTTATTACTTTTTGTGCTGCAGTTCATTTTTTTTCACATTGAACTTGAGGCAGCATTGCTGCAGTTCATCAAGAACTCAGCTAATCAATCTTGACTTGCCTTTTAGAAATCCATGCTGGCTGCATTTCATTAACTCAGACCTCAAAGGTCCATATATATTTACAACTCAGACTGAGGCCATTAAGCTCATTATGTTCATGCCAGTCAATAAAGATCTAGCTATAATAACCCTATTTTCCATTTCTTGGTCCATAGTTCTGGATGCCATGGTAACACAAGTGAGTATCTAAATACTGCTGAAAGATTGAGACTTCTGACTCAACAACCCTTCCCGGCAGTGAGTTCTAGACTCCCAACACCCTGGGTGAAAAGACTTCCCCTCAAGATTAGAGTGGTGCTGGAAAAGCACAGCAGGTCAGACAGCATCCAAAGAGCAGGAAAATCAACGGTTTGGGCAAAAGCCCTTCATCAGATTCTTGACTGTATTCCCCAGCATTTGCAGTATCCACCTCTGCCTAGATTTCTCCTCAGCCATCCTCTTAGCTTCCTATCTCTTTCTTTCATCTATCTCCTTGGTTATTGGTCCATCTATTCAATGAGCAAGTCCCTTGTTCTCCACTCTAGGTATGCCTCTCATAAACTCCTCTCAGGCCTCCTCTCAACTTGCAGTGCTCAAAGGAAAATAGCCCCAGTCTTTCCACCTAAATCAGACCCTCCAGCTCAGATGGCAACCTGTTCTCTACACCTGCTCTCATGTAATCAGATCCTTCCTGTAATGTGGTGCCCATAAGTGCTGACATACTCCAGTTGTTATCTAATGGTCATTTTATACATTTCCGGTACAATCTCCCTGCTGTCGTATTTCATGCCTCAGCTAATGCAGGCAAGTATCTCAGATGCTTTCCTAGCCATCTAATCTACCTGTCCTGCCTATCCTCAGGGATCTGTAGATATCTGCAATCTGACCTTCTGTACTTTATGGATCTTCCCAAACTCTAACCTCTCCAAATGCCTCTTGATCTACTTTCCTAATTATTGTTTCTGAAATCTTGCCCACTGCTGATATTATACTTACTGTCCTGAAGTTGGAAGGCTTCTTCAAACATCCTTTCCTGAATTGGAGGGTCATATTTGCCACTCTCTGACATGTTTCCAATACGTTATAGAATCCATAGAGTTCCTACAGGTTATGTTACCGTCTCGCTTGTACACTGTGCCATGGTTGGCTGCTGTCCTGCTGTAGACCTGGGATCAAGAGGACATTGCCAACTCCAACTTTGCAACAGTTGTCATTTGAAAAGCTAGTGACCTGCAAGGTTGTTGGAAGTGTACATCCTCAACCCATTAGGCAACATTTTAATAAAAGACAAGTCATCTGGAGACCAGGCTGGGCCTGAAATGTCCAAGCTCTTAAACAAACCCTGTACTATCAGAGCTCTCATAGGAGTATGCCACTGAACCCCTCAAGCCTGTTTTGCCATTCTAGATCATGGTTGATCATCTACATCCCATATTACTCTCATATCTCTTGATATGATTAATAATTAGAAACCCATTTCTCGGTCTTGAAGCTACTCAATGACTGACCTCAACTTGGGTGGAGATTCATCAGTAAAGAGGGACCACCCCATCTCATTCCTCGTCTACACCAATACTGTGTCCCCTCAGTTTAGATGACAGGAGAAATAGCTTCTCAGTAGCTATTCTGTCTATCCCTTTAAGAATCTTACAAATTTCCATCAGGTCGCCTCTCATTCTCCTAAACTCCAGAGAATCTCACACATAAGGCATTTCCCCTGGTCTCAGGAATCAATCTGATAAATCTCTGCTTCATTCTCTCCATGGCAAAGACATCCCCCCTTTCACCAAAGTGACCAGAACTGTGTGGGTTTCCTCCTGGTGCTCCGGTGTCCTCCTGCAGTCCAAAGTTGCACAGTTTAGGTGGATTGGCCGTGTTAAATTGCCCATAGTGTCCAAGCATGTGCAGGCTAGGTGAATTAGCCATGGGAAATTCAAGTTTCAGGGAATAGGGTAGAGGGATGGATCTGGTTGGGCTGCTCTTCAGAAGATCAGCGTGGACTGGTTGGGCTGAATGACCTGCTTCCACACCATAGAGATTCTATTGTATAATTCTATTAACTGCATATAATACTCTTGTTGTGCTTTTACCCATGCTCAATACAACTGAAGCAAGACCTCTTTCTTTCTGTGCTGTAGTCAGGGCTAGCAGACCATTTGTTGTTTGAACCACATGTAGGGTGGCACGGTGGCTCTGTGGTTAGCCCTGCTGCCTCACAGTGCCAGGGACCTGGGTTTGATTCCAGCATCGAGTGACTGTTTGTGTGGAGTTTGCATGTTTTCCCCATGTCTGTGTGCATTTGCGCTGGTAACCTCCAACAATCCAAAGACATGCAGGTCAAGTGAATTGGCCATTGTTTTGGGTGCATTAGTCAGGGGTAAAAGTGGGGAGTGGGACTGGGTGGGTTACTCTTCGGAGGGTCGGTGTGGACTTGTTAGGCTGAAAGACCTGTTTCAATACTGTAGGGAGTCTAATGTTCAAAACTTTTAAAATGACCCTGCGTCAACAGAGCAGTTCCAGTCTTTCAATGGGAACCTGGATTATCAGCTTTCTTCCAATAACTTTAGTCCCTTGAGGAGCCAGGGGGAGTTTAAGCAAGGACAGCAACAAAATGAAATGCAAGGCTTCCAATTGTCTTTTACTGTGGAAATGCTCATTTTTCCAATAACTGTTATTCATAGATAGAAAATCACTGGAATTTAGAATTCCCCAAGCTTTCGGTGATAATCTGCCATTCAGAAATCTCTCTCATACAAATATAAACTCTGCTCCCTCGTCGAAAAGGAAGAAAGTGCATTTCTCTGGCACCTGTCACAATCTCAGGATGACCATAAGAGGTTCACAGCGATGAAATTCAGCTTGCCAGTGTAGTCATGGTTGTGATGCAGTCAATGCATTCGCAGCAAGCTCTCACAAGCAGCACTGAGTTAATGACCAGATCATCTGCTTCTGATGTTGATGGAGGGATAAAGGAAATCAGGACAGACTGTAGAGTGTAGAAGGAAGTCAATTGGCCCACATTGTCCATGCCATCTTGTTGAATGAGCCAGATACAGTTACCCTGCACCCTGCTATAAGCAGACCAGGGTTTACAATGTTAGTTTTAAGATTTTGTTGCCTTAATTTGGACATTTCAGAGACTTTTTCCAACATGCCATTTCATACTGATACATTTTGATTCTTGGGATCAGAATTTTGGGACACGTACAAATCAAAGTTCCTCATGTTTAAGATGATTGAGACAACAAGATCCAATCGAATGGATCTTCACCACTTTATTCACAAATTCAATTCCTTTCTTGAAGGGAAGTTAATCCTTAAATATGTATAAAAGGAGGATTCCAAGCACCTTATTTCTGAGCTCTCCGTATAACCTGAGGACAGTTAGATTATTCTTGGCTCGAACTGTGATTTGGATCAACCGAAGTTAGGGCAGTTTTTGGGAATAGTTAATCAGGAACTTTCTGCCTACTTGAAGACATTTTACCTCAAGGGCAGGAGAGGTTTTCTGTCTGTGAGGTGGGATTTGAGTCTAGTATTGATCTCCATCTTGCATTTTGATGGATGTAACTTTGTGTCGTTTGCTGATGACCTAAGTATCTTCTGTTGTTATATGATCACATCTTTTACTCAATTTTACTGAATAAAATTTGATATTTTGCATTAACTCAATATCCTAACCTTTACTGATGGTATATCTCTGTTGAACTTGAGCACTGCAGTTTGAAAAGATTAACTCAAGATTTTTAAATTAAGTGAACTCAAGCAAATTGAATTGATCTGAATTATCGAAAGACCCTTTAAAAACTTACACTGTAATTTGCCCATAGTGCTGCCAATCTTTTCCTTGCCAAGCTATTTACCCAATTTCCTTTATAGAATTACTATCGATTCTGTTTCTACTACACTGTCTGGGAATGTATATCTCACATCTGAACACTATGGTGTGAAAACGTTTTCCTTACCTCAGTTCCAACTCCATTGTTAATTATCAGGAAAAGTATCGTGAACACTTTTGTTTCACGGTCATCACAATGGCTGATTGCACTCTGATTAGGCTGAGGCTCTAGGGTACACACTGTTACCTGCTTCAGGTGGACAGTTTCCTTTGTACATATACAGCGTAAAGGCCCTGGCGGCTGAAGACACAGCCACCAATGTTGGGCACAGAAAATTGGGAGTATACAAGAGGTCAGAATTAGCCAGGTGCAGGGCTCAATGGCTGGAACACATGATAGAGATATAGACAGAGGCAAAACCTCAGATGGATTTAAAACAAGAATGAGAAGCTTAAGAATCCAGTCACTACCATGCCAAAAGCTAGTGGGACTCAGTGAACACAGTATGGTGATGGGTGAACATGACATTGTACAAGATAGGAACAGTACAGCAGAGTTTTAGATGGGTTCGACCTTACAGAGTTTTGACTATGGCACGTCAGCCATGGAGTAGTCAACCCTGAAGGTACAGAAAACATGGATGAGGACTTCAGCAGCAGATGAACGGAAGTGGGCACTGGTGGTGCAAAGGTAGAATGAAACAATCTTGACAATAGAGGGCATATGGGGTGGGAGGTGTCAGATGATCATCGCGCATTAACATTGGCAAAGAAGAGGATTATGGGAGGTCGCTGAAGGTTTTCTTTGTTGGATGCCCAGTGGGTTTCTCAGGTTCTTTTGCTTTGTCTTCATACAACAAGATTCTGTGCAAAGAGAGAAGGCATGAGCTAGTTGTCATTTCAGCTTAGGGCTTAGGTAAAACACACACACACACACACACACACACACACACACTCCCAAGCATCCCCATGAGCCATGCTCTGATATAAATAAAACCCCATCCTTTCCCCCTTCTCCCTCTCTCTCTCTCTTGCTGTCTGAAGGAGGACTTACATTTTCGCGATGGCTGACCGCTTTCCCAGCATCATCTTCACGAAGGCCGAATAAGAGATGGTCTCACCCATGTCTCCCACCACCTCCTTGATCATTTTCTTCAGCTCCAGGTGGGTCTTGGCTGCACCAAGTTTCTCCAGCATTCTCTTCAGTCCCATGATATCTGAGTAAGAGGGTGGGTAGGGGAGAAGAGTGAAGGTTTGACTTGGTGTAGAAACAACACAGTTTATCTCTCATCTGCCCACAATATCAGCCAACCCTCGGAAGTTCCCTCATCACTGCACGTGGTCACTATTCCCGGTGATGCCTACATGGACCAGACATTGGGATTCTGCTTCAGCTGCCAGGTTGCCTACAGCCTGTGGCACCTAGACCATCATACCATTGAGGTGTGAAGCATGTAACAAGGCCCTTTGATCCATCAACAACAACCACCTAACCATTCTAATCCAAATTTGCAACACTTGGTCTATAGCCTTGAAATCGCAAGTGCATATCTAAATACTTCTTACATGTTATGAAGGTTTCTGCACCTACTATCCTTATAGGCAGCGAGTTCCAGATTCCCACCACCCTCTGGGATCCTCACATCCCCTGTAAACTACCTGCCCTTTTCCATCGATCTATGCCCTCTATCAGGGGGAAAAGTTATCCCCTGTCTTTCGGATCAGCCGTGATCCTATTGAAGGGTGGAGCAGGCTCAGGGGTCAAATGGCTTACTGCCTCACCTGTATCTAATGGTTTACCCTATTTATACCCCTAATAATTTTAATACATCTCAACCAGATCCCCCTCAGCCTCCTCTGCACCAAGGAAAACAATGCCAGTCTGTCCAATCACCCTTCATTACTAAAGCTCGCCAGCCTCTGCCACATTGTGGCCAAAGCCATGAGGAGAAAGTGAGGTCTGCAGATGCTGGAGATCAGAGCTGAAAATGCGTTGCTGGAAAAGCGCAGCAGGTCAGGCAGCATCCAAGGAACAGGAAATTTGACGTTTCGGGCATAAGCCCTTCATCAGGAATGAGGAAAGTGTGTCCAGCAGGCTAAGATAAAAGGTAGGGAGGAGGGACTTGGGGGAGGGGCGATGGAGATTGTCCTGACCTCTCCGCCCCCACCCCACTCCGGCCTATCACCCTCACCTTGACCTCCTTCCACCTATCACATCTCCATCCCCCCTCCCCCAAGTCCCTCTTCCCTACCTTTTATCTTAACCTGCTGGACTCACTTTCCTCATTCCTGATGAAGGGCTTATGCCCGAAACGTCGAATTTCCTGTTCCTTGGATGCTGCCTGACCTGCTGCGCTTTTCCAGCAACACATTTTCAGCCAAAGCCATGAGGCCAGACACATGAGACAAAGCTGAAGACTTTGGAATTAGACCAAACTCTGGCCTCGGGGTAACCCATTGGTCATAAAAGCTGCCAGACAGATGGAACCCATCCCACCACGACCAAAAAAAAACCCAGCTCTCTGTTGGCCTTCAGCAACCGAACCATAACCACCCTTTCCCCATCTGACTTTGCCCTGGCAAAATGTGGCAGACTTCCAAATTTACAGGGAAAGATTCGAGAGCTTCGTCAGGAAGCAAAACAGAATCAACCTTGGTGGGGGGGTCAGTTTTGTCCCCGAGGAACCGCTTAAGATGAGACTGAATCGAGATTCACAAATCATGAAGGGTGTGGACAGAAGCAGCAGGGAGAAAACTAGCTCCCACTAGTGGAGGGATTGAGAACCGAAGGCCAGAAGTTTAAAATCTTAGGCAACAAAAGCGATGACAAGATGAGGATAAATGTTTTCTTGCTACACGTGTTTAGGTTCTTGGATGCACCGCATGAGAGTGCGACGGAGCAAGTTTTCATCGAGGCTTTTGAGTCGCAAACAGATTACTATCCCAGAAGGAAGAATGTGCAGGGTTACAGGGAGAAGGGGAAGAAGAGTACCAAGCAACTTGACCTTTGAGATTGCATGTTCTTGATGGGCCAATTGGTCTCCTTCTGTTTTGGAACTGGAGATGTGACGCATTTTGATCAAGTGAAAAATAAGAAACCTTCCACTGACAGAACATCAACAGACACAAGATAATTAAACCGTAATTCAGGGTGGGCAACGATGAGAATTTTCCTCTGACATTGTGGGTTGTTGTAATCTGGAATGCACTGCCTTAATGGGGGGGGATGTGGAAGCAGGTCCAAATGTAACTTTCAAAAGGGAATCAGGTAAATAGTTAAAAAAAGGAATAATTGGCAGGATGACAGAGAAAGTGAGGGTCAAGGGATTGGAAATAGATAGTGGCTCTTTCACAATGGTCCTTCCAGATATGAGGGGCTGAATGGCCACCTCGTGTATTGTCACATTCCAACATTCCCAAAATAGAGGATGAGCTAAATGGAGACTCCAAATTAGAAAGAAAAGGTGCAGATTTGGAATGGGAGATGGCAGTGGCAACATCCCAATATTTTCCAAGTCAACTTTCAGGCTGGTTGTGAGTGGAGTTGGAGAGATTCAGGGAAAAGCGAGAAGTGAATTTTTTTTTTCTGAAGTGGAAAGTTCTCTAAGCTTGAGGTTTGTTCTCTGGGAATATGGACGAGTAGCAGAACATCAGCTACAGGCAACTGAGTTCAAAATGCTTTCACTGCGTCCCAGGGTTAACTGAGAAATGTCGGACTTACCAATGTCTCCCTGGTCATTGAGGTCAAACTCCATGTATTTCTCTGAAAAGCAATGAAAGACCATTTACTCAGGATTACTGAAACTGAAATGAAAAATACTGATTTAGCCAGCCCAGACTCAGGTTGGAAGCTTGATTTTCAGTCTGCCTGATTTCACAGCAAATTTAAAACATGGAAAAAGGCTATTGGTCTAAGTTGGTGTTTACATCCCATTGTCAATGCACTAGCACACACACATGCATAGGAAACCCACAAAGCTTTTGAACAGGGAACTGGCCACTGGATTGTGACCTCCTGAGTGTCCACCACAGGGACATTTACAAATGAGATACAAAGAAGGCAGACATCAGTGTGGACAGCTCAGAGATAATTGCTGATGTCCATGAATTCTGGGGGCTGACCGTCATAGGGGCAATGGGAAACGAGCATCAACAGAAAGGTCAGCATGGCCAATGACAGGGTCTGGAGGAAACAGAGGCCTGGAAAGCCTGCATCTTCTGAGTGCACTGTCTTCCTCTGCAGCAGATGTGGCTGAGACTGCACCAGGCTAGGAGTTGGGCTCCAGAACTGCAAATGACACAACAGCGGGCAACATGGCGCAAACCAGCATCTCCAACGGCTACTGAACTGAAGCCTTCTCAAACCTGGACTTTTCAATTACCCATTTTTCCCTCATGCACTAACCACAGTTCCACTTTGCTTTCCACAGACTTCAGCACAAATACAAAGCAGGTGCAAAACAACTGATTGAACCAAACTCTTAAAGCTGGATGGAGGTGGAGCCTATTAAAGGAGGACAGACCAACGTGGAGCGGTTTAGATAAAGGAATTCCAGAGCTTGGGACCTGGGCAGGTGCGGGAAAGGTATATGGTGTGATGGTGTTTATTGGTAGGGGGATTGAGTTTCAGAGCTACACTGTCATGCTTCAGCTCTACAAGACACTGGTAAGGCCACACACTGTATTGCATGCAGTTCTGGTCACCGCATTATACAAAGGATGTGGAAGTCTTGGAAAGGGTTCAGACGGGATTCACTAGGATGTTGCCTGGTCTGGACGGAAGGTCTTACGAGGAAAGGCTGAGTGAACTGTGGCTGTTTTCATTGGAGAGAAGAAGGTTGAGAGGTGACTTAATCAAGATGTAGAAGGTAATCAGAGGGTTAGATAGGGTGTTCAGTGAGAGCTTTTTTCCTTGGATGGTGAAGGCTAACACGAAGGGACATAGCTTTAAATTGAGGGGTGATAGATTTAGGACAGATATTTGGGGTAGTTTCTTCACTCAGAGAGTAGTAGTGGCATGGAACGGCCTGCCTGCAACAGTAGTAGACTTGACGACTTTAAAGGCATTTAAATGGGCATTGGAAATACATACGGATAATAATGGAGCAGTGTAGGTTAGATGGGCATCAGATTAATTTCACAGGTTTGTGCAACATCGAGGGCCAAAGGGCCTGCACTGTGCCGTAACGTTCTATGTTCTATGAAATAGCTGTCAGTGGTTGAGTGATGAAAGTCAGAGGTAAACACTAGAGGAGTGTACGGGGTTGTGGGATCTCTGAAGGTTACTGAGGTAGGGAGTGTGTCAAGCCCAGAGGTTTGAAATCAAGGATGATAACTTTAAATTCAGAGCTGGACCGGGGGCCAGATTCGATCTGAGAGCTTCAGGGTGAGGGGTGTGGGCAGCTGCAATGTCTGAATGATTATCTCAGGCCTTGTTGCGAACAGGATCCCCGGAACAGGAGCAGGCTTTTCAGCCTGTCAGGCCTGCCCCACCTTTCAAAACGATTGTAATTCATCAGACACTTCGATGTCTTTTACTCGCCCCATCCCCATTACCCTGTAGTCCATGGTAACCAGAAATCTGTCAATCCCTACCTTCAACACGCTCAAGGATTGGGTTTCCATGGCCCTTTTTTTGGGAGAGAATTCCAAAGATTTCACAACCTCTGAATTAAAAAAATTCTCCATCTCTCCGATCTAAGTGGCACTCCCCTTTATTTTTTTAATTGTGTTCCCGGTTGTAGGATAATCATCTTACCTATTCTGTGCATCCTTTAAAGTTGAGAAATGTGATGCTGGAAAAACACAGCAGGCCAGGCAGCATCCGAGGAGCAGGAGAATCGACGCTTCAGGCATCAGCCCTTCTTCAGGAATGAGGCTGGTGTGCCAAGCGGGCTGAGATAAAAGGTGGGGGGAGGGAATTTGGGAAAGGGCGCTGGGAATACGATAGGTGGAAGGAGGTGAGGGTGATAGGCCGGAGAGGGGTTGGGGGCGGAGAGGTCAGGAAGAAGATTGCAGGTCAAGAGAGCGGTGCTGAATCCGGGGGTTGGGACTGAGAAAAGGTGGGGGGGAGGGGAAATGAGGAAGCTGGAGAAATCTACATTCATCCCGTGTGGTTGGAGGGTTCCTAGGCGGAAGATGAGGTGCTCTTCCTCCAGGCGTCGTGTGGTCAGGGTCTGGCGATGGAGGAGGCCAAGGACCTGCATGTCCTTGGCGGAGTGGGAGGGGGAGTTAAAGTGTTCAGCCACGGGACAGTTGGGTTGGTTGGTGCGGGTGTCCCAGAGGTGTTCCCTGAAACGTTCCACAAGTAGGCGGCCTATCTCCCCAATGTAGAGGATACCACATCGGGTGAAACGAATACAGTAAATTATATGTGTGGAGGTGCAGGTGAATTTGCGATGGATATGGAACGATCCATTGGGGCTTTGGAGGGAGGTGGGGGGAGAGGTGTGGACGCAAGTTTTGTACTTCTTGTGGTTGCAGGGGAAGGTGCCGGGAGTGAAGGTTGGGTTGGCGGGGGGGTGTGGGCCTGATGAGGGAGTCGCGGAGGGAGTGGTCTCTCTGGAACACTGATAGGGTTGGGGAGGGGAATATATCCCTGGTGGTGGGGTCTGTTTGGAGGTGGCGGAAATGATGGAGGCTGATACAATGAATCCGGAGGTTGGTGAGGTGGAAGGTGAGGACCAGTGGGGTTCTGTCTTGGTGGCGATTGGAAGGGTGGGGTTCAAGGGCGGAGATGCGGGAAGTCGAGGAGATGCGGTGAAGAGCATTGTCAACCACGTCGAAGGGGAAATTGCGGTCTGTGAAGAAGGAGGCCATTTGGGTTGTTTGGTATTGGAATTGGTCCTCCTGGGAGCAGATGCGGCAGAGGCGAAGGAATTGGGAATATGGGATGGCGTTTTTACAGGGGCCTGGGTGGGAGGAGGTGTAGTCCAGGTAGCTGTGGGAGTCGGTCGATTTGTAGTAAATGTCTGTGTTGAGTCGGTCGCCCGAGATAGAAATGGAAAGGTCTAGGAAGGGGAGGGAGGAGTCTGAGACAGTCTAGGTAAATTTGAGGTCGGAGTGGAAGGTGTTAGTAAAGTGGATGAACTGTTCAACCTTCTCGTAGGAGCAGAAGGAAGCGCCGATACAGTCACTGATATAGCAGAGGAAAAGGTGGGGGTGGTGCCAGTGTAGCTGCGGAAGATGGACTGTTCCATATATCCAACGAAGAGACAGGCATAGCTGGGGCCCATGCGGGTGCCCATGGCTACTCCTTTGGTTTGGAGGAAGTGGGAGGATTGGAAGCAGAAGTTGTTCAGGGTGAGGACCAGTTCAGTCAGTTGAATAAGGGTGTCAGTGGAAGGGTACTGGTTAGGTTGGCGGGAGAGGAAGAAGTGGAGGGCTTGGAGGCCTTCGTGATGGGGGATGGAGGTGTACAGGAACTGGATGCCCATCATGAAGATAAGGCATTGGGGACCGTGGAAACGAAAATCATGGAGGAGGTGGAGGGTGTGGGTGGTATCCCGAACGTAGGTGGGGAGTTCTTGGACTAAGGGGGACAGGATAGTGTGGAGGTATGCAGAGATGAGTTCGGTGGGGCAGGAGCAGGCTGAGACAATGGGTCGGCCGGGGCAGTCGGGTTTGTGGATTTTGGGCAAGAGGTAGAAATGGGCGTTGGGGGGTTGTGGGACTATGAGATTGGAGGCGGTGGATGGGAGATCTCCTGAGGTGACGAGGTTATGGATGGTCTGGGAGATGATGGTTTGGTGGTGGGAGGTAGGGTCACGGTCTAGAGGGCAGTAGGAGGAGGTGTCCGTGAGTTGGCGTCTTGCTTCAGCAGTGTAAAGATTAGCGCGCTAAGCTACCAATGCGCCTCCCTTGTCTGCCGGTTTGATGGTGAGGTTGGGGTTGGAGCGGAGGGAGTGGAGGGCGGTGCGTTGTGGTGAGAGGTTGGAATGGGTGAGAGGGGTGGACAGGTTGAGGCGGTTGATGTCGCTGCAGCAGTTGGCTATGAAGAGATCAAGGGCAGGTAAGAGACCAGCACGGGGTGTCAAGGTGGATGGGGTGTGTTGGAGGTGGGAGAAGGGGTGGTCGGAGGGGGGGGGGGGGGCGAGAGTCCTGGTTGAAGAAGTAGGCGCAGAGGCGAAGGTAGCAAAAGTAATGCTCGATGTCTCACCGCGTGTCGAACTCACTGATCTGGGAGCGTAGGGGGATGAAGGTGAGGCCTCTGCTGAGAACTGAGCATTCATCCTCAGAGAGGGGGAGATCTGGAGGGATGGTGAAATACAGCAGGGCTGGGAGCTGGGATCTAGGACCTGGTCTGGGGCTAGAGCTGGGAGTGGGGGCAGAGTTAGTCATGGGGGAGGAGTTGGTCGTGGGGGCGGAGTTGAGTCGTGGGGGCAGAGTTGGTCAGTGAGTTAAGTATCTGGTAATTTTAATGAGATCATCTCTCATTCTTTGAAACTATGGAGAATACATGGCCAGGTTGCTTGGTCACTTTACATACGACATGGGATGGGTGAGTCCAAGCTGACATGGAAATGGCCATCAGGCTTCACCTGAACTCTCTGGGCAGAAAACCACTAAACCCCGACCACCACCAACATCCCCCCCTCCCTGACTGAACTCCCTACCTTAGTAACCTTCAGAGGTCCCACAACCCCGTACACTCCTCTAGTGTTTGCCTCTGACTTTCATCACTCTACCACTGACAGCTATTTCTTAGAACATAGAACGTTCTCTGTCTTCCCTGAGTTTAGTACCTCACATCAACAATCCACATGCAGCAAATGCGACAGCAATGAACAGAAAAATTACGTTTGAAAGCTGTGAGCTTCTCGTCCAGGTCTTTATCAGTGTTGTACTTTGGATTATTCAGGAACTCCTACGAAAGAGAAAGACCTCAGTCATCATTGGAATCAGAGTTCGGAAAGGCCAAGAGAAGATACAATTATTGAACAAGTGTTACTTCTGTTATTACATGACTTTTGTGCCCCGCTCCATCATCTAATCTCCTTCATTCTAATTCACAATGTCTTGTGTGATTAGAGGTGGGAGCTGGCATATTGCACTTCAAACACATTGTCTCAATTTGCATTCATGTAGCATCTTTCATGTAGTGAAATGTTCCAGGGTGCTTTAGTGACGTGATTATCCCATAACATTTGATCAAAGCTGCTGAAATGATAGCAGTTTCTAAGGTTGGTGCGCATTATTGACATTATATACCTCTACAGTCATAGGATGCCTGCATGCATACATTTACAGCTTCTGTGGTGTCTCTTTACTTTGCTCCAGCCACACCTAAGCAATCAAGCACATTGAACACAGATCAGTTACCAGACTCAGATAGTCAAAAAGGGAACAATTGAAAAAGGACACGCTGCAGTTAACTGATGAAATACAGCTTGTTTTGTACCACCACCTAGGTCAAATTCATACCCACCTGACTCCTTGCACTGACTCTTTCTTGACCTCATTCTGTACAATCATCTCCAAACTGCGAACCTCGTCACCACTCTGTCTTGGTTCTTGCCTACAATCCACAAGTTTTTGAAACTGCTGCCTAAATCCATCTCACTGCAAACCTCTTGACCTGTTTTACCTTCACAGCATTGCACCATTCTCCATCGTCCTGTAACCTCATCCGGCTCCTAAAACCCTGCAGGACGTCCATGTTCCAAGCTTCTGGGCCTCTACCAATTTACATTTGGGGTGGCACAGTGGGTCAGTGGTTAGTACTGCTGCCTCACAGTGAAAGGGACCCAGGTTCAATTCCACCTTCGGGCAACTGTTTGTGTGGAGTTTGCACATTCTCCCCGCGTCTGCGTGTATGCCCTTTGGGTGCTTCAGTTTCCTCCTACAGTCCAAAGATGTTTAGGTTAGGTGAATTAACCATGCTAAGATTGCCCTGCAGTGTCTGGGGATGTACAGGCTCGGTTAGCCATGGTAAATGCAGGGTTACAGTGATGGGGTAGGTCTGGGTGGGGTTTCTTTGGAAGGTTGGTGTGGCCTCGATGAGCTGAATGGCCATATGCACCATAGGGATTCTATGACGAAATGTTGCTCCACTGCCTGTCAGAAGTGTATTAGAGTCATAGAGTCATAGAGATGTACAGCATGGAAGCAGACCCTTTGGTCCAACCTGTCCATGCCAACCAGATATCCCAACCCAATCTAGTCCCATCTGCCAGTACCCGGCCCATATCCCTCCAAACCCTTCCTATTCATAAACCCATTCAAATGCCTCTTAAATGTTGCAATTGTACCAACCTCCACCACTTCCTCTGGCAGCTCATTCCAGCATTCATCAGTCCTGGGCCCTAAGCTATAGAATTCCCTCAATAAACCTCTCCATCCCTCCATTAAGATGTTCTGTTCATCTTACCTCTTTGATTAAATGTTTGAGTTGCCTGTCCTAATTTTTTATTGTGTCTCCATATCAACAGTCGCCCATGCGAAGTACTTTGAGATTTTTAATTACAAGGGCATTATATGACTACACATTTTTATGGTACTTTGTAGAACCATGTTGATGTTTTGTTTCATAGCCCACTTCAGAGTTTAAAATTTCTCCTGTCTGAAAGGGCTACCATTACCCTCTCTTGTCATTAACACAACCATTCATCTCCCTCTCTCTCTCTCTCTCTCTCTC
The DNA here is from genome assembly GCF_020745735.1 of Hemiscyllium ocellatum. Classification (NCBI taxonomy): domain Eukaryota; kingdom Metazoa; phylum Chordata; class Chondrichthyes; order Orectolobiformes; family Hemiscylliidae; genus Hemiscyllium; species Hemiscyllium ocellatum. The sequence goes on from NC_083435.1 coordinate 13,852,244, forward strand.
TCTCTTTCTGTACTATAAGCAATTACTTTCTGCTGCGCTTTCAAGTTTCAATTCCCCTCTCTTTGTTGAGATTGACTGGCCACACACTCCCACATTTAGCAGCACACACAATGGGACAGTTGGATCCACCACATTTACCGCACAGGAAATGTTACTCATAGCCCCCTGCTCCACAGCACAGCAGGGAATACGTCTCTTGGCTGGTCTCAGTTAATGTGTAGTGACAACATACCACACAGTGGACCAGATTTAGAACATTTCAGTTGCAGGAGCTGCAAACTCTAACTGGCCAATTTTGTCAACCCTTCAGGCCAGCCCTGTCGCAATCCCCTCGACCAAGCAATGCAAAGAGGAAGAGCTGGGGTTGAATTCGGTCGGCTGGAAATAGCAGATATAGGGAGGCACGTGTGTTACTTCCTCAGATTAAACAAATAACTAGCATTAATTAATCTGGACAGCAGGAGCAACTCTTTATGCTGGCTATTGGACTCCTCAACTGTGCCAACCAAGCTCAGCTGATGCCTGAAATGTTGCGGAACCTTTCTCACCCTCTGAACTTCCAAAGTGCTTCACAACCGATGCTCCATTTTGTAGGCCATGTGACGCAGATGTTTTGTGTGCAGGAAGAGTTCACAAATAGCACTGAGAAGTTAGCGCAGTTCTATCTGCATTTTCTATCCCTTTAAGTGACGTGGATCAGGGAAACTATATTTCGACCAGATCGCGTAGAAAGACCACCTACCTTGCTCAAATAAGAGCAGTGTGGCATTTCATCTCACCAGAGAGACCAGACACAGTTTGACAGATTAGCTGCATGGCAACACCAAAGCCCTCTTATTGTAAAAAGTAAAAATAAGGAAGTTATGTTTCTCCTTTAAAGGGCATTGATGAGAGAACATGTTGAACACTATGTGTCAATTTTGGTCTCTTAAATAAGGATGTAAATGCATTTGAGGCTGTTTGGAAGAGGTTTATTAGATCAATATCTTGAATGAATGAGTTGCCTTCTGAGGATAGGTTGGACAGGTTGGGTTTATTTCCACTGGAGTTTAGGGGAGTGAGGGGTGACCCGACTGGAGTGTACAAGATTCTGAATGGCCTTGACAAGGTGAACATGGGAGAGTGCAGAACCAGAGGGCACTGTTCCCCAGGTTCAAGTCCCACCTGCTCTGGAGGTGCGTAATAACATCGCAGAACAGGTTGATCAGGTTAAGAATTTGGGACAAAGAGGAAGAGATTTTTTTTTCTCTCTCAGAGAATTGTGCGACTTCAAGCCTTCTTCTTCAAGAGGCAGTGTCATTGAATATTTTAAAGGCAAACATCATAACATTCTTGTTAAGAAGGGCCAATCGAAGTTTATCCTGACGGTGTGGACCAGACAGAAATGTAAAATTTAAACTGCAAACATATCAGCCATGATCTTTTTTTCAGTAGCAGAGCAAGCTCGAGGGGCTGAATGGTCTGTATCTGCTCCTAATTTGTATGAAAAGGAGGAGGTGACCTGGGTCATGTGGCAAAGGCTCAGAGGGATTTCACAACCTCTGCCGAGGTCGTATGGGAGCCTTGCAGGTGGAGAGAGGGGTCTTGAAGGTAGGCTCCTTTCCAGTGACTGTCCACCCACCCTTGCTGCAATTCTACTAAGGACTGGGAAGCCATGGGTGAGCCCACTCATGCCTGGACCAATTTATCCTGTAAGTTACCTAGAAAAGCTGATACTAAATGGAACCGTATAGAAGCGGCTTGACTCTGTATCTAAACTCATGCTTTCCCTGCCCTAGGAGTGTTTGATGGGGACAATATAGAGGAAGCTTTACTCTATATCTTAACCCATGTTTTACCTATATTGGGAGTGTTTGATAGGAAAGTGTAAACACAGTATAACTCTGTCTGATCTACGTTTGACAGATTAGCTGCAAGGCAACACCAAATTCCTCTTACTGTAAAAAGTAACATAAGGAAGTTACATTTCTCCTTTGAAGGATGTTGGTGAGACAATGTCTTGTATTAATTTTGGTTTCTTAAATAAGGATGTAAATGCATCACAGGCTATTTCGAAGAGGTTTATTACATCAATATCTGGAATGAGTGAGTTGTCTTCTGCGGATAGGTGCTAGAGCTGCTTTGTGCTAATAATTGGTGCCTGGTATGGAAGCGTTTTCACTAGTCAAGATTAATAACAGTTGCTTCCAGGAATTCAAACGTAGAGAAATCTGTTTTTTCTGATCCTAGCCCTGTCTTTTTATGCATCTTCCCCTTGCTTGCCTTTTTCAGTACCTTATTGATTGATTCCAGACGGTCATCCTGTTGTGCTTTCAGAATTCCGAAGGCTTTACCACCTGAAATATTGAAAAATGAAAGCTCTCAGTCAAGTAAGTAGCAGTAGGGAATCGTTGCACGATATCTCAACCTGTGTTGTACCTGCTGTTGGAGCGTTTGATGGGACAACATAAAAACACAGGAACGTAAGAGCAAGAGTAAGCCATTCAGTCCCTCAAGCCTGTTCCAGTATTCTAGATCATGGCTGTCCCCAAATCCCTTGAATTATTACTAACTAGAAAATTATTGCTCTCTGCTTTGAAACTACTGAACTATAAAGTTTCCAAAGCCCTCTGGAGTAGAGAATTTCAAAGATTTACCACCCTCTGAGTGGAGAAATCCGTACTCATCTCAACTCTAAGTGGCCGGTCCTTTACTCTGAGACTGTGTCCCCTGAATTTTATACAGCAAGAGGAAACATTCTTTCAACACCCACTCTGTCTATCCCTTTAAGAATTATGTTTCTTTGAGATCGTCTCTCATTTTTATTTCCTAAACTGCAGGACTGGTCTCTTCGATCTCTCCTCATAGGACAACCCCATTGTTTGCAGAAGCAGTTTGGTGAACCTTTGTTACACTCCCTTGAGTGTTACACAAGTACATCCTTCCTTAGGCAAAGGGACTAGAACAGAATACAGTTTTCCAGTGTGCTTTAATCAGTGTTCTATATAACTGAGAAGGAACTTCTTTCCCTCTGTACTCAAATCCTCTCGCAAATAATGTTAACATTCCTCTTGCCTTCCGAATGGCTTGCTGCGCGTACATGCTAGTTTTTCGAAAACAAGGACACCCAAGTCCCCTTCTACATCATCACTGCCCAGTTTCTCAACATTTCAGAAATATTCTGCCCCTCTTTTCCTCCACCCGACTGAATAACCTCACACTTCTTCACATTTTATTCAATCTGCCATGCTCTTGCCCACTTACTTTCTACATCCCCTTCAAGCCTCATTAAATCCTCCTTACAATTCATATTGTTTTGTACCATCTCCAAACTTAGAAATATGCCAATAGATGCCCACATTCAAATCATTAATATATAATTCTGCACAGCTGGACCACAAATACTGATCCTCATTGCAGTACCTCATTGGTTACTGGTCATTTGTATATCATGCCCATTCCTATGCACATTAATTTTGTTCACTAACCTCCTTTTAGCAACTTCATTGAAAGCCTTCTTAAAATCCAAATGTACCACATACACTTGTGTCCCCAGTATTGACTCTGTAAGTAACATCCTCAAAAACCTCCAGCAGGTTTGTAAAATATGATTTCACCTTCATAAATCCAATGTTGTCTCTCTCCAATTGGACAATGATTTTTTTTAAGTATCCAGTAATCACATCTGTTATATAATAGATTGTACCGTTTTCACTACAATTGGCGTTGGGCTAACAGTTCTGTCATTTCCTGCTTTCTCTTTCCTTCTTTTCCAATAAAATGGGATCTATATTGGACGTAGGGAATGTTTCAACTTTCAGTTCCATTAGTTGTTCCAATACCACTTTTTAACTGTATCTAATTCCCTGTTGTATATGCCTTGGGAGTGAGGTCTGTAAGATGTTAAAGGGGTTTGGCAAAGTAGCCGCAGAAAGGATGTTTCCTCTTGTGGAACAATCTAGAATGGAAAGTTATAGTCTTAGGATAAAGGACAGCAAATTTAAAACAGAGTTGAGGAGAAAATTATTTTCTCAAAGGTCATGAACCTCTAGAATTCACTAACCTAGAGTGTAGTGGATATCAGGACATGGAGTGAATTTAAGGAGGAGATGCACAAATGTTTGAGTATTAATGGATTGAAGGATTATGGAGAGCGGACAGCTGAGACCAAGATGGATTCAACCATGATCCTACTGAATGACAGAGTAGGCTGAAGGAGCTGAATTGCTTACTCCTGCTCCTAGTTCTTATATTCTTATGCTTCATGGGACAATATAGAGAGAGCTTTATTCTGTCTCTTACTCTGTGCTGTCCCTGGCCTGGGGTGTTTGATGGTGACAGTGCAGAGGAAGCTTACTCTATATCAAGCCCTGCCCAGGGAGTGTTTGATGGGGACAATGGGGATGGATTGCCTGATCGATGGGCACCTCCGGAGGAGTAGACCGGTTAGAAGTGCCTTCTCGTGGGTCTGCTTCTGGTTTTTGCAGCGGGCTGTGGCTATTCCTGATTGTCTGCCCCTCTTTCACGGTTACATCCATGCTCAGGTGTCCCTGGAAAGGGAGCATGTGATCCTCCTCGGCACAATAAAGGCCTAGTGGGCTGAGGTCTATCATAAGCCTGAACAACATGATTGAAGTTAAATAATGATTTGGAGATGCCGGTGTTGGTCTGGGGTGTACAAAGTTAAAAATCACACAACACCAGGTTATAGTCCAACAGGTTTAATTGGAAGCACACTAGCTTTCGGAGTGACCCTTCTTCATCAGGTGGTACCTGTTGGACTATAACCTGGTGTTGTGTGATTTTTAACGAAGTGAAATAACTTACTGTTATTTCCAGCAGGGCCTGTTTCATTATTTTGACTTCCTATATTAAAACGTGTAGAGGTCTCTAAACCCATGCTGCCCCTTTCCTGGGAGTGTTTGATGTAGACAGAATTTTACTTTGATCTTCTTTTCAGTTTTAAAGAGTAGAAGAAGCAATTCTCTTTATGTAACCTCGTGCTGTCACTGTCCTGGGTGTGGTTAAAGGAGACACTATAGAATCAAATTTATGCTGTATCTAACTTGCGCTGTACCTGCCCCTCATCTTGCCTCAATCACATTTGTTGTCATAATTATCTATTATCTTCTCCCTCTAATACCTGCCTAGTTTCCCCTTATTCTACACGAACTTTTGTATTGATTTCAACCACGTTTTGTGGTAGTGAGTTCCACATTCTCACCACACTTCAGCAAAGGCAGTTCCTCTGAATTTCCTATTGGATTTCTTGGTTATGGTCTTAGATTGATGAACTCTTAATCCTCACCTCCCCACAAAAAGAAGCACAGGGTCAACGGAAGTCCGAACACTCCAGTGGTTTCACTGAGAGAAAGGGAAATGGTTGCGGCTAGCAAACCCAAGTCATCATGTCTCCCAGGGTGTCGCAGCAACAGCCCCAGAGGTAAAGTGAACTTCGTGTAGCCACTTTGGCAGTTGTTTTCAATTACCTTCCCTTAATCCAAAGGCAAATTGTAGGGCTGTTTGACGATGCTTTCAAAGTGCACATCACACTCTTGCAGTATTCATTGGTGATGCAGAACAGAAGGGCATTCAGCCAATTGTGGTCATAATGGCTGGTTACCCCTATTTCTTCCTTCTAGCCCTCTAAATTCTTTCCTTTCCATTATTTAACATTTCTTTCTCGACCACTCCTTCGATGAAGTGAAGCAACCCATAGCAGTCGACCCTGGGTCACATTTACGCCAGCAGTAATGACCTGATCTTCAACAGGTTTTTTTTTTAAGATTAGATTACTTACAGTGTGGAAACAAGCCTTTCAGCCCAACAAGTCCACACCGACCCACCGAAGCGCAACCCACCCAGACCCATTCCCCTACATTTACCCCTTCACCTAACACTACGGGCAATTTAGCGTGGCCAATTCACCTAACCCGGAGGAAACCCACGCAGACATGGGGAGAATGTGCAAACTCCACGCAGAGAGTCGCGTTTGGCTGGAATTGAACCTGGGTGTCTGGCACTGTGAGGCAGCAGTGCTAACCACTGTGTGCCACCCACAAATTACCATTGAGTTTCCTCCCACTGTGACCTTTTGAGGGTCTCGACAGGCTGAATGACTCCTACTTATTTCTACTACACCACCTCACATATTTTCCTTCAATACACACACCTTGCATTCATTGTTCCTTCAGTGATGCTGGGACAGTATTGATGGTGGAATGGACTTTCAACACATGCTGCATAGTTTGCAATAAATCAACAAAACTAAAAATCCTAAGTTTGGCCTAAGCATTGGACACAAACATGCCCTTGCAAACGTCACCCTCTGCCTCAAATGGAATACATGACAATTCACATTCAATTTGTTAACTTGTTGTTGCTAATGCTTCATTCTTTCTCTGCTACTGTTTCAAATTCAATTTCCAACAAAACAATGTCTAAACATCCAAACCAAAAACAAAATGCTGCTGCTGCTGCAAATTTGAAAGACTCAGCAAGTCTGGCAACTTCTGTGGAGAGAGAAACAGAGTTAATGTTTCAGTCCTACGTCCTTTCATCAGAACGGGGAGTGCTGAGAGATGTAACAGTTTCCAAACAAGGGATGAAAAGGCAGAGGGAATGGAAAAAAACAAGTGAGAACATCACTGATAGTTGGGGTGGGGGGGGTGGGGGGGGGGGTGGCAGGAGAGATGATGCAAGCAAAAAGGGATGCCAATGGATGAAGTTAAAAAACATAAAATGTGAATCCAGAAAAAAAGGTATAAATGGGCAAAGCAGAATCGCCAATCAACATGTGCCTTCAGAAACAGGAATCGAGATCAAAATCTGAAATTGCTGAAGTCAGTGTTGGGCCTGTTGGGTGCCTAAGTGGAAGATGAGGTACTGTTCCTCTAGGTTTACATTCAGCACTATTGGAAAATTGCAGCAGAGTGAAGATAGAGAGGACAGACTAGGAGCGAGGTGGAGAATTAGAACAGCAGGCAGCTACAAACTGAGAGCCATGGAGGCGGATAGCGCAGAGGTGGTCCTGCAAATCAATCTAAGTTTGGTTGTCCCGATGCAGAAGATACCTGATTGTCAGCAGGAAATACAAAATGCCAAATTGAAAGAAGTGCAAGAAAAATCACTGTTCTGTCTTGGAGTGTTTATTCAGGGCCTTGGATAGTGAGGAGAGGAGTGGTGAAAGGGCAGGTGTCCTGCCTCCTGAGCTGATATGGGAAGCAATGTTGTGGGATGACTGAAGAGTGGATCAGGATGTTAAGATGGGAACCGTTTCATCAGAACACTGAAAAGTAAGGGTAGGCAGTGATTGGTTTAGTGGTGGCATCAACGTAAAGGTGGCAGAAATGGCAGAGTATGGTCCATTGAATATGAAAATTGATGGGTGGAAAATGATGACAATAGGAACCACATCACCCAATTGACCACCTTAACATTCACTTCATCCACACTGATGCAACGTAGCAGCAATGTATGGCATCTCCAAGACGGACTATGGGACACACCAATCCTCCTTCACCAGCCTGTTCTAAACCTATGCTTTCCACCATTTTGAAGGACAAGGGCAGCAAAAGCATATGGACAAACAACCATCCTTTCTAAGCCACTGCACCATTCAGGGTTATATTGGTGTTCCTTCACTTTCACTGGATTCCCTTCCTAACACCGCTATAGGTGTCCCCACACCCCAGCAACTGAAACAGTTGAAGAAGGCAGTTCGGCGCACTTGCGTAATGGCAATAAGGGATGAACAACGATTGTCGACCCAGCCAGCAGAAGTATAATAAGAATCAACACATTTTGTTGAAGCTTTTCACATTGCACTTATCCAATTATTTTGCAGGGTCCGAGGAGAGGATTGTTACTTCGGGTCAATGACCTCTTGTCAGAACTTGAATTTAGAGGCGTAAGAGATTTTAAGCAAAGCGTTGAAGGGGAGGAAAGGACAAAAGGGAAGCTGAGTGCATGGGGTAGGGAGGCAGGAAGGTCAAAGAGGTTTAATGGCAAAAGTGATGAGAGTGAAAGGCAAAAGGAAGGGTGGCAACAATGGAGCCAGTAAATGAGGTGGAAAACAAAATCGCCAGGAGCAGCTGACATCCAAGTAAAGCAAAACGTGCTGCTATGATCTGAAATTGTGGAAAGTGTGAGTTATAAAGAAAAGTTGTACCAGCTGGGATTTTTTTCACTGGAGGTTGAGAGATCACCTTTTGAAGTGTATAAAATAATAAGGGATATAGAAAGAGTTGATGGCTGTTGTCTTTTCCCTATGATGGGGGATTTCAAGACCAGGGGTACCTTTTTAAGGTGAAAGGGGAGAGATTTTTAAAAAGACATGAGGGACAAAATTTTCACGTGTGGAATGAAATCCCTGAGGAAGTGGTGGATGTGGGCACAATTACAATAGTTAAAATACATTTGAATAAGTACATGAATAGGAAAGGTTTGGAGAAATATGGGCCAGGAGCAGGCAGGTGGGTCTAGTTTAGTTTGGGATTGTGTTTGATATGGACTGGTTTGACTGAAGGGTCTGCTTCCATACTATATGACTCTATATTATTGAGGCTGGAAGGTAAAGACTCGACAGAAAGACAGCACCCTGGACAGTGTGGCACTTTTGTTGCACTATGCTGTCTGCTTCACAGATGCATTAAAGTCTCCAGGCCATGGAAGTGAACCCACTCCTGACCAGCAGAGGTGAGAGCCCTGGTACTGACCCACTCCTGATGAAAGACAGAGCTGCCCCATTTTAACCTATGGCAGCCTGTGGAAACAGGTAATAGAAATGGCAAGCAGGGATTGGGAGGGAGGGAGGGAGGGTTAGCCTGTTCTTCAGTGTGGACATGCTGTTTACTATCCCTCACGCAATCCCTGCCCTCCTCCCCCAACAAACCCGAATTCACAGCTCCTTTACATGGTGTCCTCCTCAGTCCTTGGCCCTGCAGAGCAATTTCTGCTGGAAAACATTGTCAAAAAAAGGCAAAAGACAAGTTAGAAAATGCCAATTAAGTCTTTCATTTCTTTTGGAGATTCCTTTGTGGGGTTGAGTTTGCTGCACCCACATGGTCACTGCAAGCAATCCTTGCATTTCCCCACCAAACTATAGCTGGAGGTCCCCCACATAAACCCCTGCTGTCTCTGATTTCCTGTCAGGCGGGGTGGGGGGGGGTAATGTGAGAAGGGGGGAGTTATGCCATCTGCAACTGTGCCTTCTGTTCCCAAGATGCTAATTCTCTCTCTCGCTCTCTCTAAATTTCTCTCTCGCCTCTCCATCTCGCCCTTTAAGACGGTTCTTAAACCCCGGTGCTTTGACCAAGGTATTGGTCAGCTGTGACCAACTCGGACAATGCGGATGGGAGCCCAGCGAGTGCGACCGCTCAGATGCAGCTCCTTGGGGGCAGTTGACTAGGTTCAGGGCGCTACATAAATTCACGTTGCTGTTTCCTTAACCTGCGGGCGTTCTGGGAGTCCGAGTGGGAATGACCCTAAGAGGCAGAAGGCGGTCATTCAGCCCATTGAGTCTGCTCTACCACTGAATGTGATGACCCTCAACTCCATTTTCCTGACTTTTCCCCCCATAAACTGATTAAAAATCTATCTCAGCCCTGAATGACCAGCCGCTATAGTAAAGAATTCCACAGATTCCCTATAATCTGAAAGTAAATATTCCTCCTCACTTCTGTTTTAAACCTGTAATTCTGTGGTTATTTCTTCTGGTCCTATGCTCTCCCACAAGGGGAGACAACCTTTCTGCATCTACTCTGACTCCCCCCGACCCCCCTGAAGATTCGACAGCTTAACAACAGAAGGAAGTGAGGGGTCCATGCCTATTGGATACAAGGCCAGCCAAACCCCCTGATAAAATGCTATGCATGTCTCTGGAGTTAGTGTTTACTGGATTTGCTTCACTGGGATTGGCAATCACATTGTCTCTGGATCAACAATAGGCCCACAGTCTTTCAGACTTGAACACATTGTGGCAGAAAACTTGCAAATAGCGCGGAAACTCTGTTCAGGGAGTGGCGATGGTCATTTTACAAAACTTTTTGTTTTGCCCCATCCATTGACATGTTGTTTTAATTTAGTTTGAGGGAAATACTCAAGATTCCCATTTGAAGGCATCAGCAATGCTCCAAAGTATCAGTCCAAACTATTTGTAGGTAATATTTGAGTTGTGACAGATGAATAGAGTAGGCAGAAGTGGGTATTGCAGATGCTGGAGATTATAGTGGTGCTGGAAAAGCACAGCAGGTCAGGCAGCATCTGAAGAGCAGGATAATCAATGTTTCGGGCAAAAGCCCTTCATCAGGAATCCTGATGAATGGATTTTGCCCGAAATGTCGATTTTCACAGATGGGTAGAGTCTACCTGCGGGACTACACAAGCAGCACCAGCGATTGAGAGGAACGGGAGGGTGAATCCATGAGCCCCTGCGCTTACTACTCGACCCAATAAGAAGTCAGGGCAATATAACAAAGCAAAGAACTGCGGAAGCTGCATATCAGAAACAATAAGAAATAACAACGGAAATTGCTGGAGAAATTCAGTAGGACTGGCAGCATCCGTGGAGAGAAAGCAGAGTTTTCGAGACCAGTGATCCCACATCAGAACTGTTCTCCAGCAATTTCTGAAGCAGTTAGGGCACAGTCCCCGCACCCTAAACCTGGCGGCTCTGAGTTCAAGTCCCACCAACTCCTTGTAAATCCCTGAACAAGTAATTTGCGGAAAAAAGTCATAAATCAAGCAAGAAGGAGAAAAATAAAACGTGCTTTGGAACCTTGCTGTGAGCAAGCGGTGAACTGTGTGCATCCACATGTTGTGGAAGCTCTTTCATTTGGCTGCGGGCGAGGCGCTATGCAAACGAAACTCTTTCCTTTGGCCATTGGCAGCACGAAGGGCCGTTTCCTTCAAATAAAATCAAATTACTGCGGTTGCTGGAATCTGGAACCAAAAGAGAAAATGCTGGAAAATCTCAGCAGGTCTGGCAGCATCCGTCAGGGGAGAAAAGAGCTGACGTTTCCGAGTCTAACTGACCCTTTGTCAAAGCTGGCAATGTCGGTTCACAGAGAGCAGGCGGGGGGAACCATCAGGATAGTTGAATGAATATCGGCAGCACACACACACACACGCAATGGATGGTCCTCATTGAATTCGATAGATAGAGCAAAACAAAAAAGTTGCAAAGACTCGAGAGAGGAGAAACACTGGGGAACATCATCGCGTTCCTTGTCAGAAACAGAAATTGCTGGAAAAGCTCAGCAGGTCTGGCAAGCATCTGTGGAGAGAAATCAGAGTTAACGTTTCGGGTCCGGTCACCCTACCCCAGATCTCGAGATCCATGGGTTTTTTTTTCGCTCCTACCTTGAGGGTTCATTGTTGGACTCGCGTTCCGGGCGCTCTGGTAGGGCAGGAGGCTGCGGGGTGTATTTTTAAATCAAACTACTGGGGAACACTGAGTGCAGAGAAGAAGTTTAACTTCCCCTCTGGTGATGTAAGCATCTTTCAGTGACAATTTAGTTTCCTTTTCGCCTCCCCTCCCCTCCCCCAACCTTCGAAATGCAACATCTCTCACTCTGAATTTCCACAATGACCTTTGCGTCAAAAACACAAGGCTGCATTGACCCAGCGCCCAGTGCCTCCTTTAAGGCAGAAATGGTGCTTAGAGGGGAGTTGGGGTGGCAGGTAAGGTAGGGGGAACGGGGAGAGTTTGGGGCAGTGTCGGTGACGGGATGGGTGGGGGGAGCAGATTACACAGGGCTAGAATTGGGATGATTGTCAGCCGTAAATTCCTGTTTCTTGTTAACTTCGGTCTATATTTTATTCTCAACTCTACATCATGGTCCATCCCTGTAAATGTCCTTCACCCCCATCTGGCGGTGGCTATTCTGTTCCATTCAACTTTTAATTTGTGTTTTATTCTCATATAGTGCTCCAACACGGGCTGTTTCATTATGTTTGACTCCCGGTTTATAAAAAAGAGTAGAGGGCGCTTTATTCTGTATCTAACCCTCGGCTGTGCTATTCTTGTAGACGAAAGTGAGGGCTGCAGATGCTGGAGATCAGAGTCAAGATTAGAGTGGCGCTGGAAAAGTACAGCAGGTCAGACAGCATCCGAGGAACAGGAAAATCGACGTTTCAGGCAAAAGCCCTTTATCAGGAGGGCTCCTGTCCTGGGAATGTTTGATGGGGACAGTGTAGAGAGAGCTTTACTCTATATCTAACCCCGTGCTGTCCCTGTCCTGGGAGTGTTTGATGGGGACAGTGTAGAAAGAGCTTTACTCTGTATCTAACCGCGTGCTGTCTCTGTCCTGGGAGTGTTTGATGTGGACAGTGCAGAGAGAGCTTTACTCTATATCTAACCCCGTGCTGTCCCTGTCCTGGGAGTGTTCGATGAGGACAGTATAGAGGGGGCTTTACTTTGTATCTAACCCCGTGCTGTCCCTGTCCTGGGAGTGTTTGATGTGAGGATAGTGTAGAGGAGGCTTTACTCTGTATCTAACCCCGTGCTGTCCCTGTCCTGGGAGTGTTTGATGGGGGGACAGTGTAGAGGGAGCTTTACTCTGTATCTAACCCCGTGCTGTCCCTGTCCTGGGAATGTTTGATGGGGGGGACAGTGTAGAAGGAGCTTTACTTTGAGTATAAGAGAGTACCTAACCCTGTGCTGCTCCAGTGTTTGATGAAGACTGTGTCCAGAGAGTTATTCTTTCAGTTGAAAAGAATAAAGAGAGCTTTACTCCGAACCTAACCCTGTGCTGTCTTGTCCTGAGAGTATTTGATGGGGTTACTATGATTGGAAGTTGACTTTCAGTTTAAAACCGTACAGAGAGCTTTATCCTATATCTAACTCTGTGCTGTACATGCCCTGGGAGTGTTTGATGGGGACAGTGCAAAGGGAGCTTTTATCTTCAGTTCTGAGTGCTCAGAGTAAGGTGACCGTTCTGTGGAGCGGCACGGTGTCTCAGTGGTTAGCACTGCTACCTCACAGCGCCAGGGACCTCGGGACCACTGTCTGCGTGAAGTTTGCCCATTCTCCCGGGGTTTCCTCCCACATTCCAAAGATGTCCAGGTTAGGCGAATTGCCCATAGTTTTTAGGGAGGTGTAAGTTAGGTGCATCAGTCAGGGACAAATGTGGACGAATGGGGGTGTGTTACCCAGGTGTCGGTATGGACTTGGGCCGAAGGGCCTGTTTCCACACTTGTAGGGATTCATTCTACGATCGAACAGACTTTCTTTCAGTTTTAAAGAGTAGATGCGATTCAACGAGGAGAAGTGAGGTGCATGATAAAGTTTTTAGGTGAGGGAAAAGCACAAACTGTGAATCACACAGTCTCTCGGAAGCCGATTCAGCCCAATGTGTCTGAACTAGGTCCCAGTCTCCTGTTCATTCTCTCAGTCTCTACAATTGTATCCAGCAGCCCTTTAACAGTGGTTGACCTGGTGGAAGCTCGTTAGGCCTTGCATGCCTCAACTTCATAAACTTTAAAACAGACTCAGGAAAACCCAGAAAGTGAAGCATTTTTCAGTGCTTCCGTTAGGCATAACAGAAGCTGTGCAAATTCCAGTAATTCTGCAGACGTTTTCGATTTCACTTACACTCTGAGCTTCCTCCCCATCAGCATAGTCACTTCTGGAGTCGAAACCTGCGGTTCAAGGGAATAATCTTTCTCTTTTTGTTTTCTTGAACCCCTTGAATGAAACCAGAATAGCCACCGTCCTTTGGGGGGGGGGGGGGGGGTGAAGGATGGAGAGATGAGAATGAAACATAGACCGGAAGTTGATGATAAATGCAGCTTCATCATTCAGTCGGGAGACAAACAGGGAGGCTGGAAGAGCGCAGGAAGCCCCAGCAGGTGGAAAAGTCAACGTTTCCAGTGCAACCCGAATTCAGAAGCGAAGCCAAACAATGGCCTCAGGAGCGAGAGACTTCAGTGGCGAGTTTAGATTGGGAAGGCTGGGCTTAGGGCTCTTCAGAGACGGTTGAAGAGTTTATAGACGTGCTCAAAACCATGAGGGGATTGGTTTCGAAATCAGAAATTAAAAAAAGGCGATGGAATGCTTAAAAAGCAATGACGACGTGCAGGGAACATTGGTTAGGAATGGTGGAGAGCTGGCACGGACGCGAAGGGCCGAAGGGCTTCTGTGCAGTAACCTACTCCACCCCTTCCCTTCTAAGCTTTAATTGGATGGAACGCCTCTTTAACTCACTTGCAGCTCACCAAGGGCTCGCTGTCCAACCCAGGACCAGAAATGTTGCAGATTCTCCCGTAACCAAACCTGCTGGGGCTATTGGCACCATCATTGGCCACAACACGGGAGGGAGGCGGGAACATCGGCGCAGGCGCTGCCTCCAATTGGGCAGTTGGTCTGTCTGTCACAGGCATTGCCACCGCTTCCTCCTATCACGTTTGAGTGCGCGGGAGTTGTTGAGAGAATTACAAATGAAAGGCGCTCAATGCTCAGCTTCCCAATCATTGTATTTGCACTGGCAATGGATTTTTTTTTACAAACGGGGAAGTGTGTCCTTTCACTCTCCCCTCGTGATTGCTTTCTTTATGCATTTTTTCCCAACGAAATTTAATCCTGCTTCCGACCAACAACTGTCTTTGAAGCATACACAGCGGCTGGGATATATTGAGTGAAAAATCACACAACACCAGGTTATAGTTCAACAGGTTTAGTTGGAAGCTGGTGTTATGTGATTTTTAACTTTGTACACCCCAGTCCAACACCGGCATCCCCAAATCATGGGAAATATTGAAGTTGCAAAGTGCAGGCCGTTTCTTGTTCAATGAAGGGCTGTACCGTTCATAATAGAGCGGTTGGCTGAGAGCAGCGTTACATCAGCTGATGGGCTGAAGCCCTTCCTGAAGAAGGGCTTATGCCCGAAACATCGATTCTCCTGCTCCTTGGATGCTGCCTGACCTGCTGCGCTTTTCCAGCAACACATTTTCAGCTTACATCAGCTGATGCACTGAATAAGGGAAGTCTTTCAGTTTTCAATCCCCCTTGAAGTTAGATAAACTAGCGAAACAGCTATTATTTTTTGCTCCGAGTTTTTAATCTGCGGAAAGCGTCGCACATTTCCACCCGATGAAGATTAGATTAGATTCCTTACAGTGTGGAAACAGGCCCTTCGGCCCAACCAGTCCGCACCGACCCCCCGAAGAGGAACCCACTCAGAATCATTTCCCTCCTAACGCTAACTCCAGTGGGCAATTTAGCACGGCCAATACACCTGACCTGCACAACGTCCACACAGTCACTCGAGGCTGGAGGCCGGAAAGATCATCTTCATGGACAGCTAGTTCTCGTTGGCAGAGGGACAATCACAACATTTGTCAAAGGCACCTACAATTTGTATCTTTGATTCCTGCTGGGGTACAAAATGAGTTTAAAAGGAGAGGCGATTCTTGTTTGAATGTCGAAACAGAAGTAAGTCTTAGCATGAGACAAAAACTGGAAAGTTGAACGAATGTGGGTTTAGAGTATTTTTTTTGTCGGCGCAGAGTCGCTGGGCCACTTCTGTGCCGCATGGTTCCAGGATGTGAGATTCTTAGTCACTTGACAGGATAGATGCACAGAAGTTGTTTCTCCATGTGGGAGATGGCATAACCGCAGAATGATCCCATCCGATTAAGACAGAGGGGAGGACGATTTTTTTTCTCTCAGTAGGTTATGAATCTGCGGCATTCTTTGCCACAGAAGGCCGTAAACATTGGGTCGTTAAAATTAGATTAAATTTCCTACAGTGTGGAAACGGGCTCTTCGGCCCAACCAGTCCACGCCAACCCTTCAAAGAGCAACTCATCCAGACCATTCCCCTACATTTACCCCTGACTAATGCACCTAACGCTACCGGCAATTTAGCATGGCCAATTTACCGAACCTGCACATCTTTGGACTGTGGGAGGAAACCGCAGCACCCGGAGGAAACCCACGCAGGCACGGGGAGAATGTGCAAACTCCACACAGACAGGTGCCCGAGGCAGGAATCGAGCCCGGGTCCCTGACGCTGCGAGCCATCGTGCTGCCCCAAGTATGTTCAAGGCTGAAACAGGCAGCTTTTTAATCAGTAAAGGAATCAACATTTATGGGATAAGGCAGGAAAGTGGAGTTGAGGATTGTCAGATTGTCCATGATCTCATTGAATGGCCCAACAGACTTGATTGGGCAAACAGATTGGAACGATGGAACAGTACAGCACAGGAACAGGCCCTTCAGCCCACCATGTCTGCATTGGTGACTTAGAACTGATCTCATCTGCCTGCACACACGACCCGTGGTGGCACAGCATGGCGGTCTCTCTCTGCAGAAGGCAGTGGTTTCTTGGCGGCCTGGCATGGCGGGCTTTTGGCCTGGAGTGACCTCACTGCAGATTTCCAACCTCGAGGTGATTCCAAAGCAGCCTACCAGCCTCAAGAGCCCTGAAGTGAAGCCTGGTGTTCTCCGGAGTCAAGGCCTGGCATGGACTGGAAGCTAGATACAGCGTGGACTGGATTGGAAGTACTGGATTGGAAGATCCCTTTCAGCTAAAATGGCACTGTAAGTGGCGACTCGTAAACTTCACTGCACTCATTTGAGTATGGGTGACAATAATTTTTAATTCAAATAAATTCAATCCATATCCCTTTATTCTCTGCCTGTTCTTGTGTCTGTTTAAATACCTGTTGGTGTCTCAGGCTCCTATAGCTGTGGAAAGTGTGGATACAGAAGTGGCTCAAAGGTAGAAGACAGAGGGTGGTGGTGGAGGGTTGCTTTTCAGACCGGAGGCCTGTGACCAGTGGAGTGCCACAAGGATCGGTGCTGGGTCCTCTACCTTTTTGTCATTTACATAAATGATTTGGATGTGTTACAGTTAGTAAGTTTGCAGATGACACCAAAATTGGAGGTGCAGTGGACAGCGAAGAGGGTTACCTCGGATTACAACAGGATCTTGACCAGATGGGCCAATGGGCTGAGAAGTGGCAGATGGAGTTTAATTCAGATAAATGCGAGGTGCGAGCTTCTGAAGAAGCATGTTGCAGATTGAAGAAAGAGCTAGATGATCTCAGGCTCATCTGAGAGAACAAGAATTTTCTGGACAGGACCTTCAGCGAGGTCATTCCACCGAGCATACAAGAAGAGAAAAGAAAGATGGCGATGAGGAAGGAAGAGATTATTCAAGTACAAGAGACCCCAGGGAAAGTACCTCTCGTGAACAGGCTGAATCTCTTGGGAAACTGTTGAGATAGACGACACCGTTCGTCCAAGAGGTAGACAGGTCTGCCAATCGAAAATTGGCATGGAGGCAGAGCCGAGGAGTCAGACATCATGCAGAGCCATGGTAACAGGGGATTCTGAGAGGGACTGAAAGGGGTTTCTGTGGCAACAGGCGGGATTTGAGGATGATATGTTGCCTTCCTGGTGCCAGGATCCAGGACATCACCGACAGAGTGCAGGGAATCCTCAAGGGCAAAGGTGAAGAGCTAGAGGTGGTGGTGCATGTCAGAACAAATGACGTGGGGAAGAAGAGGATGGACACTCTACAGCGGTGACTTCAGAGAACTCAAAAGAAGGCTGAAAAGCAGGACTTCCAGGGTGGTTATCTTCGGTTTGCTTCCAGTTCCTCGTGCTGGAGAAGGCAGGAACAGGGAGATAATGGACTTGAATATGTGGCTGAGGAACTGGTGCAGGAAGCAAGGATTTAAATTCTTGGATCACAGGGGTATGCTTTGCAGTAAGGATAAATTATTCAAGAGGGACGGGTTGCACCTTAATAGGTGGGGAACCAGCATTCTGGCAGGTAGGTTTGCCACTGCAACACAAGTGTGTTTAAACTAAGTAGTGGAGGGGAGGCGACAAACTGGAAATTCAAGAAGCTCTCAAACTTGATTGAATTTTTTGAGGAAGCAACAAAGAGAATTGATGAGGGCAGAGCGGTAGATATAATCTATATGAACTTCAGTAAAGCGTTCGACAAGGTACTCCATGGGAGACTGTTGAGCAAGGTTAGATCTCACGGAATGCAGGGAGAACTAGCCATTTGGATACACAACTGGCTCAAAGGTAGAAGACAGGGGTGGTGGTGAAGGGTTGCTTTTCAGACCGGAGGCCTGTGACCAGTGGAGTACCACAAGGATCGGTGCTGGGTCCTCTACTTTTTTGTCATTTACATAAATAATTTAGATGTGAGCATAAGAGGTACAGTTAGTAAGTTTACAGATGACATCAAAATTGGAGGTGCAGTGGACAGCGAAGAGGGTTGCCTCAGATTACAACAGGATCTTGACCAGATGGGCCAATGGGCTGAGAAGTGGCAGATGGAGTTTAATTCAGATAAATGCGAGGTGCTGCATTTTGGGAAAGCAAATCTTAGCAGGAATTATACACTTAATGGTAAGGTCCTAGGGAGTGTTGATGAACAAAGAGACCTTGGAGTACAGGTTCATAGCTCCTTGAAAGTGGAGTGGCAGGCAGATAGGATGGTGAAGAAGGTTTTTGGTATGCTTTCCTTTATTGGTCAGAGTATTGAGTTCAGGAGTTGGGAGGCCATGTTGCGGCTGTACAGGATATTTGCTAGGCCACTGTTGGAATATTGCATGCAATTCTGGTCTCCTTCCCATCGGAAAGATGTTGTGAAACTTGAAAGGGTTCAGAAAGATTTAAAAAGATGTTGTTAGGGTTGGAGGATTTGAGCTATAGGGAGAGGCAAAATAGGCTGGGGTTGTTTTCCTTGGAGCATCAGAGGCTGAGGGGTGACCTTGTAGAGGTTTACAAAATTATGAGGGGCATGGGTCGGGGAGTCCAGAACTAGAGGGCATAGGTTTAGGGTGAGAGGGAAAAATATAAAAGAGACCTACAGGCAACTTTTTCACACAGAGGTACGTGTATGGAATGAGCTGCCAGAGAAAGTGGTGGAGGCTGGTACAATTGCAACGCTTTAGCTGCATTTGGAGGGGTATATGAATAGGAAGGGTTTGGAGGGATACAGGCCGGGTGCTGGCAGGTGGGACTACATTGGGTTGGGATATCTGATCGGCATGGATGGGTTGGACTGAAGGATCTGTTTCCATGCTGTACATCTCAATGACTCTATGACTCTATAAAGGGAAAGTGAAAATAAGAGAAGTTAAAAAAGACAACAGAATCAACAGAGAAGAAAACTCAAGAAGGGATCATACACTATGGTCAAGTGAAATAGGGATTAATAGGAAGGGTGAGGGGATTAACAAATTAAAAATATATATCAATGCATGAAGCATAAGAAATAAAGTGGATGAGCTTGAGGCTCAGTTGAAAATTGGCATTTACAATGTTGTGGGGATAACTGAGACGTGGCTTCAAGTGGACAGGGCCTGGGAAATGAATATTCAAGGCTAGACGTGCTATTGAAAGGACAGACTGATGGGCAGAGGGGGTGGAGTGGCCCTGTTGGTGAGGAATGATGTTCAGTCCCTTGAGAAGGGGACATAGAATCAGGAGATGTAGAGTCAGTATGGATAGAGCTGAGAAATTCTAAGGGTAGAAAGACCCCAATAGACGTTATCCACAGACCCCCAAACAGTAGTCTGGATGTAGGGTGTAAGTTGAATAAGGAGTTGAAATTGGCCTGTCGCAAAGGTATTGCTACCGTTTTTAAGGGGGATTTCAACATGCAAGGTAGACTGGGAGAATCAGGTTGGTACTGGACCCCAAGAATGGGAGTTTGTGGAGTGCCTCCAAGATTGATTCGTAGAACAGCTTGTACTGGAGCCTTCCAGGAGAAGGCAATTCTGGATCTGGTGTTGTGCAACAAACTGGATTTAATCAGGGACCTCGAAGTAAAGGACCATTCTGAGGTAGTGACCATAATATGATAAGTTTTAGTCTGCAATCTGAGAGGAAGAAAGGTGAATCAGAAATATCAGTATTGCAGTTGACCAAAGGGAACTATAGAGCTATGAGGGAGGAGCTGACCAAATTTATGAAGGGGAAATCGTGTTTCATTAATCTCCTGGAATTTTTTGAGGATGTAATTCTGAACATGGACAAGGGAGAACCAGTGGATGTAGTGTACCTGGACTTTCAGAAAGCCGTTGATAAAGTCCCACATAGGAGATTAGTGAGCAACATTAGGGTACATGGTATTGGGGACAAAATACTGACTTGCATTGAAAATTGGCTGGCTGACAGGAAGCAAAGAGTAGTAATAAATGTGTCCCTTTCAGAATGGCAGGCGGTGACTAGTCGAGTACCACAAGGTTTGGTGCTGGGACTGCTGCTGTTTACAATATACATTAATGATATAGATGAAGGTATTAGAAGTAATATTATTAAATTTGCTGATGACACAAAGCTGGGCGGCAGAGTGAAATGTGAGGAGGATAATATGAGAATAGAGGGTGACTTGGACAGGCTAAGTGAGTGGACAGATGCATGGCAGATGCAGTTTAATGTGGATAAATGTGTGGTTATCCACTTTGGTGGCAAGAATAGGAAGGCAGATTATTATCTAAATGGAGTCAAGTTAGGTAAAGGGGAAGTACAACGCGACCTAGGTATTCTTGTACATCAGTCAATGAAAACAAGCATGCAGGTACAGCAGGCAGTGAAGAAAGCAAATGACATGTTGGCCTTCATAACAAGAGGAATTGAGTATAGGAGCAAAGAGGTCCTTCTGCAACTGTACAGGGCCCAGGTGAGACCGCACCTGGAGTATTATGTGCAGTTTTGGTCTCCAAATTTGAGGAAGGACATTCTGGTTATTGAGAGAGTGCAGCGTAAATTCATGAGGTCAATTCCCGGAACGGCGGGACAATCATATGTTGAAAGATTGGAGTGATTGGGCTTGTATACACTTGAGTTTAGAAGGATGAGAGGGGATCTGCTTGAGACATACAAGATTATTAAAGGATTGAACACTCTGTAGGCAGGAAGCATGTTTCTGCTGATGGGTGAGTCCAGAACCAGAGGACACAGTTTAAAAATAAGGGGTAGGCCATTTAGAACAGAGTTGAGGAGAAACCTCTTCACACAGAGAGTAGTTGATATATGGAATGCTGTGCCCCAGAAGGCAGTGGAGGCCAAGTCTCTGGGTACTTTCAAGAAAGAGATGGACAGAGCTCTTAAAGATAGTGGAATCAAGGGTTAAGGCAGGAACAGGATACTGATTGTGAATGATCAGCCATGATCATAATGAATGATGGTGCTGGCTCAAAGGGTCAAATGGCCTACTTCTGCACTTACTGTCCATTGTCTATTGTCTATTGCCTCTTAAACGTGCATCTACAACCTCCCTTGGCAGCTTGTTCTAACTATCCACCATCCTCTGTTAAAAGAAAAACTTTTCCCTCTCACCTTAAACCTATGCTCCCTTGTATTTGACATTGCCATCCAAGAAAAGACTCCAACTATCCACCTAATCCATGCCTCTCATCATTTTATATACTTCCATTGGGTCGCTGATGGAATAGCAAAAGCAATCTAAGGTCCTCCAATTTCACCTCAGAGCTAAAACACTCCTGTCCAGGCAACATCTCTCCAACTTCCCATGTGATCAATAACCTGCTGTAACCCTTGACAATCTTGACAGTATGCTTCTCACTATGCTTCTGCTAATGTGTCTTATGGTCTTATGATTAGAGTTCAGTGAGAAGGCGATGTGAACTGACGGAGAGACGGTGTAGTGATAAAGGGACACCAGTGGGTGGAGACAGAGAGAAGGGTAACTGAGGTCAGCGAGACTGGGATACAAGTTCAAGGAGAATCATAGATTTATACAGCATGGAAACAGACCCTTGGGTCCAATTCATCCATGCCGACTAAGTTTTTCAAAATAAACTAGATCCGCTTGCCTGCATTTGGCCCATATCTCTCTAAACCTTTCCCATTTGTGTACCTGTCCAAATGTCTTTTAAGTGATATAATTGTACCTGCATCTACTCCTTCCTCATTCCATATGCGAGCCACCCTCTGTGTGAAAATGTTGTCCCTCAGGTCCCTTTTAAATCTTTCGCCTCTAATTTTGAGCTCACCTACCCAAGGAAAACAGAGGACATATCTGAGTACATCAAGACAGGGACCTCACTCAGTGATGATAGAGACAGAGAGGGGTTACTGAAGTCAGTGATACAGGATACCAGCAGATGAAGACAGAGTTGTCTTATATTTCTTGACAGACTATATTTATGTTCTATTCACAATTGCTTTATTGGGTTCTTTATGTACCTTTGATAAATTCCAGAATACTCCCGATGCTCAACATTTACTATACATTTGGAACGTTGTAGGCCTCCTCCTTAGATCTCAAATAATCTGGGACTTCCTTTGATAACACTATCGACTCATTTTCCCTGTTGTGTTTGTGCCTTTATTGTAAGCAACTTATTATAAGCCATATGTTAGATATTTAAATGTGAAGCGTTGCTTCTTGACCATCATAACTTTTATGTATTTTCAGAATTTGCCGCAGCTAACCTTCATCGCTGCCTTGTTTAGATTTTAGATAATAGTTTTGCATTCAAACACATCATTTTCAAACACAATAGAAAATTCTAAGATATTATGGTCACTCTTCCCTAATGGCTCTGAGAAACAGAATTATTTACTTGCCCTTTCCTATTAGACCTAAAAAGAAAATTGGTTCCTAGTTGGTTTGGCAATGATCTGTTCTAGAAAGTCATCTAATACACGTTTCAGGAATTCATCATTGTTATTCATTGGATTTGCCCAGACTGTGTGGGCATTGAGGCCATGCATCATTGCTGCTTTTCCCTTGGTTCATACACCTCTAACCTAGGAGTCTTTCCTAAGATGGCAATGTCAAATACAAGGGAGCATAGGTTTAGGGTGAGAGGGGAAAGCTTAAATAAGATTCATACAGTGCCCTACACCACCTGTTTGGTGACCTATAAACAACTCCCACTAATGTTTACTCCCCCATACTTTTTCTTATTTCTATTTAAACAGAGGCTATCTCTTGTTCTTCCAGTCTAAGGTCCTCTCTCATTAATTCATTGGTCCCATTCCTTATTATCAGCATGATGCTAACTTCTTTTCCTCTTTGTCTGTCCTTCACAAATGTCAAATATTCTTGAACATTTAATTCCCAGACTTGGTCACGTTGTAGTCACACCTTTGCAGCTAGATCATACCTGTTTACTTCTATTTGTGCCATCTCCCTAGTTGCAAATGCTGTGTGCATTCAAATAATAAGGTTATTTTCAGCCTTTTTTTAAAAACATTGTTCCATATTTTTACTCTAGCCTTTGTCTGTCTGCTAAGACAGTGATTACGCTTCAAAAACATAAGGTCTGCTGTGAAGTGCTTTGAGATGTCCTGAAAGGCACTATGAATTGCACAGCAGTTTTTGTTTTACCTGGTCAACTTATCTGGGACTTCCTCCAGGAATGTGACTTCGCATCCACTTCAAATTTTAATCTGATTGTATTTGGTTCTGAATCTCAATTCTGATACTAATTTATATACAATTGATGAAAAGACCCAATCTCACTCTACACAACTTCTCCTCATAAGACAGTCCCTCCATACCCAGCATCAACTCAGTGAACCTTCTCTGCAATGCCTTTAAATGCTTGCCCATATTTTCTTCAAAAAGGGCCAAAATATTGACCAAAAACTGTTCCCAGTATTCAAATTTCTGCAGTATATTCAGCCTCTCTATTCTTCCTGCCAAACTGCATAAGCTCACATTTTCCCATGTTATATTCAATCTGCCTCATTCTTGCCCACTCATTGTGTCAAACTCACCACTTGCTTTCCTATTTATCTCTCAGCCCCCTTACCCTTCCACATTCCCGATGAAGGGTAACACCCGAAACGTTGACTCTCCTGCTTCTCGGATGTTGCCAGACCTGCTGTGATTTTTCCAGCTCCACGCGTTTTGATTCCGACTCTCCAGTATCTGCAGTCCTCACTTTCTCCTACCTACTTATGTGCCATCCACAAACTTTGCAATGGTACATTCATTTCCCTCATCCAAGTCACTAATATATATTGTAAACTAATTGTGGCCCCATCATTGATTCCTGTGGCATACCAACAGTTTCAGGTTGTCATACTGAAAATGCCCACCTTAATAAAACTCTTTGCCATCTCTCCATGTTTCTATACTACTTTAAACACCACACATTCTTACCTAACTGTAAAGGCCAATATGTACGATTTCATCAAATGTATTTATCCTTTATCTACCCCTTTATCTATCCTGCTTATTACCATCTATTGAACTAAACTAGACTGACAGTAGATGGGTGTGAGATGAACAAGACCACCTGGATGATGCTCAGCACTCTTTTGGAGAAGAGAGTCAGGAGAGTTGCCAAAATGTATCAATGGAAGAAAACGAAGATTGTTGCCTACCCAACTTCTCTGGCCTCAAACATCAAGCTGATCTGCTCTCAGACTGCACCCTTCTGCTCCCCCCAGCGCCAACACTATGGACAAACTCCACGCCATGAGTCATGGATGATTGGGAACCTGAAAACTCACTGCCAACCGCTGTGGATCGCTCAGCTTCTTATCAAGGCCAATGAGAAGAAGCAGGAGACCATGGGGAGTTTGGGAGAAGTGGGGAAGGGACAGTGACAACAAAGGCCTGAAAGACAGTGATGGAATCCACTAGCACCAACGCATTCCGGGTTCAAATGGGCTATGATCCCGCAAGAATCTGAGATTGAGGAGGAGCAGCACGCGGCAAACCAATCTGCTGACAAGGCTCTTTTCACTTGCCTGCACGGTGGGACTGGCAGATCTGCCAGTCGTAGATAGATACAGTACTTTCTTCAACTGTTGACCCTGAGGGGTCTAATGAATGTCTGCTTGCTCAACCACTGGCTTCACAAAGACCAGACAAATGCTCCAGGGTTCACACTGAAGCTCAATAACATCGACAACACGGAATATTGCATAAATAAAAACCTGAAAGAGCTGCAGCTGATGTAAATCAGGAATGGACCCGAAATGTTAACCCTGATTTCTCTTCACAGAGGCTGCCAGATTTGCTGAGCTTTTCCAGCAACTTCTGTTTTTTGTTATGGAAAGTTGCATTCTCATTTGGTAGTCTGCATCAAATTGGTCTCAAGAGAGTGCAATAAGCAGGAACAGCTCACCGAGTTTTTCAAAAACGAACACCTATTATTTTTCAATATCTTTTACATTACAAGGTAAGGTGTGATAAAATTGAAAAATAAAGACACTTTTCATATGTATGCATTGCTGTATTTTCATTTGTTTTTATTGTGTAAAGACATGTCTTCTTATTTTTGTGTGTTTTGTTTTGAGAATTGTGGGCCGAAGTGAGGAAGAATTGCTTTAAAACAATTTAAAACATGTTTTAAACAATTGCATGTTTTGAAAAGCAAGAAATCTGACATTCAGGACATGTGCCATTTGTCAAATTTGAACAAGCAGTGATCCAATTTTGGGTCACAGGTGAACTGGAGCCAGTCGTGTACAGATGCAGTTGGGTGGCAACAAGAGGTTGACTGGTCTATGGACCAGTGACCAGTTATTAATGACAAAAACCTTTTACTTGCCAATAACCATGCAATTTGTTCTTAGGTATCGGAACAGCTTGGGAACAAGATATAGAGAAAAGTGGTTTGATCTCCACTAGCTCAGAAGGGTTGACCTTCTCTGTAATTTGAAATCAAATCAACGTTAAACCTTAAGAAAACCAACTTGTCTCTCCTAGTGCAGTTGTTTTAAGCTATCATTCTTAATTGTTAGGTCAGAGACCTTTTATAAGCAAACCAGTCACACTTGGTCCCTTGCAAACGAAATGGTAGCATCCCGGGAAGATGTCTGAAAACCAATGTTCTGACCAGTATAATAATCAGTAGGATCATTTCAACAACCTATAGCCAGGAACCACTGAGCTGCCTCCCAGTTTTTTTCTGTCCTTAACCTATTTGTCTCTGTCTGTTTGCCTGTGTCGGGGGAGTTTATAAAGGGATTAGAGTTTTAATTAGTAGCGTTATATGCTGATAGTTTATAACTAGTTACCTAAAGTCTAATTACTTGTAATAAATATTACAGTAATTCTTCTAAGTACAGAAACCTGGTTCATTTTGTCCATAAACCTGGATGTGGCAATCAGGTAGATTAGGGAACTTTGTATATTTATATTAAGTTCTTTAACCTTTGCGCTGCCTCTAGGAATAGCAGGGCTTGATTTCCAGCACCTTGCCCTCAGTGAGCTGTGACAATTCACAGGCAGCAGAGTTGTAGGCAAATTAGATACATAGGAGCCTCCTCAGCTATTTTGAAGCTACTCAGTATGGATTTGTGGTCATTGTCATTTTGAGTTGTGAGGAGAATATTCAAGATAATGTTCAGCAAGCCATTGGTGAGGCCTCATCTGGAGTACTGAGTCCAGTTCTGGTCGAGGATGGATATTATTAAGCTGCAGAGGGTTCAGAAGAGAATTACTGGAATGTTGTCAGAATGGAGGGTTTAAGTTACAAGGAAGGCTGGATAGGCTGGGACTTTTTTTTCACTGGAGCTTAGGAGGTGGAAAGGTAACCTTAAAGATTTTTATAAAATCATGAGGGGTATAGATGAAGTGATTGGCAGGTGTCTTTTCCCCAGGCTGGATGATTTCAAGATTAGGGAGCATATTTTTAAGGTGAGAGGAGAACGATTTAAAAAAGATATGAGGTGCAATTTTCTACACAGGTGTGAAATGAACTGCCAGAGGAAGTGGAAGACGTAGTTACAGTTACAATATTTAAAAGACATTTAGATAAGTATTTGAATGTTTGGAGGGATTTGGTCCAAGCGCAGGCAGGTGAGAATAGTTTAGTTTGGGATTATGGTTGGTATGGACTGGTTGGACTGACGAGGCTGTTTTGGCAAAAGTGAGAATTAGATTACTTACAGTGTGGAAACAGGCCCTTCGGCCCAACAAGTCCACACCAACCCGCCAAAGCGCAACCCACCCATACCCCTACATTTACCTCTTACCTAACACTACGGGCAATTTAGCATGGCCAATTCACCTGATCCGCACACCTTTGTGACTGTGGGAGGAAACCCATGCAGACATGGGGAGAACATGCAAACTCCACACAGTCAGTCGCCTGAGTCGGGAATTGAACGCGGGTCTCAGGTGCTGTGAGGCAGCAGTGCTAACCACTGTGCCGCCGTGCCGCCCACTTCAGATGTTGGAGATTAGAGTTGAGAGTGTGGTGCTGGAAAAGCAAGCAGTTCAGGTCGCATCCAAGGGACAGGAAAATCAATGTTTCAGGTAAAAGCCCTTCACCAGGAAGAGGCTGTTACCCTGCTGTATGACTCTATGAATAGAGCAATGGAACAGGGCAATAAACTAGCAAATTAAATTTAATGGAGAGACGTATGGTGCAATTAATCTTCGTGGATATAACTAGGAGAGGTCAGATAAATAAGAACCACTGTTTTAAAGGGAATGCAGGAGCAGATGGCCTGGGGGTATATGTGTACAAACCACTGAATTTGGCAGGACAGGTTGAGGAAGTAACTAATAAAATGAAAACAACATCCTGGGCTTTCTCAGTGTGTGTATACACAAAACAAGGACATTATGCTAAACCTGGAGTTCAAAACTAGGCACCACACATTTATATAAACATGAGGGAATTTAATTAGGGTGCAGAAAAGAATTAAAATACATTTCCAGGGATGAGGGACTTTAGTTATACGGATGAGTTGGAGTTCACCCGGGCAAAGGTTAAGAGGAGATTTAATGGGTGTATGGGGTGGGGGGGTCCCCGATTTATGAACACGCCGACTTACACATTTTTATGCTTACAAATGCAATCCCATAGAAGCTTGATTTGGAGATACCGGAGTTGGACTGGGGTGTACAAAGTTAAAAATCACTCAACACCAGGTTATAGTCCAACAGGTTTAATTGGAAGCACACTAGCTTTCGAAGCATCGTTCCTTCATCAGGTGATAGTGGAAAGGTTCAATCCTAACACACAGAATTTATAGGAATAATTTACAATGTGATGTAACTGAAATTATACATTGAAAAATTGATTAAGCCTTTCATCTGTTTGAATACCATGATAGTTTCACTTCTTTCATGTGTAAATCACAAAACCTTTTTTTAAAAGTTGCATTCTCGGGTTAGCTGTTAACAATGGGTGATAGCTCGACAATATGTTGAAGGTGTTGGCCCCCTGTGTTCTCTGTCTATGCCATGATGTTTAGATTGATTCTAATCTAAAAAGTGAGATAATGGAGTTTTACATGAATTCATGCAGTTTTTCGGCTCAGAGTTTTACATGAATGCATGCAGTTTTTGAACAAAGTACAATGTAACCCTGCAAGTACAAATTCACCCCACAAAATATATGTGTGCGCGCACGTGCGTGTTTGTCTGAGTTGGGGGTTGTGAGTGTGAGAAAGTGTATGTGTGTAGTGAGTGTAGAGTGTCTTAAGTCTGTGAGGGGGTGCATGTGTGAGTGTGGGTGTCTGTGTGCGCATCTGTGTATATGTATGTCCGCGTGTATAGGAGTGCCTGTGTGTGTGTGTGTGTGCGTGCGCATGCGTGCGTAGTACAATAGTGATCACCTGTAATGTGACATGAACCCAAGGTCCCGGTTGAGGCCCTCCCTATGGTACCAGACTTAGCTATCAGCCTCTGCTCAACCACTTTTCGCTGCTGCCTGTCCTGAAGTCCACCTTGGAAGATGGTCACCCAAAGGTCCGAGGTCAAATGTCCTGGAAGTTATAGAAGATTTTAATTCTAAAGACCTAACATATGAGCATTTCCTGCGCTTACGAATGGCTGCATTCCATTTCCTGAGAACTTCTGAATGGATGTCATTCGCAACCTGGGGACTGCCTTTATCTGGTGTCATGAAGGGTCTGGAGAGTGTGCAGAGAGAAACTGTTCCCATTGCTGAGAGCTTCAAGATCAAGATGACACATTTATAAGGCATTGCAAAAGAAGCTGAGGTGACATAAAAAGATTTTTGCTTCGAGCATGGTCAGGATTTGGAATGTACAGTCTGAGAGTGTTGTGAAGACAAATTCAATTCAGGAGTTTAAAAGAGAATTAGATAATTGTTTGAAGAGGAATGATTTACAAGGATGTTGTCAGGGTTAGAGAGCTTGAGCTATAGGGAAAGAATGAATAGGCTGGGCTATTTTTCCTGGAGCATCGGAGGCTGAGAGGTGACCTTACAGAGGTTTATAAAATCATGAGGGGCATGGATAGGGTAAACTGACAAGGTCTTTTCCCTACAGGAAGGGAGTCCAGAACTAGAGGGCATGGGTTTAGGGTGAGAGCGGAAAGATTTAAAAGAGACCTAAGGGGCAACGTTTTCATGTAGAAGGTTGTGAATGTATGGAATAAGCTGCCAGAGGAAGTGGTGGAGGCTGGTATAGTTACAACGTTTAAAGGCATCTGGATGGGTATATGAATATGAAGGGTTTAGAGGGATGCAAGTCAAACGCTGGCAAATGGGATTAGATTAATTAATGGTTGGTATGGACAAGTTGGACTGCAAGATCTGCTTCCGTGCTGTACATCTCTATGACTCTATGTACAGGGCTATTGGGAAAATGCAGAGGGAAGGGAGTAAGGGAACATAGGAATATAAGAGCATGCTTGATTGCCCACTCTTTTTCCTCCAATAAATATAATTATGGCTGATCATCCACTACAATATTCTTCTCCACACAATTGTCCTTACATTTTGCATTGTGTTCTATTACCCTGATGTACTTTCTAAGGTATGATGTGTCTGGTTAGTATGCAAACAACACTGTGTCTCAGTACCTGCGACAATAATAAATCAAATTAAACATTGCTATTTATTAAGTAAAAAGCAACAGAACTGTGGATGCTGTAAATCAGAAAGAAGAACAGAAATTGCTGGAAAAGCTCAGCAAATCTGGCAACATCTGTGAAGATGAATCAGAATTAGCGTTTCGGGTTCGGTGACCCTTTCTCAGGGCCAGGTTCGATTCCATACATGGCTATCTGTCTGTGCAGAGTTTGCATATTCTCCCCAGATCTGCATTGCTTTCCTCCCATAATCCAAAGATGTGAAGGTTAAGTAAGTTAGCTATGTTAAATTGTGGGGTGTAGATTTGCTTGCTGAGCTGTCGGTTTGATATCCAGACGTTTCATTACCTGGCTAGGTGACATCATCAGTGGTGACCTCCAAGTGAAGCGAAGCTGTTGTCTCCTGCTTTCTATTTATATCTTTCTCCTGGATGGGGTTCCTGGGGTTTGTGGTGATGTCATTTCCTTTTCGTTTTCTGAGGGGTTGATAGATGGTATCTAGATCTATGTGTTTATTTATGGCGTTGTGATTGGAGTGCCAGGCCTCTAGGAATTCTCTGGCATGTCTTTGCTTAGCCTGTCCCAGGATAGATGTCGAAATGGTGTTTTTTTTCCCTCCGTGTGTAGGGCTACGAGGGAGAGAGGGTCGTGCCTTTGTGTGGCTAACTTGTGTTCATGTATCTTGGTGGCTAACTTTCTTCCTGTTTGTCCTACGTAGTGTTTGTGGTAGTCCTTGCATAGAATTTTGTAGATGACGTTGGTTTTGTCCATGGGTTGTACTGGGTCTTTTAAGTTTGTTAGTTTTTGTTTGAGAGTGTTGGTGAGTTTGTGTGCTACCAGGATTCTGACGGGTCTTAGTAGTCTGGCTGTCATTTCTGAAACTTCTTTGATATACGGTAAGGTGGTTAGGGTTTCTGACTGTGTTTGGTCTGCTTGTCGTGGTTTGTTCTTGAGGAATCTGTGGACTGTATTTTTTGAGTATCCGTTCTTCTTGAAAAAGTTGTATAGGTGGTTCTCCTCTGTTTTCCGAAGTTCGTCTGTGCTGCAGTGTGTGGTGCCTTGTTGGAATAGTGTTCTGATGCGGCTTCATTTGTGGGTGTTGGGATGGTTGCTGGTGTAGTTAAGTATTTGGTCAGTGCTTGTCGGTTTTCTGTATACGCAGTTTTGTAGTTCTCCGTTGTCTGTTCTTTCGACTCTGACATCCAGGAATGTGAGTTTGTTGTCGGTTTCTTCCTCCTTGATGAACCATAAACAAACACATAGAACTAGATACCATCCATCAACTCCTCAAAAAACGGACAGGAAATGTTATCTGTCTTATACGTTGCAGGCAAGGATGCCCGGAGGCATGGCACATTGGGGAAACCAAGCAAAGGCTACGACAACAGATGAATGGGCACCGCACAACAATCAACAGACAGGAGGATTCCCTCCCAGTTGGGGAACACTTCAGTGGTGCAGGACATTCAGCCTCGGACCTTTGGGTGACCATCCTCCAAGGTGGACTTCAGGACAGGCAGTAGAGAAAAGTGGCCAAGCAGAGGCTGATAGCCAAGTTAGGTACCCAAAGGGAGGGCCTCAACCGGGACTTTGGGTTCATGTCACATTTCAGATAACCACCATTGCACTATACACACTCACAGATACTCCTACACACACACACACACTCTCACACACATGAGTGGCACTCCTATATGCACATACACACGAACACACATACACACAGATGCACACACAGACACCCTTACAGGCACATACACTCCCACACTCACACATGCACTCCTTCACAGACTTAAGATACTCTGCACTCACTACGCACACACACTCACAACCCCCAACCCAGACAGACACACACAGACAGACAAAGGCCCACATGCACACATATATTTTGTGGGGTGAATTTGTACTTGCAGGGTTACATTGAACTTTGCTCAAAAACTGCATGCATTCATGTAGAAGTCTGAGCTCAAAAACTGCAGGAATTTATGTAAAACTCCTTTATCTCACTTTTTAGATTAGAATCAATCTAAACATCATGGCATAGATGGAGAACACAGGGGGCCAATACCTTCAACATATTGTCTAGCTATCACCCATTGTTAACAGTTAACCCGAGAATGCAACTTTTAAAAAAAAGACTGAGGTATATGCTGGTAATGGTTGATCACCTATCTGGATTGGTGGAGACGTAGCCTTTAGCCACTGCCACCGCAAGTGGGGTGTCCAAGATAATACTTGAACACATAATTCCCAGATACAGGAGTGTATAGATTCAGATCAGGGAACTCATTTTACTTCCAGGGTACTCCAGGGAATAATGAAGGGTTAGGTATCTCCTGGGAGTTCCACACCCCTTGGCACCCACCTTCATCAGGAAAGGTTGAGAGAATGAACCAGACACTTGAGAAGGAGTTATCGAAATTAGTAGTAGAAACCAGACTCCCTTGGACTAAGTGTTTACCAATAGCCCTTTTGCGAGTGCAGACAGCCCCAAGGAAAGATATGGGGCTGTCCCCTTATGGGATATTGTTTGGCCTGCCCTATCTGGGAATGAAAGGGAAACTGCCAACTGTGGAGACTAAAGATCTGTTCTTAAAAAAGTATATACCGGACTTGTCCTCGTCTTTGTCTTTTCTTAGGAGACAAGGATTACTGACACAGACTCCGCCCCTTGAATTCGCCATTCATCCCATCCGGCCAGAAGATTGGGTCTAATTAAGTCATGGACAGAAACTAAATTGCAACCAGATTGGGAGGGACCGTCCCAGGCTCTTTTGACTACTGAAACGGCGATACACATGGAGGAGAAATGCTGGTCTAACCAGGATTAAAGGACTGGTGGAATCCCCAGTTAAGAAAGAAGTCCGGACAGCCGAATCGACAGAAGGACCACTGAAACTCAGACTCAAAAGACTTTAAGTTACTGATTTTTATGCGGACGCGGGATAGTTTCTTTTTGATATCTATATATTGTATTGCATGTTAAATCTCTCGGTCCTTCAATACTATTATACTATTATAGGATGCTGGGGACGCTTAGGGTTATCATATTAGCCTTCTTAGTATTGGGATTTTGTCAAACAATGCTGTCATCTCCATATTTGTTATTAACGGTGCCTGAGTCTGAATATCCACAAGTAATAGAAGTCGATGCTTGCAGTCTAGTAGAATGCAAAGATGTAAAGTATCAGGGAGAGTATATTTCCTCCAAAATCCTTCTCAAGACCCTACGGGACACAGGGTATGGTTTCCAAAAACCACCACCTGGCATCACTATCCATAGAGCCCCCATTCGCCCAGCCTTAGACTGTCCTGACAGAAAGTGCCACCCGACATATCTCACCATTAAAAATACCTCATCTGAAGACTCCTTTCCCCGTAAAAAATGGGTCTCAACTCCTTAGTAACGATTTAAAGATAGTAATGGCTGCCACTGGGAAGTGTTTTTTCGGGCTGCTGTTTCTGAATAGCCATAGGAAACAGAAAACAAGCCAAACAACTTGATAATAAGATACATCCTTTTGCCCCTGCCAATGACCCACGGTGGTAAAAATTATAGAGGTGAAGGACTTGAAGCAGACCATTGAAATAGAAAATGGATACGGGGACGCAAATGCCTGGATTGAATAGGTAATGTACACTGTTAAAATCTGAATAAAAGCAATTGCTATGTATGTGCCTCCAGTAGACCAGTTGCCCACATAGTCCCCTTTCTGCTTGGGTGGAACCAAACAGGAAGGGCATGGAATGTATGATAGCCCTGTATCAGGATAAGATTGCATGGAATGATAGGAATTGTATATCCCTATCTCTAATGTTCCCTCCCTTGGAGAAGACAGATTTGAAAGCTCCCCCCCGAATTTTTGATCACGTTTGGGAATCACACATTGTGTATAAGCCGACGGGGTCAAATCGGTCCAGAGACTTGGGGGAGCTGAGGTTATGTATAGAAACTCAGAATGACACCGAAACAGACAAAGGAGGGAACTATTCAGCACTCGGGTTCCCCAGGCGGACCTCTGGTGGTACTGTGGAGGCAGAATATTGTGACCTACCCTAGTTCCTGACTGGAGAGGGATATGTGCAATTGTGCAATTGGCAATCCCATTCAGCTTGGCATTTGAGAAGGAGAAGGTGGTAGTAACAAAGAATGAGAGGAGTAAAAGGTCGTTATTAGATACTTCCTTTGATGATAGGATTTATCTCGACTCTATAGGAGTTCTTAGAGGGGTTCCCGATCAGTTCAAGGCCCACAACCAGATTGCAACAGGTTTTGAATCGGCCCTATTTTGGTGGGTAATGGTCAACAAGAATGTAGACTGGATAAACTATATTTTTTACAAACAGCAAAGATTCATCAATTACACTAGAGTTGCAGGCAAGGGTATTTCCGAGCAACTTGATGCAACCAGCAGAATGGCCTGGGAAAATAGACTGGCCCTAGATATGATCCTAGCCGAAAAATAGGGTGTATGTGTGATGTTAGGGGGTAGCTGTTGTACCTTTATTCCAAATAATACAGCACCTGATGGGTCAATCTCTCGTGCCTTGCGAGGATTGACCACCTTGGCGGAACAATTGGCTGAGAACTCAGAAGGACACATCACTCAGGGGATGGCTGGAATCATGGTTTGGGAAGTGGAAAGGCGTGGTAGTCTCTATCCTCACCTTCCTGATAGTGGTAGCAGGGGTACTGACAGCAATTGGCTGTTGTATCATACCTTGTGTACGAGGGTTAACCCAGCGGCTAATTGAGACAGCCTTGGCAAAACAAATGCCTCTAAAAGGTAATCAGGCAGAGGGACTCAACCTCTTGAACAATGAGGGGATAGGTGACCTTAAAGAATTAGCCACTATAAATGATGTCT
The DNA here is from genome assembly GCF_020745735.1 of Hemiscyllium ocellatum. NCBI lineage: Eukaryota > Metazoa > Chordata > Chondrichthyes > Orectolobiformes > Hemiscylliidae > Hemiscyllium > Hemiscyllium ocellatum. The sequence continues at coordinate 13,886,850 of NC_083435.1, forward strand.
CAGGGATGATGCTAGCAAACTGGAAGGCAACTTACGAGACAAATGCAGACAACAACATTTAGTAGCCAAGAAGAGGGGGGATTGTAAGGTATAGGGTTAAAATTGTGCAGAATAAGGGAACAGGTGTTGCTTCTGCAAAAGCTTACATTATAAATTTAGGCTGTGCATGCAAATACTAAACAGTGAGAAGCAAAAACAGATAGAATTATCTCTGACTAATAGGGCAGAGCAATCGTGGAGCAGGATGTACCAGTAACAGGAGAATAGTGTGCCAGTCTCAGGAGGGATGTGGCCAACAGATGGAATTTAGTTTGGCAGGATGATCGCACGAAGACAGCAAACTATGTCAGGATAGTCACATATAAGGAATGAGATAAATAAGAGTAAGGGGCGACAGGCTTAGAGTAATGGGAGAAGTAAACAGAGGCAGAGAGAAGCTAGACAAAAGGTGGAGTGAAGCTAGAGCTTGTGATAGGCTACGTGCTACAGTAAAATAACCAATGGGGTGAAAGGGGAGGATCAAGTGACACAGCTGAACAGCATAAATCAGAATGTAACCCTCAGATCGGGGTGCTTACTCATTAGACACCCGTTCTTGCAAGTACGTATCAGTAAAATTCGTTGCTTCAGAATTTGACTTGGACTGAAATTTATTAATATGTGTTTTGTTTCTCACAACCTGAAGGCCACCATCTTCAGGTTAAGGACAGAGGTTGAGAAGGAGAACCTTTCATGGTAACCTCAGCTGGTTTAAGACTCAAATTCATGGTTTGCCCATCAGTCTTGGATGGCTGTCCCTCCCCCAACAGTAAACGTAAAGGTGTACTTGTAGTCAAATATAAATAAATGGCCTAAGGTTCAGAAACAAAAAGCCTGTCGTTCAATCCTCCCGACGCTAGATGGCGACAATTCGGCTGCCTGCGGAGGACGAAATTCGCGTTTCGTGCGTGTGCATGCGCCTGCGCCCACCCACCACAGTGGCACCCCGCCCATCCAATCGGAAATATATTCTAATATATGATAAGAAGATTCCGACGCCGTGCCGCGACCCCGCCTCCTCAGCGCCGGTGGGATGAATCGGGGGAGCAAGTGGGCGTGGTTGGGGAAGCGTGTGCGCGGACCACAGTCAAATATATGCTAATCAAGCGGCAGCCGATTGGCAGCGAGGCCGCTTCCCCGCCCACCCGCCGTGAATAATGAATGATCAATAAGGTGGAGGAGGCGGGCCTGAAGAGTCGTCGTTCCGTAGCCGTTAGTCAGCCGGGTATTTTTTTCAATGATTATATATCAAGGGGGCGGGGCGGGTGGGAGATAGCGAGAAGGGATTAAAAAAAAGAGAGCGAGCGAGAGAAGGCCGGGCGGGCGGTAGGTCTGGGGCGATTCGCAATCCGTCTCCATCGGGAGCCCGGCGTGGCGTAATTTATCTTTTCCCCTCGCTCTGTAGACAGCGTCGGCCCGGAAGAAGGAGCCCGGGTGAGTATTGCGGGCCGATGGCCGCCGTTTGGGCGGTTAATCGGCGGAGTTTGTTTTCGAAGTGTTCTCGGTGCCGGGCAGGATTCCGGCCTAGGGCTCCGGCGCCATTTTGTTCTCAGGATGTTTCGGGCGAGAGAGGAGGAGGAGGAGGTGGAGGTTGGGAAGTAGGGTAGGGAGAGAGAGACCGGCCGGCGGCTCTGGCCTGCTCGCTCAACCCAAGCGGGGGTTTTGAGCAGGAGGTCAAGGGGAGAGACATTTCTAAGCCATCCCCTTGTTTCCTTTAGGGAAGGAAGCAGCAGAGACTTCCCCCGCCCCCCCCTGTCCAGTTCCAGCGAAATACAGTCAGTGCCTCTCACTGACATCAAATTTCCAAAGCACAACATGTTGACCAGAGGGGCTCGGAATTTTACACCCGATGTTTTTCTTTCATGATATTTATTATTATTTTTTGATTTCTGGCTGAGCTGAGGTTATCCCCACTTAGCAAATCCTTGTTGCTGTTGGTTCCCTTTTAAAATTTATTTTCAGCGTCTCGTTTGTGCATTCGCTTTGCTTGCACTGAATGTTAGAAATTTTTGTTGAAAAAGAGCGAATCGGTCGTTTTATGGTGGATTGTGTTGAATTTGGCTGGTTGTGAGGGGGTGGGGGGTCAGACAGAGCCCTGGGTAGTTTTCATTTGCCCTGTATTTTTCTTGCAAGTGGAGTCCTTCATTTCTTAGGGCCTGTGTGCTGAGATACCTGGGCACCGACCTTTTTTTTTCTTATTTTCAGCATGGTTGTCTTGGGGGGAGAGAGAGAGAGAGAGAGAGAAGTTGCCGTTGGACGGCATTTTTTCGCTTTTCAAATTGTAAAAAAAAATGTGCAGTACACCTACTGGATTTTGAAAGGGAGGTGGGTGGTGGTGTCGGCTGTGAGTGTGGTTCATGAAGGTGCTGTGCAAATTCGTGCTAAAGCTGCATCCTCCAACTATCCAACCTTCAACTGGGGCGAACTGCATGCATTTCGCTGGATAAGGTTTGTAAATAGAGGAGGAGAAGGGTGCTGAGTGGTGGTGGTGGTGGTGGAAAAGACGAGGTGTGGAAGTCTCCGTTTTCTTCCCTAAAGGAAATGCGGGTGGTTTAGAAATGTTGCCCCTCCCCTTGCCTCACTTTCCTAAATTTTAATCAATCTGATCGTTATACTTAATCACTGTTTTTGTGTGGCCTGCTTTCTAAGGTTTTGTTTTATGTTAACTTTAAATTGTAATTTTGCATTGCAATTGCACAGCATTCCCAGCAGCATTGATTCCCCTTTCTTGTGCACCTGTTCAATGGGTTTTCATCCCAAACACTCCTTTAATGACTATAATCATCCTTCCACCTCCTGTTTTCCTCATCACCAGTCACTATCTTTCAGTAATATTTGCTGTCCACATGCTCTACAGAAAGCAATGGAAATGCAAATTCATCAACTACAATGAGACAATAGGCCCAAACTATATTTTTTAAAAAAAGCAAATAAATGTCCTGGTAGTATGAGAGATCTGTATGTAAACTATGCTTTTTTTTGTATTTTTTTATGTCCTGGAGTTGTCTGAATCTGCCTTATCATTACTTGTGAAATGTAGTCAGTTATATCTGTAGCAGACGCAAAATCTAGTCTTTCAAAAATGTTTGCTCAACTAACATTGAGGTAAATCTTCAAGATGATGTTGGTGGCAGAAAAAATATTACCTGCAGAAATGCTTTTTGTACCTGCAAAAGATCTCTCTGCACTCCAATCAGGTGCAGAACTCCATTTTCACATTGCTCCTGAAAGATTGCATCCAGGGCTTCTGTGCCATGCTGAAGTGGTGGCATAGATTATGTTTAGGCTTTTGGACTTTAAACCATGTACGTTTGACTTTGAAGAAGAGTGCCAGCACTGAGTGAAAAGGTGCCCTGCTGAAGTCAAAATTGAGTCTCTTGTCAAATATTCTAGTCATGTATCTTGTTCTTGGGTATTTATCATACCAAGGGAGTGAAATTCTCGCTGTTTGGATGTTTTATTTGAAAGATTAATAATAGTGGCAGAGCGTTACATCATGCCCAATAATACTTTTTCCTCCTCACCTGTGATATCTGCATGAAAGCATTTCTTATTCATTGCCCTGTAACTGAGGGATTATGTGACTGACCACTTTTGTGTCAATTAACGTACAGTGATCTGCTGCCAGGGCTTGACAGGGGCACAATTTAAGACTGTTAAGGACTGTGAAGAAAAATAGCTTCACGTACAGAATGGTGAATCTTTGTAATTCCCTATCCCAGAGGATGACTAGAGTCACTGAAAATATATTCAGAGATCAGTACCTTTAACATCTCTCAATCTTAGCAAGGGTTACAGGGGTAGTGTTGCTGTAGGAAGGCTATTGTGAAATTTTGAAAGGTTTCAGAGAAGATGTACAGTATGTTGCCAGGGTTGGAGAGTTTGAGCTCAAGGGAGAGTCTGGATAGGCTGGGGCTATTTTTGCTGGAGGCTGAGGGGTGATGTTATGGAAGTTTATGAAATAATGAGGGGCATGGATAGGATAAATAGCCAAAGAATTTTCTGAGGGATGGAGTAGTCCCAAAACTGGAGGGCAAAGGTTTAAGGTGAGACTGGAAAGATTTAAAGGGGACCTCGGGCAATTTTTTTCATGCAGAAGATGGTGTGTGTATGGAATGAGTTGCCAGAAGAAGTGCTTGAGGCTGGAACAATTGCAACATTTTAAAAGGCATCTGGATAAGTAAATGAATAGGAAGGATTAGAGGCATATGGACCAAATCTATCAGTTGGGATAGACAAGTTGGACCGGAGAGTCTGCTTCCATGCTGTACAGCTCTCTGATTCCAAGTGGAAGATTAGTTATGACCTAGCTGAATTTTAAAGGTGGCTGGAGGGGCCAAATGGCTGACTCTTCTGTGTGCTAGTTGTTCATCTGTACAATATTAAAGCTATTACATTTCAATGACTGTACTATGTCTTGACTTCTATTTATTAGTTTGGCTTTTGGGATTTTTAGTGTCATTGGAGGTTATGATTTTACATTTACCCTCTTGATATCCTGTAAGAAAGTGATCAAGTGCTTCTTCTAACTTGCATCTTTGATCAAGTGACTGAGGAAATCAAACTGTAAGTTGCTTGCAGGTTCTTTGGAGCCTCCTTTCTTTTCCTCTTGCAAGCAAAATCCCTCTCAATTAATTGTTTATAGATGTATTACTGAATACACTCGTAAGTAAAATCAAATTGGTTAGGCTGTCTGCAAGAGCCTTCATAGGCAAAGTAGATTTGAAGATGTTGGCTTTTGTTTAATTTTGCTGTGTTTGTCTTTTTGTTTTAGGGGATCAATTGTTTTCCTTGGTATGTGTTGCTTTTGGTCCAACCTGTTGACTTGCCTCATCGCTCTCTCTGTGGAGGGCTGCAATTGTTATTGTGATGTCACTAAAGCCTTTACATTAGTAGTATGGGCTTGGAGGCAGGCAACCTAGGGCTCAATACAAACCTCCCCTAAAGTTGCTTCTTACTAAAGTAAGTGAACTCAAAAAGTTTCACTGACTTCAGCTGAGTAAGTAGCTTCTCAAGATCTCACTAACCTGTTGAGCCATTTTAGGTAGAAAATGATGAAGACAGTGTTCTTGCATTGTAGTTGCAAATTCGCTAATCGTTTCTGATTGAAGCAGGCCTGCCAATGCAGCACTTGGACCTAGGTAAGTTTCAGGACAAATCCTAATTCTGCTTGTGGCCTTTCTTTTTCTGTGTTTTCCTATCCAGTAATTTCAACCTTCCCTGAATTTCAGCCAAAGCAGCGACTGTAGGGAAATGCACTTTTTGATCTCGCTGGCTAAATATAGGAAACAAACAGTCATGATGCAAATAATTTTTAACTCTGCTAAACATAGTTTTCCTGAAAATTCTCTTTCATGCCTGTAATGTCCATTGTATGCAGAACCAGCTTGGTTTTGATTATTGGATTACTGGATTGGCACAGCTACTATGCAAGAGCTGCAAGTTCCTAGTTTGACAATTATTCAAGATAAGAAACATTTCAGTTGTTGTCGAGGTGAAGAGACTGCTTTCATACTTGTCTTAGGCCTGGTGAAGTTTTAAGAGCAAACAGTGTCTCTAGATGGGCCAGTGTAACCATGCCATTCTATTGTCTGTTCGTTGGACTTCTGTCCATATCCTTTCCACAGCTGTGGTGTTAGCTGGCTCCAATTCTCCCTTTGCAGAAAACTCTAGCTTTTGTTGTTTCTGACTAGACCAGCCCAGTGTTGTCATCACTGCAACCTGGTTCCATTCACTGCAACTTGGTCTTGTTCAAACCTGGGCTGCCTGTATCCTAACTTGCACCAAGCCCATTCTCCCCTAATTATAACTGCTCACTAGCTGATGTGAGCTCCTCCATCAGTCTAGTTGTGTTGTATTTCACATCCTAAGCCTTGAGTCCAGATCCTTCCATGCCAACTCCCTATCTTTAATTTACAATCCTAAACCCTTTTCGGGACTGTTCTTCCAATTCTGTGGCCTCTCTTGCACCCCCTCTGTAAGCCAATGAACACTGGGATTCCTCCAGCCAATCCTTTTTTAAACAGGCCTTTAATTTAGGTTAGATTCCCTCCAGTGTGGAAACAGGCCCTTCGGCCCAACAAGTCCACACTGACTCTCTGAACAGTAACCCACCTAGACCCACTTCCCCTCACTTACCCTGACTAATGCATCTAACACTATGGACAGTTTAGCATGGCCAACTGCATGTCAAGATGGTCATTTGTAGTTTGCTTGCTCAATCTTTAGGTGCTTACTGATGTGTTAAAGATGCTGTATAAATAAATAGATAAATTTGCACTTGCGTATTTTTGCCTTGCATTTGCGCCAGTTATTTTCAAAGCCTTTGTGCGATTGTTGGACTGTGGGCAACTTTTTAATTAAAACAAAAAAAGTTAAGGCATGCATGGCTGGAATTAATGTCTGGCTGCTTTTTTTTTGTTGAGGGCTTTTTATCATGTGGGGTTTATTTGTTGATTTGGTTAGGCCATTGTATAAGTGCTTGAAGTCTCCACTTTTGTGTATCTGATCTTTTTGAGTCTTCACTTGCTAGCTCTACTCTCAAAATTCCATCAGTAGGAGTGGTCTCTTTCTCTAATTGCCCTAGTGATGGCAATGTTTGTTTCTGTTCATTTTTTAAAGTGTTTTGATTTGGTGTTTCTGTTGTTTCCAGAGTGCTTTCCTCTCCTCTGAAAGCAAGTAATGTTCCATCCACAACTTGCTGGGCAGTTAGTGCATATGAAAGACCTTATCCGCACTGTCCACATTCCAGGCTCAATTTTTAAATTCTGAAAGGTTCTCATTCTTTGTGTATGTTGATTCAAGATGGTGGCAAATATTCAGCCATGTTGAACCAGGCAGAGTATTTAAAAGTTGCTCTTATCGTGTCATGTATATACTTTCTAGCATTGGAGGGAAGAGAGAAGGTGCCTCTGGAACTAGAGGACAGTGTGTCAGAATAAGAGGGGTGTTATTTAGCATGCAGGTTTTTTTTGTCACTTGGTGAATTCTTTTGCAATTCTGTGTCCCAGAAGGCTGTAAGGACTCAGTTGGTGAGTAAATTCAGGACTCTCATTCCCAGATATTCAAGATATAAATGATGTGCTAGTGCATGAAAATGTTGAGGTACATCAGCCATGATATACTTTATTGTCAGAACAGGTTTAAGTGACTGAATAGCATATTCCTATTCACTGTATTCTATTACATTTTGAAGCTGTTTGAGGCAAATCGTGATTAACTGGTGCTGCTACAATGTGGAGCCACCTTTCTCTGCTCTGTACATGGCAGGAAGCAGAGGATGATAGTTCAAGGATGTTTTAGTGACTGGAAGCCTGTGCTTTAGTGGCACAGTTGAGTGTGTTGCTGGGAAAGCACAGCAGGTCAGGCAGCATCCAAGGAGCAGGAGAATTGACGTTTTGGGCACATGCCCTTCACTCATAGAGCAAGCTAGCGCTCTAGAAACTCTCTTTAAATAGTGCCATTGTACAAGTGAAAGGGGAAAAACCTCGGATTCTAAAATAATGGGAATTTCAGTTGGGATTTCTTTCCCAAGTTTCTGTGTATAGTCTCTGCTGTTTTTGCTGCAGTGGTATTTGTGTCATTAAATTTGGGATCATTATCCCTGGATTCTAAGAGAATATTTAGTCAGTAAAACATAGACTGATTTATTTTTTTAGTGGTGCCACTGGTAAGAGTGAGCAGTGATATGAAACTGTAGAAGTTGACTTGAGTGAGAGTATGTTCTAAATAAAGGTGTTCAGCCTTCCTATGAGCTAGTTTGCCCAGCTGGTGCTTCCTGTTGTGTGTTTATAAATTTTGCTGTGTGGTTAGGCTGATGATTTTCTGCTGTGCATGGGTGCTGGAGTACACTTTGGTAGTGCCAATGAGCGGAGGAAGCTGTTTCCCAGCAATTTGTCTGATCACCAACTGACATACTGTGAAAAAGGTGCAATAAAAGCAAGGAGTTGTTTTTGTTTAACAATAGATATTCTAAGAAAAGGCCAATATTTCTAGTCAACAGACAACAGTCCTGGATTTTCACACTGAAAGATTAGAGAGGTGTTTTAAATTTTCTTTAGGGGACAGTTAATACATTTTACCATGTGGTTATTGGAGCAGAGATTTGAAACTGCATTTTGTTTAAGACTGGTCTATAAAATGATAGCAAAATGGAGGAAATTTATCTTTGAGTCTGAACTGACGAGCTAGCTGTGGTTGTGCTCTCTGCTTACCTTTTTGGATTCTCTGTCCTAATTTTTATTTTGCTTTAAATCAAAGTTGTAAACCGGAGGATGTTTGCTCATTTATTGAAGTTACTAATTTGTTACCACTGAAATGTACCAAATTATGACAGACCTCTTTGTATTTTGCTGACTTCTTTGTGAATTGCTTTTACGTTTGTTTAGTTAGGCTGTGGGTTTATACATTAGCTGTTTTGAATCAAATTAGGTACTTCCACTTGTGGGGCTGAAATCTTATTTTATTATGTGAAAATTGTAGGTTTTGATGGGAGGCCATATATATTGGTAATGGCACTGAACTTTTAGATCAAAGGCATAGGTTAATGCCAAGATAACAAATGTTCAAATCCCAGCTTAACAATTGCCAAAATTTGATCTAACATTTGAATTTTTTTTATTCGCTTGTTGCCTGTCCCTTTTGTTGCATTTGTTAGTTAATGTAGTCTATATGGACTTTTAATAAGGCTTTTTACAAAGTTTTGCATGGGAGACTGGTTAAGTTCAACGCATGGGTCACGGGGTAATTTGGCTGAATTGGTTTAGTGGCAAGAAGCAGAGGGTGATGATTTGAAGGATGCTTTAGTGATTGGAAGCCTGTGCTGGGTGGCATACCAAAAGATTTGGAGCTAGGCCCTTTGCGGATTGTGTACATTAACGATCTAAACATGAATGTGGGAGTTCTCATCTGTGAGTTCACTGACATAGTCATAGATGTACAGCATGGAAACAGATCCTTCAGTCCAACTCATCCATGCTGACCAAATGTCCCAAATTAATCTAGTCCAATTTGCCAGCAAGTGGTCTCTATTCTGCTAAACCGTTTGTATTAATGTACCCTTCCAGATCCCTTTTATATGGTGTAATTGTACCAACTCCTCTGGCATTTTTCACATGCACCACCTTTTGTGTGATAAATTGCCCCTTAGGTCCCTTTTTTTTAAAAAATCTTTCTCATCTCACTCTAAACCTTTTGCCCTCTAGTTCTGGGCTTTCCTGCTACAGGTAAAAAAAGACCATGTCTATTTACCCTATCCATGCCCCTCCAGATTTTATAAACCTGCTTGAAAGTTTGCTTGCTGACATTTCGTCACCATACTAGGTAATGTCATCAGTAAGCCACCGGTGAGGCGCTGGTGTTATATCCTGCTTTATATTTGTTTAGGTTTCCTTGGGTTGTTCTTTTTCTCAGTGGTAAATGGGGTTCAAGTCGGTGTTTGTTGATAGTGCCAGACTACTCAGACCTCTTGGCAACATGGTAGCCCACAAACCCACCAATGCACTAAAACAGAAGCTTAAAAGACCTTTTATACAGATGTCACTTGGAAGAACTGTAACAAACACTATATTGGACAAATGAGCAGAAAACTAGCCACAAAAAGACCTGATCCACTCTCACTGGTATTCTTGCATACAGATGAGGAGGAACACCACTTTGACTGGGACAACACATCCATCCTCAGACAAGCCAAACAGATGCTTGAGAATTCTAGAATCATAGTGTTCTAGCTGGAATACCATCAACAAACACACTGCCTTGGACTCCATTTACCACTGGAAGTTACATCATCAGAACAGGAAATTACATCATCAACCCAAGGCAACCTAAACATAGCAATAGATAGTGGGACATAATACCAGTGCTTCACAGGAGGCGCACCGATGTTACTTAGCATGGCAATGAAATATCTGAAAGCGAACCTTTCAGCTCAGTGAGCAAACTTGCGTCCAGAACCTCAACCTGAGCTACAAACCCTCTTCTCAAAATTTGTTACCTTGATAAACCTCTAAGGTCACCCCTCGGCCTCTGATGCTCCAGGGAAAATAGCCCCAGCCTATTCGGCCTCTCCCTGTAACTCAAACCCTTCAACCTTGGCAACATCCTTGTAAATCTTTCCTGAACCCTTTCGAGTTTCACATCCTTCTGATAGGAAGGAGACCATAATTGCACACAGTATTCCAACAGTGGTCTAACCAATGTCCTGTGCAGCTGCAACATGACCTCCCAACTCCTGTACTTAGTGCTCTGACCAATAAAGAAAAGCATACCAAACGCTGCCTTCTCTATTCTACTTACCTGTGGCTCCACTTTGGTGTAGTAAATAGAAAGCCTTAAAATGCAGGGCAACATATATCAGATTAAATTCAATTTGCCACTGTTCAGTCTAAAAATTTGAGGTGATACATTTTGAGAGGATTAACGAGGTGAGCAAGTACATATTGAATATAATGACTTCATCAAAACCTCAAACATCTAATCAGATCCAAACACCCTGTTCGATGGCTAACTTTTGTAACAGCACTGTTTACCCCCAATTGACAAAGGGACAATAGCCAACCTCCTGGACAAACTGAACAGGGAACCAATCAACAAGGACAGCACACTCCAACTACTTGAACTATACCTGATCACGCACTTAATATTCAACAGCCATATATATGAACAAATCAATGGGACACCTATGGTTTCACCCATCTCCAGGCTTAGCAGAAGCACTGTTGCAAAGGCTAAAACAAGCAGCCCTCCCAAAAATCGAACCCAAACTTTGGATCAGGTATGTGGACAATGCTTTTGTAATAACTAAAAGAACAGATTGAGAAGTACACATTGGATTATCAACACTGCCCACAGGCATCAAACTTACGAAAGAAGGCAGTTGAACAACCAGCTCCCATTCCTGGATGTGATGGTAGAAAGAACACAACAGGGAATGCACAACAAAAGTGTACAGAAAAGTTACACACTGACCAGATCCTGAATTGTAACAACAACTACCCAAACACTCATGAGATTCTGCATTAGGACACTTTTCAAACAAGTTACAACACCCTGCAGTGCAGAGAAGAACACCTCTACAAAATCTTTGCTAAGAACAGATATCCCTGCAACTTATCTGCAGCTGCGTGGCAGACAGACAATGTAATGTGGACATGTCACAACCCAACACTCACTACTACCTATTTTTTAAATATAAAAGTCTCGGAACTGACAGCCAGACTTCATTGGCCACTCAAATTCATGACCGCACCTAAACCAAGAGTGGTGCTAAGACAACTCGCCAGAACAAAAGACCCAATACCCAACATGTGCAGAACAAACGTGATGTGCAGTCTCTGCATGGAGTCTTGTACAAAATCCTATGTAGGACAAACAGGCACACAACTAGCTTCCATATTCACAAACATCAACTAGCTACTAAACGCCATGACAGCTATCCCTGGTAACAATACGTACCAACAACAAGGACCACAAATTTAATTGGGACCACAATAATAGGACAAGCCAGAGGGCACATAGAGAATTTACAGAAGCATGGCACTCATCCACAGACTTCATCAATAAACCCTGACCTCAACACAATATACCGACCACTGCAATGAGTAACCGTAGCCAGCAACTAAATGCAACGGGAATGAAACCAAATAAATTCCAACCGACAGCAGTGCTTCACGTGTGGCTCCATAGCGCGGAGGATGTCACCAGAGAAAGGGGATGAAACAGCTGCAAACTCACTTCCTAGCTTGGCAAACATACCCACAACAACTGCAACGTATTGAATGTTTGGAACGTAGGAAGTGCAGCTGATCAGAGGCACCTTGGTACGCATGTCCATAGATCCTTGAAGGCAGCAAAGTAGTGTTTTTTGTAAAAAGTGGTTAAGCTGACCTATAGAATACTTGAGATTTTAGTCAAGGCATTGAATGCAATAGCAAGATTATATTTTGAGAGTTTTAGGTCACCTTGCTATAAAAAGGATGTGATTCCTACTAGAGCAGGAACAAAGATCCAAGAAGTTTTGAATTTGGTTGGAGTGGATTCAGGTACAGTGTCTAGATAAGTATCTTTAAATCAACCAGTTCAGAGATGTTATGACATCTCTAGAACAGGTGGGACTTGAACCCATGCCTCTTGACTCATGAACACTGCCTCCATGTTCTCTTTTTTTGGAGGTTCAGGATAACATACACAAAGTTTTGAGGGATATGGGTAAGGTAGATGAGTAATTTTCCCCCTTTTGTATAATGAAGGAGCCAAGAGGGAGAAGTTTTTGGAGGGGATTTTGAGGAAAGATTCCTCACCCAGAGGGTTGTGGGTATCCAGAACATTTTTGGTTAAAAGGCTGGTAGAGGAGGGAATCTTAAAGATATCTAAGTGTAATGTTAAAAGATTTAAATTGGAATATTCCTCTGGACACTTACTATATTAAAAGGGTTAAATTGCACTGACTGAACATGGACAGAGTATCTGTGAGTATTACAGACTGACCAGTATCAAGGGGATCTGTTTTTTGTTCAGGACCTCTTTGACCTGACTTTGCCTGCGAAGAGGGTCAAATGGGTCACCAATCTTGTACAGGCTATAATAAACTTCATCTGTTTGCAATTTGCACATACCATCTTCTGCATTTTGTGAAACCTCCGGAAAAGAACCTAAATATAAGAACTATCAAGATGAATACTTGAAACTCCATAGTACACATGGCTGTATGCCAAATGCTAGGGAAAACTGATCTGGTCTTGTCCTGATTCTAAAGGCTTTGCTCAGCTGCAATATGGATTTGCAGGCAGCAGCAACTAAGCAATTTGACCAAAATATGAATTATTTTTAAATCATGACTTGCATTTTGAGAGTGCTTTTTGAGGTGTAGTTGCTGTTGTAATATTTAAAACCATGGCAGCTAATGTATGCACAAACACTCAAATAGCAGTGTGATTGTGATCAGACAGTCTGTTTTGATTTGAGGCAAAAAAAATCTGGGGAGGACATGGGCTGATCTAGCGCTTCAAAATAGTGCTGTTTAGATCTTCCATGTCTCTTGTTTTATACTGGCAGGTATATTGGGCTTAAAATACAAGTAGGATTTGGGCATTCTTAGGTGCTCGGCCTTTATTTATTAAACTTCCCTGGGTGCTCTTGAGACGTGGTGCTGAACTGCTTTCTTGAACCTCTGCATTCCATTTGGTGTAAGATAGATCATCCAGGACATAGTGACACTGAAATAATGTAAATTTCTAAGACATGTGGTGAGTGGTTTAGAGGCAAACTTGTATGGATCACTACTTGCATCTGCTGTCCTTGTCCTCTATATTGTAGTGGTTATGAGTTTGGAGGTGCTATCTAAAGAGCCTTGATGAATTTCTGCAGTACACCTTGAGCAGCAGTGTTGCAGTGAGTGAATGTAGTATCAATCAAGTAAGCTGCTTTGTCCTGCTTTTTGAGTGGGGGCAGCAGCAGAGGTAAGGCAAACCAGGAAGGCTACAGTTAAGGTAAGGGAGATTTTTAAAATTACTTGCTGGTAGTGGCCAGCGGTGTTTTTCCTCCACAGTAGGAGCGGGAGCAGTGGCGGAAGTGATGCAGACCAGAAGGGTTGCAGGGAAGGAAAGTAAGTGACCATATGTATTAGCAAGGCGGGAATTGGAGCTGGAGCTTGATGAACTGTGGATCATTCGGGAGGCTGAGGGGGTAATTGAGAGGAGTTACCAGCAGTTGGTCACTCCTGAGGCTCAGGATAAGGATAGATGGGTTACAGTCAGGGGGAGGAAAGGGGACAGACAGACAGTGCAGAGATCCCCTGTGGACATTCCCCTCAGCAATAAGTATATCATTTTGGATACTGCTAGGGGGGGATGACCTACCGGAGGAAAGCCATAGTGGTCAGTTCTCTGGCACTGAGCCTGACACTGGCCCAGAAGGGAAGGGGGCCAAATAGAAAAGCGCTAGTGGTAAGAGACTCAATTGTTAGGAGAATTGACAGGAGATTTTGTGGTCAGGATCGGGATTCCCAGAAGGTATGTTGCCTCCCCGGTACCAGGGTCTGGGACGTCTTCAATTAGGTGTATAAGATTCTGAAAGGGGAGGGCATACAGCCAGAAATCATGTTACATATTGGCATCAATGATATATAGCCAGGAAAAAGATTGAGGATATAAAAAGTGATTTCATGGAGTTAGGGTTTACTGTCAGTGCCACAAGATAGCGAGGCAAGGAACAGGGAGCTGGTGCAGCTTAACACAGGGCTGCGCTGCTGGTGTAGGAGAGAGGGCTCCAGATATGTAGATAATTGGGATGCCTTCTGGGGAAGTTGGGACCTGTACATGAAGCACGGGTTGCACCAGAACTGGAAGGGGACCAATGTCCTGGGTGGAAATTTGCTCGAGTGGTTCAGTATAGTGGAGGGGGATAGGAACCTGAGCTATATACCGGTGGTGAGTGTTGATGAGATAAGGCAATAGCAAGAGGTCGCGCAGCCAGTGGGAAGGAATTTCCTGAGAATTAACCAATCCCTTGGTTCTAGTGTCCTTGCTTTAATGCAAGAAGTATCAGGAATGAAAGTGATGAGCTTAGAGCATGGATCAGTACCTGGTGCTATGATGTTGTGGCCATAACAGACGTGGGTTTCTCAGGGGTAGGAATGGTTGCTGGATGTTCCAGGGTTTAGAACATTTGAAAAGAATAGGGATGGGGGGGAAAAAGATGGGGTTGTGGCACTGCTAATCAGAGAGGGTATCCCAGCTACAGAAGTTACCATTGTCGAGGAGAGTCTGCCAATGAGTCAGAATGGGTGGAAATTAGGAATATTAAAGAAACAGTCACCTTTATTGGGTGTTTACTACAGGCCCCCCAATAGCAGCAGGGAGATTGAAGAGAGCCCAGGTCGGCAGACTTGGAAAAGTGTGCATGTAGGAGGGTTGTTGTAGTGGGTGACTTTAACTTTCCCAATATTGATTGGAACCTCCTTCAAGCAGATGGTTTGGAAGGAGCTGGTTTTGTAAGGTTTGTTCAGGAGGGTTTCCAAACTCAGTATGTTGACAGGCCGACGAGGGGAGAGGCCATTTTGGATTTGGTGCTCGGCAATGAGTCGGGGCAGGTGTCAGATCTTGCAGTAGGAGAGCATTTTGATAGTGACCACAACTGCCTCACATTCTACATAACTATGGAGAAGGAGAGAAGCAGGCACAATGGGAGGATATTTAATTGGGGAAAAGGAAACTATCAGATGTGAGTTGGGAAGCATGGACTGGGAGCAATTGTTCCATGGAAAGGGCACTATAGAAATGTGGAAACTGTGTTTAAGGAACAGTTGTTGCGAGTGATGCATAAATGTGTTCTTCTGAGACAGGCAAGAAGGGGTAAGATAAAGGAACCTTGGATGACGAGAGCAGAGGAGCTTCTCGTCAAAAGAAAGAAGGCAGCTTACGTAAGGTGAAGGAAACAAGGGTCTTGCTCAGCTCTAGAGAATTGCAGGCGAGGAAGGAGCTTTCAAAAAGGTCTGAGGAGAGCCAGGAGGGGGGCATGAAAAAGGCTTGGCGGAAGGATTAGGGAGAAGCCATAGGCATTTTACGCGTATGAGAGGAATAAGAGAATGATCAAAGAAGGAGTAGGGCCGATCAGGGATAGCATAGGGAACTTGTGTATAGAGTCTGAGGAGGTAGGGGAAGTCCTAAAGTGAGTTTTTTTTTGCTTCTGCCTTTACTAAAGAAAAGGACCTTGTAATGAATGAAACCATTAAGGAACAGGTAAGCATGCTGGAACGGATACTTGAAGCTGATGTGCTGAAAATTTTGTCAAACATTAAGATTGACAAGTTGCAAGGGCCAGACCAGATTTGTCCTCGGCTGCTTTGGAAAGCGAGAAATGTGATTGCTTTGCCGCTTGCGAAGATCTTTGCACCCTCGCTCTCCTCCAGAGTCATACATTTGCCTCTCTCCAGTCCTCAGGTAATTCCTCTCTTCAAGAAAGGAAATAGGGAAATCCCTGGCAATTACAAACCAGCCAGTCTCGCGTCTGTCGTCTGCAAGGTGTTAGAAAGGATTCTGAGGGATAGGATTTATGACCATCTGGAAAAGCATGGTTTGATTAAATGCAGTCAGCACAGCTTTGAGAGGGGCAGGTCATGCCTCACAAATCCTATTGAGTTCTTTGAGGATGTTACTAGACAAGTTGAGGGTCGTGCTTTGGATGTGGTGTATACGGACTTCAACGCATTTGATAAGGTTCCCCATGGTAGGCTCGTTCAGAAGGTCAGGAGGAATGGGATGCAGGGAAATCTAGCTGTCTGGATACAGAATTGGCTGGTTGACAGAAGACAGTGAGTGGTAGTGGAAGGAAGGTATTCTGTCTGGAAGTCAGTGGTGAGTGGTGTTCCATAGGGCTCTGTTCTTGGGCTCTACTCTTTGTAATTTTTATTAATGACTGGGATGAGGAGATTGAAGGATGGGTTAGCAAGTTTACAGACGACAAAGGTTGGAGGTGTCGTTGACAGTATAGAGGACTGTTGTCGGCTGCACTGTGACATTGACAGAATGCAGAGATGGGCTGAGAGGGGGCAGATAGAGTTCAACCTGGATAAATGCGAAGTGATGCATTTTGGAAGGTCGAACTTGAAAGTTGAGTACAGGATTAAAGACAATTCTTGGCAGTGTGGAGGAACAGCGGGATTTTGGTGTGCAGGTCCCTTTAAAATTGCCACCCAAGTGGACAGGTTTGTTAAGAATGCATATGGTGTTTTGGCTTTCAATAACGGGGTTTGAGTTTAAGAGCCGTGAGATCTTGTTGCAGCTTTATAAAACTTTGGTTAGACCCACTTGGGATACTGTGTCCAGGTCTGGTCGCCCTATTATAGGAAAGATGTGGATGCTTTGGAGAGTGTTCAGAAGAGGTTTACCAGGATGCTGCCTGGAATGGAGGGCTTATGTTACGAAGAGAGGTTGAGTGAGCTTGGACTTTTTTCATTGGAAAAAAAGGAAGAAAGCGGACTTAATTGAGGTGTACATGATAATGAGAGGCATAGATAGAGTTGATAGCCAGAGAGTTTTTCCCGGGGCAGAAATCGTTAACACGAGGGGTCATAGTTTTAAGCTGTTTGGAGGAACTTATAGAAGGGATGTCAGAGGCGGGTTCTTTACGCAGAGTTGAGAGCATGGAATGTGTCGCCAGCAGCAATTGTGGAAGTGAGGTCATTGGGGATATTTAAGAGACTGCTGGACATGCATATGGTCACAGAAATTTGAGGGTTTGTACATTAGGTTTACCTCCCATGCGGATCAATGGTCGGCACAACATTGTGGGCTGAAGGGCCTGTTCTGTTCTGTATTGTTCTATGTCTTGTTTTCTTTTTGGAGCTGGACGCATCTGAGCAGGTGCAGCACTCCTTCATTCATACTGCACTGATTTTTAGGTCAGCCTTGATTTTTGTGTGCTAGCCCTTGAACAGATCTGAGCATGGAATCTTGTTCAAGTGCAAGAGTGTCTGCAACGGAGTCACAGCTGACACTTCATAAATATACTCTCAATGTCAGTTGGTCATCCTTCCCAGGAAGAAGGTAAATCTGTTGCCACATGAATACTAATTAAGTTGGATTTGGACTTGATCATAATTGCCCAACATTATATATAATGTTATGTTGCTTTTAAGCTTGCACAAAGAGAATGATAATGAATGTTAAATTAGCCATGATAGTAGACAGCATTTTGTGCACCTGTAACCTGTATCCTGTCAAAAGTTGAGAACTTCAGGGGAGGTATTGAGAAAATTGACTACATGAGAGTTAATGAAGTTGACTTTATATGTTAGAATGTACACTAATATTCGACATGAGGTAACTAGATTTGGAATCCAGTGTCTGACTGAGGCAAGAATGTTGTGCTCTAGTCCCATGGCCTGCCACAGTACAAGGCAGTTAGTTTTAACAGTTATTGATGTTTTTGGTAGGACTTTCCCAAACCAGCATTATGTTTTTGACTGTGAACTGCAATGACATCTGCCTTGGCTTGAATTCTGAACTCCATAGATTTGTTATTGTAAGCTATGCCTGACACATTTCCATTTGAAAGAAGCTTCATCTTCCATTTTAAATAAAAAGTTGATATTGAAAATTCTCAGGCCACGTTAAACTCCTTGCAATGTTTTGCAAAGAAGAATTTCCTTAACATTTTCTTGCTTCTGTCTCCATCCATCAGACTGACCTCTAAAAAGAGATTAATCTCTTAGTTCATCGGATAGAGCTCTTGGATAGTGGAATCCAGGATTATGGGGATAAGGCAGGAACAGGATACTGATTAAAGATGATCAGCCATGATCATAATGAATGGTGGTGCTGGCTCGAAGGACAGAATGGCCTACTCCTGCACCTATTTTCTATTGACTGAGTACGAATTGACTATTTGCCTGCAACAGTGTCCATTCTACAAATAATTCAAAGGCTGTGATGTGTTGTTAATCTGTAAGGTATTGTACAAACAGAAGTTTGACTTTACTGTATGATTTGTTTACCATGAACCATTTTTTGTGTGTATTTGAAAATTCACGTTGCTAATTTAAGTCTTCCCTCAACTTCATCCTGTTCCACTTTCTGGCTATTCTGATGGGCAAAATCCAGGATTTGTTTCCTTTGTGTGAAAACTAATATTGCATTGCTGAAAAAAAGTAATGAATAATTACTTTTGAAATGAGCATGCTAGCTTTTGTATGCTTTTGTAAAACATACTTCCTTTTGATTTTATTAAAGACCCGTGTGTGTGTGTTTGTGGATCTGGTGCTAAAACAAATGGACTGTTTTGTCCTGAATGCTGAAGAGTTTTTGTTAGAGCTGCGCTGGTTAAGGCAAGTGAAGAGTACTCTCTCTCTCTCCTAATTTGTACCTTTTTGTAGTTGATGAGCAGTAGTCAAAAAGCAAGTTTACTTGTCTCTGTACTCCTAGTTTCTGACCTGCTGTTTATAGCTGCTGTATTTGTGTGGTGAGTCCAATTGTGTTTCTGCCTAATGATAACCCTTAGGATTTTGGTAGTGGGGGATTCAGTGTTGGTAATGACGCTGAATATCAAGAGCAGTGATTTTTTTTGTAAAAAAATGGTCATTACCTGGTATGAATATTTGTTGCCACTTGTCATCCCAAGCCTGCATGTTGTCCAGATCTTGAATGTAAATATGGACTGCTTCAGTGTCTGAGGAGTTGTGAATGGTGCTGACTACTGTGGAATTATCGTTGAACATCCATACCTCCTAAACTTATTGATGCACAGGTGGTCACTGGTGATGAGCTCAAGATGGTTGGGTCTAGGATGCCACCTCTGCAGGAATTTCAGGATGTCCCAGAGCTGAGATGAGTGACCGCAACCATCTTATGTGGCAGGTATGCCTCCAACCAGCAGAAAGTTTGCCTCCTGATTCCCGCTGTGCTAGGGCTCCTTGACGCCAAACTTGGTCAAATGCAGGTTTAATTTAACCCCTCCTTACTTCTGGGATTCAACACTAATGTTCGTGTTTGTACCAAGGCTGCAATTAAGACAGGAGTTGAGTGGCCCAGACAGAACCAAAACTGGGCATCACTGATCAGTTGTTGGTGGCACAATGGATAACCCCTTTTAATTACTTTACTGATGATCAAACATAGACTTGGGCAGTAATTGGCCAGTTTGGATTTTAACTGCTCTTTGTGTGCAGTATATACTTGAGCAATTTTCCATTTTCTAACTATTGGAACAGCTTGGCGGGGGGAATAGGAGGTTCTAGAGCACAAGTATTTACTACTGCAAGAATGTTGTCAGATCCTGGCTTTGCAGTATCCAGTGCCTCCAATCATTTCTTGATGTCATGTAGAGTGAACTGAATTGGTTAAAGACTAGCATCTGAGAGGCTGGGGACCACTGGAGGTGATTGGTATTTGTAGCTGCCAAATGTGTTGGCCTGATGTGTTGAGGTCTTCTTTCATTTGAGCATTGAGATATTTGTGGAGCCGCTGTTTCTAATGAGTCATTACTTGTCCTCCCCACTCACAAGAACTTGGAGCTGAGCTCAACAGATCAGACTTTATCACTTGGTTCTTAAGTTTCACACACTAGCTTGGTCATGTCATTAGATCGAAACTGTAATTTTTGGGCATTCCAGGTGCTGCTCTTGGCATGCCCTCCTGTACTGTCCATTGAACCTAGGACTTCTGGCTTGGAGGCAGGAATGCTACCACTGTGCCATAAGAATCCATAAGATTTGGTCTTTCAATCAAATTAAACCTTAAACATAGGAAATAAGAGCCCGCCCTGCCATTCAATAAGATCTTAGTTTCTTATCTAACTCCATGCCCTGTTCTCTACCTTCTCCCCATATCTTCCTATCTCGTTTTCCTTAAGAACTGTTTTCAACTCCTTTTGAAGATATTCAGTTTTCTTTTTTGTTTACTGCTTTCTGTGACAGAATTCCACAGGCTTGCCACTTTGGATGATGAAATATCTCTTTATCTCAGTCCTAAATGGCCTTTCCTGTATTTTCAAACTGTGACCCCGCCTCTGCACTCCTTTGTCATATTACAAGCAAGGTGCTCCAATATATATGGTCCGAATCACTTTTATTTTTGGGGATGAGTGAATGACCTGTATCCTTTTGGAATCCTTTTGGATTTATACTTCTATACTTTAATGCTAAGGTCGCTAATGGAAGCGTTGCTAGGTGCGATGTTGGAGTGCAGGTTGAAAATGGGAGTCCCAAATAGATTGAAAAAGGCATTTGGTATGCTTACCTTGTATGGTGATTTTGATTATAGTTGTTAGGAGGTCATGTTGTGGCTGTAACAAGAGATTGGTTGGGTCACCTTTTGAAACCCTGCGTTCAGTTTGGCCTCCTTGATGTAAGAAGGATGTTGTGAAACTTGAAAGGATTCAGAAAAGATTTGCAGGAATGTTGCAGGTTTCGGCTAGTTTCCCTGGAGTGTTGGAGGCTCTGGTGAAGGGCATTGATAGGGTGAATAGCTAAGGTTTTTTTCCCAGGGGTGGGGTGTCAAGAACTAGAGGGCATAGATTTAAGGTGAGGGAATGGTACAAAAATGCAAATTTTTCATGCAGAGTGGTGTGTGTATGGAACAAGTCACCAGAAGGAGTGGTGGAGACTGATACCTATGCAGGTGACTTTCAAATGTTAAAAGGTTTAGAGAGATGTGAGCCAAATGCTGGTAAGTTGGACTTGTTTGTGCTGACTAGATAGCCTAAGCGTTTTTCTATGCTGTACAGCTGACTCTGGCTATACCAAATTTAGCGTAGAGTCTTGATTTAGTTTGTTTGGAGTGCCAGTTTTGAGAGAACAGTATATTGTCAGTTTGTTAGTTTACAAGCTTCCCATGCTATAGAACTCCCTTTAAATCGGCTTCAACAATCTATTGTGTCAGAAAAGCCTGTGAAGCATTCACGTGAGTTATGGCATGATGCACTAGTTAAATGCTTCATATATAAAGTATCTCCTACTTAGTTGGTCTGAAGGTTAGCTTTGGAATTGGTTAAAGGCTTTCAGTAATAGTATTTATAGAGTCATGGTCAGAACCAGACCCTTCAGTCCAACCCGTCCATGCTGAATCAAGATTCCTGAACTAAACTAGTCCTACTTGCCTGCATTTAGCCCATATCCCCCTCAACCTTTCCTATGCATGTACCTGTCCAAATGTTTTAAATGTTCCAACTGTACTGTAGTCATATTTCTACAGCACCTTCCAAAGTGGTAAAATGTTCCAAGGCAATTCACTGGAGCAAACCAAAATTAAAAGTTGCCACCAAGCTACATGAGATGCGTAGAGGTGACAGTCTTTCAGAGGCTCTCTTAAAGAAGAAAGAGGTGAAGTAGTTTTGGACAAAGAATTCCAGAGGTTGGGGGCTCATGGCTGAAGGCATAGCTGTCAATGGTGGAATGGTTATGAAAGATGCTCAGACATGAATTGGAGGACAACAAAAACTTAGGTTGTCAGGCTGGAGTATTGTTCAGTTTTCCTATTCCCTTATTAGTGGAAGCAAACAGTATGGCTTTACCACCTTCACCTTTCCTCTGGGTCCTGGAGAGAGACAGCGATCGTCCATGTGCACAGAGACATGAGTTCTGTCTCCTCTAGAACAGCAGGTTCTTAAGGAGTTGTTTAGTCATTTACAGGGAGTAGCAGCCAAATCATCTGGCATTATATAATGGATGCTTTTAACTTGTGGACTGGCATTACATAATGGATGCTTTTTACCTTGTTAACCCACTACCCTTCCCTCCAGCACCTTGTTGTTTACTGCAAGTTCTTCTCTGGTTGAAGTCCTGCTAGCTAAGCCTTTGTCACGCAACACAAAACGTAACTCTTTCCTACCTTTTATACATTTTTTCACAGGAGAAATTTGCAGCCAAAAAGAAGTGCAAGTCTGAACTTGATTTGAGATAGGTGCAGGGAGACGAGGAGGAAAGACCATGGATTTTGGATGTATGTTTGCTCGCTTAACTGGAAGATTCTTTTTCAGATGTTTGATTTGTAGACTACGATTAGGATTTTCAGACTGAAGTGTTCAACTAGTAGTTAGTGTAAGTCGTATGTGTAAGGATGATAGGCATATGGGACCTGGTGTTAATAAAGGCATGGGCAACAACATATTGATTGACTTCATGTTTGTGGAGTCTAGAAGACAGGAAGCCAGCTAGGATTATGTTGGAATAGTTTATTTTAGGTGTATCGTGCAGGGGTAAATGATTGTATCGAGGGCTGTAGACAAGTTGAGAAGGACGATGTCTCACTAGCTAGCGTTTGTGATTTTGGGTTTTCTTTTAATGTATGGCGAACGTATGATTGGAATGTTCAAATATCCAGTTCTGGGGGAGAAGGAGCCAGTTTGCGAGGTAACCAATGTGGTCATTGTAGATTGTAGCCATTTCAAGTTTCGGTTGATATCCGATTTTATGGTACATCACTTGCATGATGCAGTCAACCAAAGGAATTCATGTTCAATGTAACAAGGGTCTTGGCATTCTGAACTCCATAGCCACAGCTTCTCTGTTGCAACAAAGATTTTTGTTTTCGAGTCCTTGTATGGCTAGTGACAATGTTTAGCATGAAAGCCAGACCATCAAGAAGGGTCTGACATGAAGCATTTACTAGATATGTGTGGTCAAGACAAAATGAATGGGTTCTCACGAAAGTTAGTGTTGAGGAATTTGCTTGAGGAAGCTGATGCTTGAGCGTGAGATGTGAATGGTTGAGGCAGTATTTGAAAAAAATTCAACACCTGAAAAATAATCTCAAGAACATATAGGCAGTATTTTAAAAAAGGCAGTCTTTTCCATAGGGCAGACAGTGAGAGCAATGCAGAAAAGATGGTTCATAATGGGCCAACCTTCAGATCAAGGATGGATGAATGACATATTTATAATGTCAGCGGAATCATGGGTTTATTTTTGAATAGTGGGAGCTCCATTTGGAGGAAAACCATTAATGATATTGGCTAATATGGAGACCAGAAGGCAAAGTTTAGTCACTAGTTTAGTGGAAATGGTGCAGAAAGTGGATCTTGTGGACCGGGTGAACTTTGAAAGGGAAAGGACCTGAGTAAAGCACATGGGAAAATGAAAATTTAGGGCTGGGCAGTGGAGGAACATAAATATCATGCAGCTAATGCTCTTAACTGGCACTTTTTTTTTAAAATAAAAAGACCTAAGGTACCTCAAAGAGCACTATAAAATGAGATAAAAGACTCATCTACATGACTAAATATAATTACGGAAGCATAAAAAACAATTAGTGGATGTCTTTTGAGCGTTGTGGTGTTGAAGATCAGAGGGAGAAAAACCGTTTTTTGTGTTATGGACCAGGCCACACCCCCTCAACATTTCAAATTAGCCCAGACCCTAACTTTGCTAGTTGTTGTAAGCAGGTATAAATAGATATTCCAGGAGTAATACAGCTGGCCCAACTGCTGCTTTTTAAACAATCCAGAATTTATTTGCAAGATTACAGAATGAAACACACAGAACAAAATACCAAATAACTTAACCTATTTGCAAACCCAACAAATTATCCCAACTTAATGATGCTGTCCCAAATTTCTGCAGCAGTCTCCATAAATCTCCTGGAGGGAAAAAAAATTCAAACACATGTTCATACAGGATAGAGAGCACGAGATGGCAGAGATTCAGCAGGGAATACCACCTTCTATGGTTTCTTTGACCAGCAGACTCTGCTTGCTGTGACCTGATGAAGGGCTTTTGCCCGAAACGTTGATTTTACTGCTCCTCAGATGCTGCCTGAACTGCTGTGCTTTTCCAGCTACATTCTAATCTAGACTCTTGCTGTGAACAGCCAGACTGCTTAAAAACAAAGCAAAGAAAAGCTCAGTTGGGAGAACTGGCCACTCTCCTTTCATTATACAAGTTTTTTTTTAATTTGAAAGCCTTTCTGTCTGAGGCAGTGTCTGTTGGCTATAACAAATTAGTTTGGAGAGAGTGTGTGGCTTTGAAATGATGAAACACCCCTCTCTTTTTCTTCACCCCCCCCCCTCCCCAAACAGACTTTATCAGAACAGCATTCCCTACTTCCACCTTGTGCATGATAGCATTAGTCCTGCATCTTTTCTACTGCGTTCTTTGCTCCTGAGACAATTCATTACCCTATCCCACTCCTCAAGTACTTCCTCACTGTTTAATGTATTTTGAGGCACATCAAACTCCATGACATCTGGATTTGATTCCTCACTGTGGGGCAATAATTAACATCTGTTTCTCCAGTTACTGGTCTCTAATGTTTCAACATGTTCACATGACCTACCCAATGCAGTTGTTTTTTCCCCCCGATCTGGCATCTTTATCAGTTTACCTGACTGAACTTTTTCTCAACTTTGAACTTTTTCTCAACTTTGATAGGGACCACTACACCTGGCTTTGAAGGGATCTCCTACCGCAATACTAATGCATCACCCCCACAGGAAAACATCCCAAATTCTGCTTTGTTCTATGCTGTACCCTCTTCAGGTGCTGTTTAACTAACTCGCCTACCCAATTTTAATCCCTCCTTCTCCTCAGGTACCTTTATCTAAGTGTGAGGTCTCCAATTTCGGTCTTGGCAATTTCTTTTTGAAATTAAATTAAAGGCCTTTTCATTCACTTCAACTCAAAGGGAGTGAACTGAGTAGGTTCATTTGGGACATCTCTAATGGCAAACAATATGAACGGAGTGTCTTTATCCTAATCGTTCAGGTAATCCTGACAACATGCTCTTAACGTGGTCTGATGCCATTTTTCCCAAGCTCCCTGGGATTCAGTATGTAATCTGTTTTTGTTCAAACCTGCAAATACTTGCGAATTCAGTTAATGCGGCAGACTGAATATAACTGTCTTTGTTGAGGCTTAGTGGTACTTTTTTTTAGTCCTTTTTTTTATTTAGAAAACATTTAATCTTGTAATTGTTATTTGGATAGAAACAGAACCATCAGCACTGTTTTTGACTGACTGGTTAGCCTGATCAGCTTCTCTTTCATGTTTTAATGTTACTACTAAATTTGAGAAGTTCATGCTTGACCTAATGCCCTCCCACAAAGACTTTCAGTAGTTCAGTGTAACAGCACTGTCATTTGTTTCCTTCTGTTCTCTATCAACCTCTGCTCCCACCAAGTGGATCTCTTTTTTGTGCTTTTTGTTGGTTTTGCTCAGTCCCTCTCTTTTTTATTTTAGCTTGATATTTTCCATCCCATTCAATCCATAAAGTTGTACTTCCCCCAAGCCTTCTCCTTTTTGTTCTGTTCCCTGCTTAATCCAGTGTAAAACCCACAACTTTATTCCACTAGGTTATCATACAAAGTTAAATAAAAGATTAGTGTCATAGATGAGAAGATTTGGAACACGAGTAGGTCATCCGTCCTGTTGAGTCTGCTTCACCACACTGTTAGATTATGGTTGATCATCTACCTCCGTGCTGTTTTCCTTTATCATCTCCATATCCATAGATGTAATTAGTCCCCTGAAAGTTTTTAACTTCTCTCCCTGCCCCTCCAGGCGTTTTGCCTGTGTTATGGTTACATGCATATAATGGCTCTTCAGAGTGATAAACTGCATATACACTCCTTAAGAAATTATCTATGGCCTGCAGCTGGGGGTTACATTTGTGCCAAATTCAGTCCTTGCTGTTTGAGACTGAGGTCACTAATAGAATCCAGGTTGGTTGCCTAGTTTGTTACACTGTCCCTGTTTTTAAGGAATGCTCAGACCTCTTGAAACATCTGTCTATTCTGTAACTCTGTTGGTAACTTAGCATGAAATAGAGAATAAACTGGTGTTATTCAACAAGCAGTGTACTGTATTCATGCTCTCAATGTTGTCTCCTTTTAAAATGTTAAAGCAAGATTTTGGCTTTAGCTTTGCAGAACATCGTTTAGTTTACAGGTATGACCATGGACTTCTGGAATTTGCAACTTTAATTTTTCACCTTTGTTGTCGTACTGGTATTTGCATTCTTAACCTGCTGCAGTGTTCCAGTTCCATAGAATTCTATTACACAAACTTAGGAATTTTGCACTAGACACTTGGAGGCCGCTGGACTCAACAATTGTATTCATTGATTTGTAGACCGTTAACTGTTGCCCCATTTTTTTTTGTTTCCTTCTGTTTTACATATTTTGGTTCATCTCTCTTTTTTTTTGCTTTTGTACACAAATGTAGCTATTGATATCGTAGGCCCATCTTCTGTTTGTCTTGATGCGTTGCCATTCTCATTTGACCCTGGAGGACTCTTCTGCCACTCAGTCTCTTCAGTCTTCCGTCCTGTTGCAGAATTCCTTTTTTTTCCCTTCTGTCCTTGTCCCACCCCTTGCTCAAAACTGAAGGGTTGCATACTTTAGTGTTTAATTGTTTGTTCCTCTTTCCACTCTATCCTGACCTGTGAGTATTTCCACTCTTTTCTGCTTTTTTTTTGTTTGTTTAACTTTGGTTTCATCTTGGCCTTGATGTGCTACCATAATTTGAATTATATAATTAGCAAGCATGAAGCTTGTGCTCGAATGAAATGCTGCAAGATTCTATACATTGCTGTTTAATATTCTTGCTGTTGCTTAGTTGCAGTTCCTTTCAAAGAGAATGGATTTGTCTTTACCTGGTGTGATTTAAATACATATGTTCAAGCATTTAACATGTGGCCTGTTTCTGTTGGATACAGAGGTTGTTGCAAGATTCCATAAGTGGAGTGTTAATGATGGCTTGGATCATCTCCAAGGTTTTTGGTAGTTTCTAACAACTGGAGCTAAGCTTGAATTACTTGTGTAATACTTAAAACGCAGGTGTTTTTAGCACCTTCTCCAATCTCATGTTGCTTTTTTGTGTCTGTTGAGATTTTAAATTTGGTTATTTTTGCATTCAGTCTATAGCTGCTGTGGGTGTGGCTAGTGTATTTTGTAACTTTTTTTTGTCTGCTGTGACTTGAGATGCTGAATAGGATTTGATGAAGCTGATGAATATAGAATTGGTATCGGAGGTTATGATGTTTCTAACCCAATTTAACAGCAGCACAAACTTCGGCATTGCTGAAAAAAAATTCTGTCCAAAGATTTTTAGCTTGTATTTGTCAGGACGATTCACAAATGTCAATGAAGGGAAAGAACAACATTCCTACTGAGAAGGATGTGATGTTTGGTACAGAAGTGGTCATGGAGAGTGTACTTATTAATACTGACAGTTAACAAACAGCCAAGTTTTGTTTAGATTGTAAATTACTAAATTGCTTGGAGTGGCTGCCATCTATTGTGTTGAATTGCAATTGTCACAGTGCCTGCGCATGTTCTTTTGTCAGCAAAGGACAGGACCCTGTGTATGAATAAATGTAGGTCTTGGTGCGCATGCATGTCTAGCTGACCTTTCTAAGTCCATCCACATGCTGAATTAGCCAGTTGCAGAATTGCATCTAATGTCGGTTTGATCTGTTTTTAAAAAAGTTTTTTTTCTTGCAAGTCGTGTATTGAGTACAAGACAAAAAACATGGTCAAAATTGGTGTTTTCAATACTGCAATCATCAATCCAGTTTTTTTTGGGAAATGCACTGAATGTCCAGTGCTTCAGTTCTGTTTGTGTGTCGTCACCTTTAAATTATTCCCACTACATGTAATCAGCAAGCACTATAACCATTCTGCCTTCACCGGTTTCACTAGGCTTAACCTGAATTTGAAGCAGACCAATCTATGTTTACACTATCCACTTTCACTTTTTTTGAGTAAGTAAAGTTGTTCCTGTTATCTAGTAACTTTTGAAGTTTCAGTCACCCAGATGTTACCACTTAACAGAACTGAGAAAAATCACCCAGTTTTTAGAAAGCTTTTAAATGCCTGTGTATGAGATTTTATTTTTAACACCGTTTAGGGAGTTTGATTTGTGGTAACCACTTTTATTCTGCTATTGGTAGTGGATGCTTGTTGAGATTTTCCATCCAGGTTATATGCAATGATAGAGGAGAAAATGAGGTCTGCAGATGCTGGAGATCAGAGTTGAAAATGTGTTGCTGGAAAAGCGCAGCAAGTCAGGCAGCATCCAAGGAACAGGAGATTCGACGTTTCGGGCATAAGCCCTTCTTCAGGAATCACGTTATGTGCAATGATGGCTACACTGAGGCATATGCAGTCTCATATAATTACCTAAATGGATATAGACATACAGAATTTGATCATGTTCTCCCCAAATTGCAGCTTATTTTGAGTATTGAGAAGTTTCTAGTAACTTAAGTTGAATGATCTTGCTGAGCTCTTTGATTCTGTGTATCATTGGTGACCTTGCCCACTTTTTAATAAAACTGCCAATAATGCATTTTAAATTCATTTTAAATTTGCAGCACCTGTACATTTCCTGAACTAACCAGGTGTTCCCTGAAAAATGACTCCGTATTTACACCAATCATGGAGTTCAAAAGCTCCGGAGAAGATTTGCAGCTCAGATTGAGGTTCTGGATGTAGGTTTGCTCGCTGAGCTGGAATGTTCATTTTCAGAAGTTTCGTCACCATACTAGCTCACATCAGTGAGCCTCCAAGTGAAGCACTGGTGGCATGGCCCACTTCTATTTACTGTTTTTAGGTTTCCTTGAGTTGGTGATGTCATTTCCTGTGGTAACATCGTTCCCTGTGTTTTTTCTCCAGGTGGTGGTAAATGGGGTCCAAGTCTGTGTTTGTTGCTAGAGTTCTGGTTGGAATGCCACACTTCTAGGAATTCTCATGCATTGCTCTCGCTCTCGGCTTATCCAAGGATGTGTGTGTTGTCCTAGTCAAAGTGGTGTCCGTCCTTTGCTGAGAAATTGGTGGATTGTGTTCATTTTTGAATACGTTATTTCGGTGTTTTTCCTCTGATCTGCGTAGTCCCTCTGTGCTGCAGTGTGTGTGTGGTGGCTCGTTGAAATAGTGTTCTGTTGCAGCTTTGTTTGTGGGTGTTGGGATGATTGCTTCTGTTGGTCAGTATGTGTTTTCCTGTCGATGTCATTTTGTCAAAACCTAATGTCATTTACAAGAACTGTAACAAACACTACATTGGACAAACAGAAAACTAGCCACGAGGATGCATGAACATCAACTAGCCACAAAAAAGACATGACTCACTCTCAGTATCCTTATGTACAGATGAGGAAGGACAACACATCCATCATAGGACAAGCCAAACAGGTGCGCATGAGAATTCCTAGAAGCCTGACATTCCAGTCGGAACTCGATCAAGCCACCGTTGACGTGGACCCCATTTACCACTCAGAGAATAAAACAGGACATCATGTCACCACAGGAAATGACATCAACCCAAGGAAACCTAAACACATAAATAGAAAGCAGGCCATGCCACCAGTCCTTCATCCAAAGACTCGCTGATGTTACTTAGTATAGTGACTAAACATCTGAAAACAAACTTTGCAGCTCAGCGAGCAAACTTATATCCAGAACTCCTGACTGTTAGTCTTAGGACTAATCAGATGTGATATGATTTGTATTGGGATCTTCCTAAGCAGCTTGGAAGATTTTTGTGCGTCTTTGGTAAGGTTGTACAAAATTGTCCTGACTCTGCACACGCAATTGAACATCCTTTTTATTTAAATAGAAATGATAACCTTACTGTGTATTTTATGAACTGATTCAATTCCTGAGACTGCTAACTCTCGCAACTCACTGACTAAGAAATATGTGCAGCAAAAATTTCCTCTATAGGCAGTGTAATTTTATTCATGCCCAAACATAATAGAAGTGAAGAATGGCACTTGCTGGAGTTATTCATCATAGTCCAAATGTTTAATTTCCATTATGAACATGGTACAAAGGAGCATGGGCAGACCAGCTGACCCCTCTCGTGCTCTACCTTTTTAAAATGATTTTGAGGCCTACGCCAATCTCTGCCCCCGCCCCCACTCCCAGCTCCAGTCCCACACGAGGTCCTAGCTCCCAACCTTGTCGGATCTTCACCATCCCTCCAGACCTCCCCCTCTCTGAGGATGAAAGATCAGTCCTCAGCAGAGGCCTCACCTTCATTCCCCTACGCCCTCGGATTAATGAGTTCAACACGCGGCGAGATATTGAACAATTCTTCCTTCGCCTCCGTGCCTACTTCTACAACCAAGACTCCCGCCCACCCTCTGACGACCCCTTCTCCTGCCTCCAACGCACCCCATCCACCTGGACACCCCGTGCTGGCCTCTTACCTGCCCTCGATGTATTTATAGCCAACTGCCACCGCGACATTAACCGACTCGACCTGTCCACCCCTCTCACCCACTCCAACCTCTCTCCCTTAGAACATGCAGCCCTCCACTCCCTCCGCTCCAACCCCAACCTCGCCATCAAACCGGCAGACAAGGGAGGCGCAGTAGTAGTTTGGCGCACCGACCTTTATACCGCTGAGGCCAAACGCCAGCTCACGGACGCCTCCTCCTATTGCTCCCTTGACCATGACCCCACCTCCCACCACCAAACCATCATCTCCCAGACCATCCATAACCTCATCACCTCAGGGGATCTCCCATCCACCACCTCCAACCTCATAGTCTCACAACCCCGCACTGCCTGTTTCTATCTCCTGCCCAAAATCCACAAACCTGACTGCCCCGGCCGACCAATTGTCTCAGCCTGCTCCTGCCCCACCGAACTCATCTCCGCGTACCTCGACACGGTTCTGTCCCCTTTAGTCCAAGAACTCCCCACCTACGTTCGGGACACCAGCCACGCCCTCCATCTCCTCCATGATTTTCGCTTCCCCGGTCCCCAACGCCTTATCTTCACAATGGACATCCAGTCCCTGTACACCTTCATCCCCCATCACGAAGGACTCAAAGCCTTCCGCTTCTTCCTTTCCCGCCGCACCAACCAGTACCCTTCCACCGACACCCTCCTTCGACTGACTGAACTGGTCCTCACCCTGAATAACTTCTCTTTCCAATCCTCCCACTTTCTCCAAACTAAAGGAGTTGCCATGGGCACCCGCATGGGCCCCAGCTATGCCTGTCTCTTCGTAGGATATGTGGAACAGTCCATCTTCCGCAACTACACTGGCACCACCCCCCACCTTTTCCTCCACTACATCGATGACTGTATCGGCGCTGCCTCGTGCTCCCACGAGGAGGTTGAACAGTTCATCAACTTTACCAACACCTTCCATCCCGACCTCAAATTCACCTTCAGTCTCCTCCCTCCACTTCCTAGACCTTTCCATTTCTATCTCGGGCGACCGACTCAACACAGACATCTACTATAAACCGACTGACTCCCACAGCTACCTGGACTACACCTCCTCCCACCCTGCCCCCTGTAAAAACTCCATCCCATATTCCCAATTCCTTCGTCTCCGCCGCATCTGTTCCCAGGAGGACCAGTTCCAATACCGTACTGCCCAGATGGCTGCCTTCTTCAAAGACCGCAGATTCCCCCCAGATGTGATCGATGATGCCCTCCACTGCATCTCCTCCACTTCCTGCTCCGCCCTTGAGCCCTGCCTCTCCAACTGCCACCAAGACACTGGTTCTCACCTACCACCCCACCAACCTCCGTATACAGCGTATCATCCGCCGTCATTTCCGCCAACTCCAAACGGACCCCACCACCAGGGATATGTTTCCCTCCCCTCCCCTATCAGCGTTCCGCAAAGACCACTCCCTTCGTGACTCCCTCGTCAGATCCACACCCCCCACCAACCCAACCTCCACTCCCGGCACCTTCCCCTGCAACCGCAGGAAATGCAAAACTTGCGCCCACACCTCCTCCCTTACTTCTCTCCAAGGCCCCAAGGGATCCTTCCATATCCGCCACAAATTCACCTGCACCTCCACACACATCATCTATTGCATCTGCTGCACCCGATGTGGCCTCCTCTTTATTGGAGAGACGGGCCGCCTACTTGCAGAACGCTTCAGGGAACACCTCTGGGACGCCTGGACCAACCAACCCAACCACCCCGTGGCTCAACACTTTAACTCTTCCTCCCACTCCACCGAAGACATGCAGGTCCTTGGACTCCTCCATCGCCAGAACATAACAACACGACAGTTGGAGGAAGAGCGCCTCATCTTCCGCCTGGGAACCCTCCAACCACAAAGGATGAACTCGGATTTCTCCAGTTTCCTCATTTTCCCCTCCCCCCACCTTGTCTCAGTCAATTCCCTTGAACTCAGCACCGCCCTCCTAACCTGCAATCCTCTTCCTGACCTCTCCACCCCCACCCCACTCCGGCCTATCACCTTCACCTTGACCTCCTTCCACCTATCACATCTCCATCGCCCCTCCCCCAAGTCCCTCCTCTCTACCTTTTATCTTAGCCTGCCTGGCACACTCTCCTCATTCCTGATGAAGGGCTCTGGCCCGAAACGTCGAATTTCCTGTTCCTTGGACGCTTCCTGACCTGCTGTGCTTTAACCAGCAGCACATTTTCGGTCTGTTTCAAATTCAACTTCACCATTTATTTCCTGAATAACCCTTGCTTCTTTGGTCTGTGCAGAATTTAACCACCTCTGCTTTTAAAATTTTCAATGGTTCTTGATTTGATTTTAATTATTGTCATGTATACCTAGGTAGAGTGTAAAGTTTTATTTATGAGCTGTGCAGGCGGATGATAGAGTGGAAAAAAAACAAACTTAGGCATGCTGGTTATGTTGTCCTGTTTTGTTATCCCATTTTTTTTCCCTGCTCAGTCGAAGCAAAACGCTCAGACATTGGTGTAGTTTTACCCCCATCTTTATTCTGGGCCCTAGAGAGAGAGAGCGAACAATCACCCATGCGCACAGAGACATGAGTTCACTATTTTCTCTGGTACATCGGTTTCTCAATGACTTGTAAAGTTTATTTTACGGGGGGAGCATCTGTGTAAGGCGATATACATATTGATTAACTGTCACAATCAACAAGTGTCGTTAATAAAGATTATGCCATCTGCCACATAATGAATACTTTTAATTTGTTAACTGACATCACAAACCGAATGCTATCATATCTTGTTAAATGGCTCTATGTAATAAATTACCCTTGCCTGCATCGCTATTGTTAACTAAGTTCTTATCTGATCTGAGTCCTGCTCAGCTGAACCTCTTTCACCAAACTCAGAACTTAACTCTTTCCCTGCCTGCTTTTACCCTGTACACATTTTCAACATCGTGCAGGGCTTGGGTTCGGCAAGATCAATATAGCAAAATCAGCGTTATTTGAGTTCATTTTATTAATAATGCCAGGAATAAGCTATCCCTGAGCCTGCTGTTGCATGTGTTCAAGCATCTACCTGATAGAGCATTACCAGCGTGTTAGGGGTCACTTGAGTTTCAAAGTCTCTCAAGCCTCTGAAGGAAAGCATTTCTCATCTTAGTGTTAAGAGTATGACCCATAATTTTTAAAATGATTGACTAGTTCTGGACTAATCCACGAAAGGAAATATCCTTTCCACTTGTCAAGACCAGTTAGGATCTTGTACTCTTCACTTTATTAACTCCATAAGATAGAGGAGTACAAAGAGGCCATTCAGCCCGTTGAGTCTACTCTGCTATTCGTTCATGGTCTTTTGTGTTTCTTAACTGCATTATCCAAGCCTTAGTCGGCCTCCGTACTACATCACTGCTTTTGTATTCTAGCCTTCTTGAAATGAATGCTAAGATTGCATTTGTCTTCGTAACTGCCAACTGAACCTGCATGCTAACCTGAAGAGAACCCTACACTAGAACTCCCAAATGCCTTTCCACTTCACATTTCCAAGGTCTCCATTTGTCCTACGAAAGTGCATAACCTCACATTTTCCCACATTGTATTCCGTCTGTCGCCTCTTTGCCCGTTCTCCTAGGTTATCCAAGTCCTTGTGCAGACACTCTCTGCTTCCTCTACTCTACACTACCTATCCCTCCACCTATATTTGTCATCTGTAAACCTAGCAGCAATGTCCTTTTGTTACTTAATCTAGGTCTACTAGTGACTGGCTGCCATCCTGGAGAAGACCCCTTTTATCTCCTCTCTGCTTTCTGCAAATCTGCTATCCATGCCAGTCCATTTGCCCTTAACACCATGGGCTCTTATTTAGCCTTCCGTGTGGTGCTTTGTCAAAGGTCTTTCTGGAAATCCAAATAAATCCAGTCCGCTGGTTCTCCTTGTTTAACATGCTCATTACATTTTCAAAGAATGTTTAACAGATTTGTCTTCCCTTTGAAGCCATGCTGACTCAGCCCTTTTACCATGCATTTCCAAGAACTCTGCAATCTCATCCTTTTTTTAAGATCAACATTCTTAAAAACTCACCAACGACTGAAGTTAGGCTAACCAGCCCACGTTTCCTGACTACTGCTACTCTCCCTCCTTAGATAGGTGTGTTACATTATCTTTTCTCAGTCATCTGGCACCCTTACTGACTCCAGTGATTTCTGGAAGATCACCACTAATGCCTCTACAGTTTCCCCAGCTATATCCTTCAGAACACTTGACTGTGATCTATCCATCTTCAGACCTTTTCTGCATCCCCCAAAGACGTCATCTTAGTGATGGCCACTGCACTCTCCCCTGCCCCCTGACTCTCTTGAAGCTCTGGTACCCTGTTGGTGTCTACCATTTGAGAACTGATGCCAAGTACGTATTCTGTTTATCTACAATATTTGTTCCCCATTACTACCACTCTAGCCTCATTTTGCAGAGGTCCAATGTCCATGCTTACCCCGTTTCCTTTTTCATGTACCTAGAAAACCTCATGTAATTTTCTTTTTAAATTACTAACTAGTTTAGTCTCCTTTTTTTGATCATCTGCCCACTTCTTCTTCCTCTTTTTTTTCTCTCCTTTCTTTTTCTTCCTCTGCTGGCTTTTAAAGGCTTTCCCCATCCTCTGGCTTCCAACTAATTATCACTACATTTCTTTTGACTTCAGTTGTGTCAGTCATGGTTGCCTCATCCTCCCCTTACCATGCTTGTATCTTGGGGTGGATTCCTGCTGTATCTCCCAAATTACCCCCAGAAATTTCTGCCATTGATTCTTCAGCGTCTGCCCTTCCATCAACTCCGACTAGCTCGTCACTCGTGTCTTTGTAGTTACCGTAATTGTAATAATGTTATATCTAATTCCATCTTCTCCCTGTCAAACTCCTGGGTGAGGTTTTATCTAATCGAGTCTCCTCACTACACACACCAAGACTAAAATAACCTCTTTCTTTTCGGCTCTACCATAAGCTGCTCCATAGTAAAAACAACTAGATATTCCACAAATTCCTGTCCTTAAGATTCAGTCCATCTGCCAACTAAATCCTCCATGATTATTATAATACTGCCTTTCTTACATGCCTTTTCTATCTCCAGGTTTATTTTCATCCCCACATCGTGACTACTGCTTGGAGGCCTGTATACCATTACCATCAGTGTCTTTTCTCCTTTTGTAGTTCTTCAACTCTACCCTCACAGATTCTATGCCTTCCAACCCATATCACTTGCTATTGATTTTAATTTCCTTACTGAAAAGTAACCTGCCACCTCTGTCCAACTGATTTGCCTGTCTGCCTTTTCAATAGGATGTGTCCTTGGATATTTAGTTCTGAGTCTTGATCTCCTTGCAGCCATTTCTCTGTAATACCCACAATATTTCAATTCGTGCAAGAAGTTCATTTACCTTGTTTTGTATTCTGTGCCAGTTGTAAGTCCAACACCCTCTGTCCTGCATAAAAACTGAAAAAACAGAAACAAAAACAAATTGCTGGAGAAACTCCGCAGGTTTTGGCAGCATCTGTGGAGACGAAGCAAAATGAACATTTTTGGTCAAATGACCCTCCTTCAGTCCTGCATTCATTGATTTTGCACTTCCCTCCCAACCTTCTCATACTTGTTCCGTTATCTACTGTGTCTGAAACTAGATTCCTGACCCTTTTCCATACTGTCTGTTGTATTGCTTGCTCTGAAAATTTTAACTTTTGCGACTTTCTCCCACATGTTTAGTTTAAAGCCATATCTACGACCGGTGTTATAAAATTCACTAGAATGGTTGCCCCTTTGGAACCACTCCTTCCTTCCCTGGTACTTGTGCCAATGTCCCATGAACGAGCTTTCCCCACACCAAGCTTTAATCTTGTTGTACCTGTGCCAATTTGCTCAGGTAATGATCTCTAGATTATCACCTGTTTTGTTCTGCTTTTTAATTTGGCCCCGAGTTGCTCGTACTCCCTATATCTTTCTCTGTATATTGTTGGTACCTGCCTTGACCATGATGACTGGATTTTTCTGCTCCTGCTCCCAGTTCTTCAGCCCAGATGAGATCCTGAACCTGGGTACCAGGTAGGGAGCACAGCCTTTGACACTCATGTTCCTGGCCACAGAGTCAAATGTCTATTCCCCTGACTGTACTGTCTCGATTACAGCTACATTTTCTTTTTTTTCCTCCTCCTTTTCCCTCTGGAATGGCTCTCTGTACCGTAGTGTGGTCAGTTTGCTTATCCTCCTGGGAGCCCCCACTCTCAACCACACAGCAAGAATATCAAACCTGGTATGAAGGCTCAAGGACTGAGGCTCCTTCAGCAGTACTTCCTGGACCCTTCTACTTGCCTTGCTTGTAGTCACACCGTCCTTTGACTGCCTCCTGAACATGGGTAACTGGCCCCTCCCTGATGTGTTGCAGTGTTTGAAGTTCAAACTACAGCTCATCAACTCTGAGCTGGAGTTCCTCAAAGAACCAGCATGCGCTACAGATGTGGTCTATACAAACCACAATGGGATCCACCAGCTCCCCACATCATGTAGTTACAACACCCTTGCCTGGCCTGAAATCTCTCTTAATTACTTAATTTTTTTTTAAAAATCATTTTTTGTACTGGCCTTTTAGTTTGCAGACTGTAAACATTTCTCCTATTTAGCTTCAATCTAAAAGTGACCATCAACCACTGACCCACTTAATCTGTGATGTTACTCCTTTGTCCTGGGTATTGATCCTGGACTTCAATTTATCCTATCTTTTTTAAATTTAAAAAAAAAGTTGCAAACTCTGATCCCAAAAAACAAACACCACCACCCCCTGCCCCACCACACCGAATGTACACATTGCCTCTAAGGTCCCCACACTATGTACTCACTTAAGCTGTATTTTGCTGTGGATATAATCACTTCTTCCTGATTGTATGAAGCTTGCCCCAGTGGAAACAAGCCCAGCTTGTTCTGTCTTTGCTCGTAAGACAACCCATTCATTCTAGTTATCAGTCTAGTAAATCTCTTCATGTTCAAGGTGAAAATGATTTAGGAGACTAAAGTCACACTAAGTTTTTTTTTAAAAGTGTGATCTCACTAATACATTAAAATGTTCATATCGGCACTTTTACATTTCTGTGCCTTTAGTACACCTGATGGCTTTGATTTAAGAACGATGCAGTTTTTTGGTACTGAGTCCTAGTCAGCAATAGGAGCAGTCTCAAAAGGCTGTTCAAGAAGATTTGTTCTGATCGTCTGCCTGCATTCTCCTTTTGTCCTAATCGTTTCCCTTCTTTTGATTTGCTTTGTCCCCAAAGATCTGCCTCCATCTATGCTCTTGGAGAATTAGTGAGAGAGCCAAAAATATGCCCACCACATTGTTGATAATTGAAAGCACTGTTGTCAGGGAGCTATATTTCACTGACATGAGTGCTCTATTTAGTATATGTTTTGGAAACTAAATATTTAATGTAATAATTGGAAGCTTACCAGAATTTGCTGAAGTGGATTATTTGAAAAATGGCACTTCACTGTGTGTACTGTACTAGACCGAAATACACACAAACACATCATCTGCAGTTTACGGCTTAATCCTCTATATTGACCCAATAAGACATTCCAAAAAAGGTCCCTTCACCATTCAGGAGACTCCTGTATGGGAGCCTTTTTAGTTTTAGTGATTCTTTTGCTCTGTCCTGCTAATGCAGTAAATAGTTTCTGTCCACAACCTCCATATTTTATTGGTATCGACAACACTCTCTAACTTTCCGCCTTTCTTCTTTTGTAAACATTTGGTACCAAGAAGAAAACGGCTGATGCTGAGCTCTCCAGTTACAACTTACGATCTTTCTCCACTCAGTGTATCCCTTAAACTGCTTGGCACTAGCACTTGGGATCACTGGCAAAATCTAGCATAGAAAGGAATCCCACTCCAACTGCTTACACCAATGTTACACTTGAAGACCTAGTTTTGATGTTTTTGGTTAACCTCCCTTGGATCAGCTATTGGTCTCATAATTGAGCCAATCCTGATTTGTCTACAATTGACACGTGCTAACAGTACTAAAGGTCACGTGTGTTCCTCAATTGTCATATTCGCACCTTGACAAACCAGTTTGAGAGAGAAAAGTGGCCATTTGATTGAAGTGGTGAACAAAGCCATAACTCTGGTGGATGAAGGGATCCCTAATGCACCTTTGGATTCCCCCCCCCCCCCGCCCCAGGACAGAATTTTGTTTGCTGGATCTCAGTGGGGCTAATTTAAATGTAACTAGATTAAGAGCGTCTTCAACCAGGAAAACCAGTTGTTAACCATCTACCTAGTTAAGCACTCTGTTTAAAGGAATTAGACAATAGGTGCAGGAGTAGGCCATTCTGCCCTTCGAGCTTGCACCACCATTCAATATGATCATGGCTGATCATCCTTAATCAGTATCCTGTTCCTGCCTTACCTCCATAACCCTTGATTCCACTATCCTTGAGAGCTCTATCCAACTCTTAAATTAATCCAGAGACTGACCTCCACTGCCCTCTGGGGCAGACCATTCCACACAGCCACCACACTCTGGGTGAAGAAGTTTCTCATCATCTCTGTCCTAAATGGTCTACCCCGTATTTTTAAGCTGTGTCCTCTGAATCGGCACTCACCCATCACGGAAACCTGTTTCCTCCCTCCTGAGTGTCCAATCCTTTAATAATCTTATGTCTCAATCAGATTCTCCCTCAGTCTTCTAAACTCAAGGGTATGCAAGCCCAGTCGCTCTAGTCTTTCAGCATAAGGTAGTCCCGCCATTCCAGGAATTGTCAAATAGAAACAGTTAGAAATTTCAAATGTCTGTTTGTCATGTTGGTGGCTGCTCCTCCATCTTACTGAATTATATCATCATCAAAAAATGGCTTTTGTCCATTTTTAACTTGCACAGTAAGAAAGCTGTTAACAATAAATCACGTGGTGTGCTTAAAAAAAACAGATAATGGCCTTCTCCATTATTCTTATCTTGAAAGTTGACATTTTATAATGGAAGTTGCCATTCACATTCACTGTAATAATGAATGTTATTTTTGAAATGTTATCCTCATCAGAAGTGATCAAGAATTGGTTTCCTGTGGTGATTCACTCAATGATAGGGCATGGTTTGCTTAGTGAATAATTATCCCAAAATGGCCCTACCAGTGGGAAAGTAGGAATGTTTCAGCTTACACCTTCGTATAGTAGCTGATATTGAAAATTTGCTGGATTGTTGAATTTAACAGTCATGCATCAGTGGTTGAAGAAAGAACTGTTTGTCAAAGCTGTGCAGCTGATCAGCTACAGTCTGGCATGAGGTCTAAGTATCCTGTGTGGCTGCTGTTGATCTATTTTTAATTTCTGTGACATCCTTTAGGAAAGTTACTTCTCATCACCTTTTGGGATCTTAAATAGATTTTGCCTGAGGTTGGAGACAGGAGGCTGATTCCTCTTCTGGCTGGGATGTAGCGGATGGAGATTTAAATGTTAAAACCAGCAGTGTTGCAGTATCCTAAAAACAGTTCTGGAAAAAACCTCCAACTCTGGCAGCATCTATGAAATGAAAAATTGTTAATGTTTTGAATTGACTTTATTCTGAGATCAAAGACTAAATTGACTTACCAGTGATTGGATTTCATCCCAAAAGTAATGGTGAATTATGAATTTGGACACAAACACAGGAAATTTCACTTTAAAACTTAACTGGCTCACCAGTGTTCTTGATGGAAGGTAATTTCCTATCCCTAATCAATCTAGTTAACATGATGCCCATCTAACCATTAAAGTGCTTAAATACAGCCTTGCAAAATTTTGTTTAATGCTATTCATTTGATGGCCGACACTGGGATCAAAAATGAGAATATGGAACCAACTGTCATCTCCGAGGCTAGATTAACTGATTGTTACAGACTGCCTGAATTAAGTTGGGTGTTTGTAAATGTTCACACTCCGGTCAGCTGTCTCAAGGATTTTCTTTCTTTGTATTTTGTAGCTTTTACTGAGATACAGGAGCCAATGTGGCCATTAAAGCTGGCACAAATCACTGAGCATATGCAATTGTGAAGTGTCACACACCCACAGTGCTTTTTTAAAAAAAAATTACATTAATTGTGACCGCTTCTGAGGAGTTCTACACTGCTGCCTGAACTGAAGACTTGACCATAAATGTGACAAGTTTTTTGTAACTACGCAAGGGGAGCTGTACATCTGCCTCTAGAGACACTAATCCACCTAAGGATTCATTTCACTCTGGGTGCAGCTTATGGCAGCAATGCTATTTTCACCTCTGTTATGAGACCAGTTTCAGCAAACTTTTGGCGTACAGAACTATTGTGGTGTGATGGCTAGCTCTAGCAGCAAAGTGCATTACATTGCTTTGTTTTATGTACGCAGCTGGTAATTCCTGCAGAAACAACAGCTGAAGAGCAAGATGCAAATCTGAGGCTGGTACAGGTTGGGTATTCTTTATCTGCTCGGCCGAAAATCAAAAAGCATCCCTCGTGTGGAAGTTGGCTGTTTAGCCCATTGAGTCCATACTGACTCTCTAAAGAGTGACCCATAGCTACACTATCCCTGTAAGCTTGCATTTCCCATTGTTAATTTACCTAGCCTGCACATCCCTGGACACCATGGGCAATTTACAAGATCTTTACCTGCGTGTGCTTCGTCCAGCCGCTTTGGCTTCCTCCCAGAGTCCAATGGACAAGCTCTACACAAGCATTTGGCAGAGGTTGGAATCGAACCTGGGTCCCTGAAACTGAGGCATCTGCTAAACACTGAGCCACCACACTCTCTCATCCTAAACGTCGAACGTCTTCTCGAAAGCAGGCCTGAACAGATCTCTGGATGTGTTGAGTTGGGGCCTTTTGGGTAGGAACAACTAAAAGTGTCTTAAAGTCAGTTTTTACAAAGGATGTGAGTGAACTTGACGCTTTCATCAGTCAGATTTCACTATTTTTAAAAAATATTTTATGCCTCCAGTGCATATTCTGCTGATTGGGAAAAAGTTGGTGCACAGTGTACCAGTCTGACCCAGCAGTTAAGAAAGAATGGGTTATTTACCCATTCAGATCAGCATTTCTGATTTTGCAAGTAACCAAAGTGTTTGCTTAAAATAGACCAAAAGCCTAATAAATCTTGGCAAAATGATGATCTGTTGACTCAACACGGACTGATGGCAGATTAAACTAGGCTGTGTCTGGCGGTTGAAGCCACTCTAACTGTAAGCACAGACAGGTTTGAAAGTGGAGACACTCCTGAATGGTATGAGTGTATCCTAAAACAGGGGGATCTCGTTATCCTGAAAACAGTTGGTCCCAAGGTTTTCTGGTAAAGGGATCCCTCTTAGAGCTGGGTCTTAATAAATGCATGTAAACTTAATGGTAAACGTACAGCAACAAGGAGTATGAGCTTGGTCTTTTCAAGTCACTGGAGGAGGAGGCAGCTTCGTAGATATGAAAATGTGTTGCTGGTTAAAGCGCAGCAGGGCAGGCAGCATCCAAGGAACAGGAAATTCAACGTTTCGGGCAAAAGCCCTTCATTCCTGATGAAGGGCTTTTGCCCGAAACGTCGAATTTCCTGTTCCTTGGATGCTGCCTGACCTGCTGCGCTTTAACCAGCAACACATTTTCAGCTCTGATCTCCAGCATCTGCAGACCTCACGTTTTACTACAACTTCGTAGATATCACCATCCTCCATGTTGAGGGGAGTGCAGCACAACATAGGAATTTTTTGTTGAATTTTGACTTTGAATTTTTCCTAGATTTGAATTCCTAATATTCATTTGTGGAATGTGGGAACAGGCTGGCTCGGCATTTGTTGCTTGTTTCTACTTGCCCTTGAGAAAGTGGTAAGCTGTCGTCATAAAATGCTGCAGTCCATGTGGTGTAGGTCGACCCATAGTGGTGTTTGGGAGGAACTTCCAGGGTTTTGATATAATGAAACTGAAAGAAAAGCAATTACCAAACCAGGATGGAGAGTGACGTGGAGGGGAGTATGCAGTTGGTGGTGTTGTCATATATCTGATTCTGTCTTTGTGAAAGTGATCGTGGAATTGTAAGGTGCTGTTTAAGGATCTTTAAGTTTTCTGCGTTGTATTTTGTAGATGACCAACACTCAGTAGCTGCAGTGTGCATTTGTGGAGAGAACGGATGTTTATGCATGCGGCGCCAATCAACTTTCATCTGGATGATGTTGATGAAGCTGCATTTATCCAAGCAAGCTGGGAATATTCCATCGCTTGCTTGGCTTGTGTTTTTATAGATGGTGGATGGTGTTTGAGGTGTTAGGTGGAGAGTGATAAACTGCAGGATTCTTAGCCTCTGACCTGATCTTGTCCTAATTAGTCTAATTGAGTTCGTGGTCGATGATAAACCCCAGGGTGATGTTGGTGGAGGACTCGATGGTCACGCTGTGGAATGTCAAGGTGAATAAGTTTTTTTTTCTCTCTTGGAAACTGTCACTGGCTAGCATTTATGTGGTGTGAATAACTGCTTGTCAGCCCAAAAATGGCTGCTATTCAAGTCTTGCTGTATTTGAATGTGGACTGTTTCTGTATTTGGGGATCACAG
This sequence comes from Hemiscyllium ocellatum, assembly GCF_020745735.1. Taxonomy (NCBI): domain Eukaryota; kingdom Metazoa; phylum Chordata; class Chondrichthyes; order Orectolobiformes; family Hemiscylliidae; genus Hemiscyllium; species Hemiscyllium ocellatum. The sequence goes on from NC_083435.1 coordinate 13,930,075, forward strand.
TGCTGAATATTACACAGCCATTGGTGAATATTCCCACTTTTATGACCTTTTTTTATGATAGTTCATTTGAAGCAGTTAAAGATCCTGGGCCTCAGGCACCACTCTGAGAAACTCTTGCAGAGATGTCCGGGAGTTGAGGTGGCTGATGTCTAACAACCACCAACATCTTTCTATGTATCCGTTATGATGACTCCAACTAGAGGAGCAATTCCTCATCGATTGCTTAGGGTGTAGGTTTGATATCCAGATGTTTCATTACTGGCTAGGTAACATCAGTGGTGACCTGCAAGTGAAGCAAAGCTGTTGTCTTCTGCTTTCTATTTATATCTTTCTCCTGGATGGGGTTCCTGGGGTTTGTGGTGATGTCATTTCCTGTTTGTTTTCTGAGGGGTTGATAGATGGCGTCTAGATCTATGTGTTTATTTATGGCATTGTGGTTAGAGTGCCAGGCCTCTAGGAATTCTCTGGCATGTCTTTGCTTAGCCTGTCCCAAGATAGATGTGTTGTCCCAGTCGAAATGTTGGGTTTTTTTCCTCCGTGTGTAGGGTTATGACGGAGAGAGGGTCGTGTCTTTTTGTGGCTAGCTGGTGTTCGTGTATCCTAGTGGCTAACTTTCTTCCTGTTTGTCCTACGTAATGGTTGTGGCAGTCCTTGCATGAAATTTTGTAGACTATGTTGGTTTTGTCCGTGGGTTGTACTGGGTCTTTTAAGTTTTAGTTTTTGTTTTGTGTGTTGGTGGGTTTGTGTGCTACTCTGATTCAGAGGGGTCTTAGTAGTCTGGCTGTCATTTCTGAAACTACTTTGATATATGGTAAGGTGGTTAGGGTTCCTGGCTGTGTTTGGTCTGCTTGTCATGGTTTGGTCTTGAATCTGCGCAGTATTATTTGAGTATCCGCTCTTGAATACATTGTATAGGTGGTTCTGCTCTGCTGTTTTGCTAGGGCTCCCTGATGTCCCACTTTGTCAAATATGGCCTTTATATCAAGGTGAGTCTCTCTCTCGACAGTGAGTGTCAACTGACCAGGTTCTACTTGATAGCATGGTTGATTATGCATTCCATCTTATTACTAATCAAAAATTGTAATTGATAAGTTTTGGATTTGTCCTGCTTTTTGTACACAGGATGTGGCTGGACAATATACCACATGTCAGATAACAATAGTGAGGCTCTACTAAAACAATTTGGCTAGGGGTGCAATGAGTCTTCAGTACTGTTGCTGTAATGTTGTCATAGCCCATAGCCTTTTATACAGTCACAAAATCTTTTTCACTGTGCTGTAGACCTCTCTAGGTACACCAAGTCTGTGCTGGTCAAAAACTACTACCTAAATACTTATCGTCTCACCTTCCAGCACTTGACCCATGTGTCTTGGCATTGCAAGTGTACATCTGAAATGCTACTAAAATGTTATGAGGGTTTCTGTCCGTACCACTTAGGCAGTGAGTTTCAAATTCCGGTTGTCGTCTGGGTGGAAAAACCTCCTCACCTACCCACTAAACCTCCTGCCTTTTACTAGACTCCTAGTCATTGATCCTTCTGCCAAGGAAAAAAGGTTCCTTCCCGCATCCAGTTTTTAATGTCATTTTTCTCAATGACGTGTCTCCTCTCTTCCCATGATCAATATCCACTGGTCATCCCTGCTCTCAGGAAATCTGTCCCAATCTGCCCAATCTCTCTTCATAATTAAAACTCTCTTGTAATATCCAGTGCCTTCAGCTTTTACTTGATGTCGCGTGGGATGAGTTGAATTGGCTGAAGATTTAGTGATGCTGGCTGGGTAGCTCTGGCCCAGATGGTGGGCGGAATCCAAGATGAATTGTACCTTCAACCAGAAGGGTTAAGTGTTTGTTTCAAATGCTTCAGCCTCATCTTTTGCACTGATGTGCTGGGCTCCACCTAAACGGAGGATGGGGATATCTGTGGATCTTTATCCTCCAGTGAATTCTTTAATTGGCCTCTACTATTCACAAATTTAATGCAATCATGGTTGATTGAACACTTCAATGCATTTTACCTTCACATCACCAAAACCCTTTCTGCTATCAGTTTAAATGTATAATTACCAGTTAGTACAGAAGACCAAAGCTGAAAGCATTTGCATTGGTATTCAGCCAAAAATGCCAATGAGTGATCCAACCTGTTTCGCAGGTGCTATTCCTCAGCAAATGCAATTCAACCCCTTGACATCAAGAAATGGTTGAGGGCATTGGATACTACCCTTGGTGTTGAAAGTATTTCAGCAATGGTATTGAAGACTTCAGTGCCAGACCTTGTTGCACTCCTAGCCAAGCTGTTCCAGTACAGCTACATAACCAGGCAATTTTCCATTTTGCTGCCAGTTATGTCCTGTACTCTGACCAAGCAAGACAAATCAGGCCAATTACCACCCTTTTTATTGGTCATTAATAGTGATGGGGAAAAAATCATTATCTAATCAAGCACACTTTCTTTGAAATAACCAGCTCACTCCTCCTCAGCTTGTGTTCTGCAAGTGTCTTGACTTTGATCACATTACAGTCTTAGTTCAAACATGGACAAAAGAGCTAAACTCCAGAAGTGTGGTGGGAGTGATTGTCCTTGGCATCAAGGAACCCTATCAAAACCAGAATCAGTGGAAATTTGAGAGGAACTGATGAAAATGTCTCTGGTTGGAGACGTGTAGCACGAAGAAAGAAGTGATGTTGGTGACCGATCATCCCAGCTACAGGACACCACTAAAGTAATTACTTCTGCAGGGTCCTGATCCAGTTATCTTCACCTTTTCAATAAAATCAAATGTGGGAATTTTCTTGCATAATGTTCCTCATTCACTACTTCAGTTGCGGTCCAAGTGTAGCAAATTTGGACAGTATCACAGAAGGTCCAGGCAATGACCATTTCCTCGATCCCCAAAGCCTATCTATCGTCTGAAAGTTGCAAGTCAAGAGTGTGATGGGATATGCTGTCTGTTTTCCTTGGTAAATGCAGCTCCAACAACATTTCAGTTGTTTGATTTGTCCAGTCTGCTTGATTTGTCGCTATCAACAGACAAAACATTATCTCTACCATCAATGCTCAGTCGTAGCATTGTATGCCATATGCAAGACACAAAAAATTTATTAAGGCTGCTTGACAGAACGTTCCAAATCCACAACTATTAAAATCGAGAGGGACAAGGGTAGCAAATGTGTGGGAGCACCACCTGAGTAACACTGAGACATGCGATCCTGCTTTGGAAACCCATCGCCATTCCTTCAGTGTTGTGGGTTGAAATCATGGGACTTCCTCCATCACGGTATTGTGAGTCTATCCATAAATGAAAGAAAATTGTTTTTATTTTAATAAAATGTTTGACTGGATATATTTTTTTTGTGGCAGTGGGATTTGACTGAAGATTTCAGATTTTTTAGAAGTTGCAGTTGCTGCTTTACATGTATTAAAGAGGGTTTATTGCAAACATTTAGATTTTTCACCAGTTATTCACACTACAGGTGAAGACTTGTATTCGCTATATTATTTCTCAAATATTTGTGTTGTACTGCTTTGGAAATGCATGGTTTGGTATGCAACTGTGATACAATCCAACGTAATAAATGTTCGAATGAGAAAATTGACCACCCTCAATGTGATGCCTGGTGTTTATTAAATTAGTACCATTGTACCTCAGCTTTAGCTAAATATTTTATTTGAAAGTCAATGGCCCTGACTGTACACAGCTTACACTTCGCTAAACTGACTGAAACGTCCAAAATCTACCATTAACCTTTTTAAAAAAAAATCAACTCTACTCTGCTACTTTTTTTTTGAGGAAGAGTACACCAAAGTTGTTCAACCCTGTTGTGCGGCGAAAAGAAAATCAATCTCTGACCCAGTGTCAAAAGTAGATGACCTCATTTTTAAGGTAGTCCCTAGTTCTGGATTCTCCTACAAGAAAGCTTCCACTCTACATGGGTACTGTCATGCCCCTTCAGGATCCTATTATTAAGTTCAACAAAGCTGCCACCTATTCTAATAAAGTCTAGTGGATCAAGCCTAGCCCATCTTATTTGTCCTCATAAGGCAACCTGCCAATTCCAGGTATTGATCTTCTAAAGTGCTTCCAACACTTTTTTACATCCTCGGTACCACTTCTCTGAATTTCTAATTTGGTTGAGGTCCTCCTTCCCATCCACTTTGTAACTTTTATAGCTGTTTGCTTTTATACTATCATAGAATCCCTACAGTGTGGAAATGGGTCATTCTGCCAACTGAATCCACACCAACCCTCTGAAGAGCATCCATCAAGACCACCTTGATACCCTACCCCAATAACCTTGCATTTTAGATTATGTTAGATTACTTAGTGTGGAAACAGGCCCTTCGGCCCAACAAGTCCACACCGACCCGACGAAGCACAACCCACCCAGACCCATTTCCCCTACATTTACCCCTTCACCTAACACTACAGGCAATTTAGCATGGCCAGTTCACCTAACCTGCACGTTTTTGGACTGTGGGAAGAAACCGGAGCACCCAGGCAGACACGGGGAGAATGTGCAAACTCCACACAATCCTGTGGCTAATCCACTTAGCCTGCACGTCTCTGGGGCAATTTGGCATGGCCACTCTATCTAGATTGTATATCTTTGCACTGTGGGAAGAAACCGGAGAACCCAGAGAAAGCCCCTCAAGCAGGCACAGAGAATGGGCAAACTCCATGCGAACAGTTGCCTGAGGATGGAATCAAACTCTGATCCCTGACATTGTGAGGCACCAATGCTAACCACTGAGCCACCATGTTGCCCCACTTTCTTTTGAAGACAATTTAAAAATAGCAGCTTGCTTCATCTGTCACTATTTTTATTTTCCAACACTAATTCCCCAGACTTGCTTCTATAGAAGCAATACTTGGGTTAACTGTCCTTCTTTATATTATATAAAGTTCTCTTCCCCTCTACTTCGCTCCCCCCCCCCCCCCCCACCACCACCATCTACAGTTGATACATTCCAATACCTACTGCGGATGCCCAAAACTGCAGTTAGTTGTGAACCCTATCACAATGGGAGTTTTACCTCCCCAGTAGCTCCGTGGATTTGCAATCGACCATGTAATATTTTCAGGCTGCAGTAAACTGTGGTTAACTGAACTGTGGAAACCGATTTCATTGTCTCATGCTTTTACAGGGATGGTGATGGTCTAGTGGTATTTTCATTGAGCTTTTGATCCAGAGACTCGGGTATTGTTCTGGCACTGGGGTTTGAAACCTGCCATGGCAAATGGTGAAATTTGAATCCAACAAAATAACCTGGAATTAATACCCATAATGATGATTACAAATTGATTGTTAGGCAAAATCCATTTGGTTCAGCAGGTACTTTAGGGAAGGAATCACCTACCTTTACCTAGTCTGGCCTAATGTGACTCTAAATAGCAATGTGGGTGCCCTCTGGGTGATTAGGGGTGGGCATTAAATGTTGGCCTAGTCAGCAACACACACATTCCCATGACTGAATTTTTAAAAATCTCTACTTTTTTTTCATCCTTAATAAACCCTATTAAAACAGTTTATTGAAGAACTTAAAAATGGCTAAAATAATAATGTTCTGTCCAACTTGTGATCCATCTTTGCAAAATGTTTTTTCCTTGAAATTCGATCCTATCTCATTTAAGTAAGGGTAGTACAGGGGCAGTATGGTGGCTCAGTGGTTAACACTGCTACGCTGCAGTGCCAAATTTTAGGGTACAACTCCAGCCTTGGGTAACTGTCTGTGTGGAGTTTGGGCGTTGTCTCATTGTTTGCATGGGTTTCTGCTGGGCACTCTGATTTCCTCCCATAGTCCAAAGATGTGCAGGTTAGGTGGATTGGCCATGCTGAATTTCCCATAGTGTCCGGGGATGTGCAGGCTAGATGAGTTGGTCATTGGAAATGAGGGGTGGTGGGGATAGGGTGGCAGGGTAGGATTCTGCTTGGAAGGTCAGTGCAAACTTGATGGGCTAAATGGTGTCTCTCTGCACCGTGGGATTATGTCGTTCTGTGATTTAGGTAATCACACATCCCAGCAAGACAAAAGGATCTATCTCTTCTGTGTATTCTTTAAAATATTCTGGGAATGTATACTGATGCACCTCTATTGATCTATTCCTTTCCCTAATTAGACTTTTTGTATTAGCTAGCTGTTTTTTCATTCATAATTGTAATTTCCCTCCAAGTTTAAAGTACTACCTGAACCCACTCTTCCCTTCTTCAAACTAAAAGTAAAGTCAATCATGTGATATTATGTTGCAAGACTGAAATTATTGTAGCATTTGTCATTTTACTTGCATTGAGGATGCTGAGTGGAGATTTGGTTTAAGGCTTGCATGGTTGAGAAGGCGTAGATGGAGTGAATGGAAAGGATCTAAATCCCTTTCGAAATAAGGGTGGCATAGATTTAAAATCCGTTCAAAGGAATAAGGGAGAGATAAAGGTCTGGAGCTCATTGTTTGAAAGATTATTAGAGGAAGAAAAATAAAATACGTTTTGAGATGTTTGGATAGACATCTGAATTCTTGTAGCCCATCGTATTTGAGCTCTGAGCTTGAAAAATGGCATTCCCTGAATGTATTTTTCTTCAGAATGCAGAAATAATGGGCAGATTGGCTTTCTTTAACTATGCTGTAAATTGTTTCCCTTTTTAGAAAATGCTGAACGGTGTGTTGGGATGTGGGCAGAAGGACTTCATGTGAAGTCCTTCTAAGGGCCAGTCGGGGCATGATTCAGTTGACTGTCATCGTGCTGTAATGATGCAGTCGGAGATCATTTAATAGTGCACAAGTACTGCACTAATTTTAGATTTGATTCCCTACCGTTTGAAAACTGGCGCTTCGGCCCAACCAGCCCACACCGGCCCTCTGAAGAGTAACCCAACCAGACCCATTCCCTCTGCACCCAACATGATGGGCAATTTAGCATGGCCAATTCACTTGACATGCACATCTTTGGACTGTGGGAGGAAACCGGAGAGCATCAGGAAGCCCACGCAGACTTGGGGAAGATGTGCAAACTCTTGCAGTTGCCCGAGGCTGGAATTGAACCTGGTACTGTGAGGCAGCAGTGCTAACTACTGAGCCACCATGCCACCCCATATAGTCATTTGATTGAAAAGTAATCTTTTGTGGCAGAGGAAGGCTTCAGGAGCATTTGAACCCTTTTAAAGCATGAACCTGCGTCATTAGGAGAGAGAAAGATATTAACTTTGTAAATCATAATTTATTTCTTCTAAAATATGGGGTACAAATAGAAAATAGGAGCAGGGTAAGCATTTCAACCTTTTTTTTAATATGATAGGTGATTATCCAACCTGGTATCCTGTTCCCATTTTCTTTGATCCCTCATGTCCTTTAATCCCTCTAGCCCTATTAACTATATCCAACTCTTTCTTGAAACTGTTCAAGTTTTGGTTGCAAACACTTTCTGAGGCACAGAATTCCACAGGCTCACCACTGAATTTTCTCCATCTCTGTCCTAAATGGCCTTCAGTGTATTCTTAGACACTGATCCCTAGTTCTGGTGCAATATCCTTCTGAAGGATCCAAAATGACTTGCACCAAATTAACCACTTTTGCAAACCTACATGTAAGTTGCATAGATAAGATCTATTTAAATTGTCAAGAACTATGATGGTTGAGGGATAGATCACCAGGGCCTTGAGAGGTCCCTGCTCTTTTGATATAGTGCAGTGGTCTATTAAATCCGTATGAGGAACATTGAATCTTTAAAGTACAAAAGTAAGCATTCAATTTGACATGTGCATGTTGGCTCTTTTTTTTTAAGTCACTCCGGTTTACTTTGGCCATTCTGTGTATTTGCAATGTTTTGCCCATCTTAATTTGCGATCCAAAAAGATACGACCAGCAGTACATGGCAGTGATGTGTTAATCTGTCATGTGACAATCTTGTGGCTGGGCAATGGACTCCATTATTTGTGTACAATATTACTGAGATCTTATGACATTACTGATCACATTATCCACTATTTCTTTTCTGTTTTTTGGTTAGCTTTTGTGGCATTGTTTTAGCTTGTTCTACTTTGAGAATTAATGGTACTATATCCCTCAGCTCGTCATTATTTCTCCTGTCACAGAGGCTTCATTCCACTTCACTTTTCCTGGTGTAAGCCTTGCCCTTCTTGTTCAGTCTGAGTTCAGCTTTCACATGCATGCTGGTAACTCCAGCTTTATCTCTTTATCCCACCATTGAGCTACATAATTTAGTGTAGCATCCTGGGCAAAGAACTTGAAGGTTATCTGCACATTCAGAATTGAAATCAAAAGCAGTAGCTAGAAAAAAATTCCAAGGAAGTGGAACCTCCGATTGTTGCCACAACACAACCATCAGAGGATTTGAACAATAAAGAGGATGACCCCATAAATGAACCAGAAGACCAGCAGATTGTCATGTTGAATCCGTAAAGAGGAACATTTGCTGTACCCTGAGACTGATGCAGAAGGAATTAGCTGAGCAGCTTGGCCTATCCATCTGACCAGCTCAGAGCAAGTCTGGGAAGTAACCCCCCTCCTGAGGAGTTTGGGTCACTGTGTTCATAATAAAGGATGCAGAGGCTATCTGACTCCAAATTGTTTATGGTGTCTAGCATTGATGCTGGCTTCTCCCTTGTTTCATAGGAGAAGCAGAAAGTAGCCAAAGCTACTTTTGGGAGAGAAGATCAGTTTCTTTATTTACTGTCATTTTTGTTCGATTTACTAGAAATAGATTTTTTAAAAATTCTGTAAACTACAAGCACAATTGTTTGTCTTTTTCTTATTTTCCTGTTTGTGTTTAAAGTTTTAGTTTGTATGCGAGTCATTGGCTGTGTCAGCATTTGCCTATCCATAATTGATCAGAAAGCCATTAAGAGTTGGCCAAATCCAGTCAGATGGTTGGTTTTCTTCCCTAAAGGACATTAGTGAACCAGATGCATTTTTTTTTAATGATAGTTGATGGTTACATGGTCATCATCAGGCTTGATTTTTATGACTGATCTTTACTCCATTCAGGTTTAAACCATTTGTCTGGCATTCTTACACCCATCCAAAATCCCTGCCTAAGGTCTTGGGGATTACTAGGCTGATACCAATTTAATCCATCTAAGTCCTTGCAGGTATCTTGTGCCTAGGAATTGCTGATCTCCTCTTGTTAGAAGCCAAATTTAATGCTTCCATGAAATTGCCTGACATTGTCCTTCTTGCCTTCCATTGGAAAAACACTACATTTGAATTTGACCAATACCAAAATCATGCTTGCATTAAGCACTGAACTGTTGCTATATTTTGTTGAAATAAGTTGACAAAGACCATTCATATTCAGATCTGCTGCTGAGAAACTAACTATGAACTTTTCTTTCCCTGTTAGAAGGAGGCACATTTCAAGGGGTGCCTAAAGGAACCACCGTACTCAATGACCTTCCAGCGAGATGTCAGATCGTTTGGGGCAAACTGCAAAGGGAAAGGATGGAAAAACCAAGTACTCATCACTCAACTTGTTTGATACTTATAAAGGAAAGTCCTTAGAAACCCAGAAACCCACAGGTAAACCACTGATTTAATAGATTCTTAATGAACCATGTAATAACTTGTTCTTTCCATTCATGTTTACTTTTTGGCACACAGATCAAATTGACGAACTGGTTATTAGTGTTGTCATTACATTCATTTCAGATGTGAATGTTATTGTCTTTGAAAAATAAATCTTAAAACTACTACACTTTTTCTGAAAATTCTGTGCTTCTGCTGATGTATGTTGCAGCAGAACCAAATCCTATGCCATACAAAGTTTTCTTTTTAATAAAAGAATTCTTAAAGGAGAATAGAATTTTGAAGGTTTTTGTCTTGCACTCATCAGAACTAAAATGCAAGGAGCAGACTCTGAAAAGAGACCCCGCTTTGTGGGGAATGAGAAGGTGTTGATTGGATGGGCCGTAATTGGCAAGGTGTAGCAAGAACAGTTAACTATCTAAGTTTTTGGGCGGCACAGTGGCTCAGTAGTTAGCACTGCTGCCTCACAGCACCAGGGTCACAGGTTCGATTACATCCTCGGGTGACTGCCTGTGTGGAGTTTGCACATTCTCCCCGTGTCTGCGTGGGTTTCCTCCAGGTGCTCCAGTTTCCTCCCACGGTCCAAAGATATGCAGGTCAGGTGAATTGGCCATGGTAAATTGCCCATGGTGTTAGGTGCATTAGTCAGAGGGAAATTGGTCTGGATGGGTTACTCTTTGGAGGGTAAGTGTGGACTGGTTGGGCCAAAGGGTCTGTTTCCGCACTGTAGGGAATCTAATCTATCTATCTAATCTTGGTCCTTAAACAAGGCAAGTAGGTTCTGACTGATCAGGGCACTGCCGTTGGAGTGCGGCAGATTCCCTGTGACATCTATCCTTTAGGAAAAGGGTGCAATGCTTTTAGCATGTACAAATCATTGTAATGCCAGCCCAGCTGATATTAAATTTGGTTTCCTGTACAACTCTAAACCCAGATCCAATTCATTTAATAAGTTCCAACAGCAGAATCGCATGTAAAGGTCGATGTACTATTGAGGCCTGTAGGCATTGGCTGATTGAGCACGAACTACATGTGCCAGCTTTGAATGATCAACAGGAAATGTTTGAGAAGGTCTGCCAGTCATTGGGATGTACCTGACATCTCACTGTGCTGGAGATTTGTGTATCCTATTACTCCACTCAATTGTGCGTTCGGTAAATTTCTGCTTCCTGCCGTTTTCCGTTCTTGTGGGTCTGTATTGGAATCATTGGGTTTGGATCCGTAGTGGAAGTCCTGGGTGGGTTTTGTTTTAAGCAAACTACCTATCGTTAAACTCTGGCGATTAGCTAACTTGACAGAAACCCAGATTAAGGCTGAGTCATTCCTAATATCTGTATCTCTGCAGTACACCAGGCATTACAGATGCTGCTGAGACTTCAGGGGAAAACACTGTTTGAAGTCAACAGATTTTTCAAAACAAAGTGATTTGGGGATATTTTAAAAACATGAAGTTTTTAAAAGAAACCTTATTGATTAGACTTGTGTTTTTGGACTTTCTTTACATTTAAACTATATGAGAGTAAAAGTTGCAACTGGAACCTGATGCTACTGATTTAGCTTTCTGTATAGAATATCAATTTTGAAATTCTCTTCTGTCTTTGCAGGCTTTCTGCTGTAACGATTCCTTGCAAGGCAGCTGTTATGAATTTTTAGTTAAATTTTATTTTGTTTTTCTCTCATTTTTGCCAGTCACCGCACGTCATGGATTGCAGAGTCTCGGTAAAGTTGCCGCAGCACGGCGCATGCCACCCCCTGCAAACCTACCAAGTTTAAAAGCAGAAAATAAAGGCAATGACCCCAATATTTCTTTAGTACCAAAAGACGGAACAGGATGGGCAAGCAAGCAAGAATCACAAGACCAAAAGAGGTGAGTGTTTTGATGTCATGCACTGCTTGTTAGTGTTATGGCTTGTAGCTGTGCCAAGTTTTTTCTTTTGCATGATGTTAATGCATAATGGTTGACATTTCTGTAACCACAGTTTTCAGTACTTTTATTTTAAGCCTTCAAATTCCATTGGAATCTTACCATCAGCTTATCGTCGTTTTGCAGAATGACCAAGGATGGGAGTCTGTGGGTTGGAATACGAATAGATCAATAAGCCTCATTGAAGCTATCTGTATTTGATCAGTCCTACTTTCAATCTTATTGGCATATCTCTCATTTCCTTTTATCTAATTGCCTTCAATGTACTGTCTTGCTTCAATGGCCTGTCTACATTTTCGTCACTGAGCAATAATTTTGTGGAATACGTTTGTTTCCAACCTTTGAATTTTTCATTTCCACTTCTTGATAAATTACCCCTTTTGATTATAGAGAATAATTAGCTTGCATTAATTCTCTTTATAATCTTGAAAGCTTCAGTTGCCTATATGCTTCAAGTCAAGAAACTTCCCACTTTTACCTGTTCTGTCTTTACGATTTAATGAGTCGTCTTCTCTTGTCTGTTTCTGCAAATATTTCTGGTTAGTCTTATTTTCTTTCCAAATAAGCAAGTGTCAATACTAAGAGTTAAAACTTGCCAATGACAAGTTGGGTCTTGCATCAGGAAATGCTGTTTCTCAAGCATCCATTGATATGTTCAGTGGGCTTCTGCAGAAAACAACGGAAGTGGAAAAGTCCTGGAATTTCTTAAAAACAATGTTGCAGTGGGAAGCATTTGCATCATTCTTGACAGATGATCTAAACTGAGATGCATAGCCTTCCCTCACCTGTAATTATCTTTCAAATAATAATTCACTTGTGCTTGGACATTCTTCTGCACTGTTGTAACTACTTTTTAAATGTTTCTGTGATTATTTCCCCTCCACTAATTCAGCAATTGGTAAGCTACTTACAATGAAGATTAAGTGAAATTGCAAAACGTTCCTCTGTGATGCATTTGTAGACTGTTAACACAGAAATGACTGACCTTAATAGCCCCCTATATTTCTAGTCACATGGATTTAATTCTCCTCCTGTTAGGTTTTTAAACATCTTTGTAGTTTTACATTGGCATCATGCATGCTCCTGATGCATACTACTTAAACAGTATAAAGGAAGAAATACTGAGTCTTGTGTCTTGTATTCTGTTGATCATGTGACCTTTCACCAAACTTGGAATGTTGTGCAAGAATAGCAGTGCTGTTAATTTAAACGTCTGTTTTCTTCTCTTTTTATAAAAAAATGAATTAGGAATCTGTCTGTACTTAAAACATGTGTAATAAATTTAGGAGGCTGGGCAAGTAATGCTCGAATGTAGAGAATGTGCTAGAAATCAGTGTGGATAGCTTCTGACATTCTCTTGGTGCAAGCCTTTTTGCATCCGCAGGAAATAGCAAGTGTTTGTTCTGATCCTTTTTCCACTACTCTGGAATTTGATTTATGATTTTAGGATGAAGTGGTGTTGCAGGTGAAATAGCCACTTGCTTTTTCTCAATCCTTTAAAGTTGTATTTGAACCATGCTAAGTCGTCACCAAGTAAACTGGAGATTACGAGTTTTGCTGTTTTTAGGAAAATGCATTTACAAACAAAACTTGTAAACAACAGTGCAGAAATGGGGCAAGTGGTTAGCATTGCCTGAGGTTTTATTGCCTGTGGGACTGCCCAATCCACTCTGTGTATCTGTGATTTTTCTTTTTGAAAGAGCAACAGCATAGGCTTCACCTTTTACACCATTGTCCTCTCTGTCTGCTTTGGACTGCCACACTAGCAAATCGAACAATGGAAGGTAACTTTAATAAAGATCAAAAACAACTTTGGGCCGCTCTTTAGAATGCACTCAGTGTGCTGGGCTTAATTGTAGATTTGAGGGTTGAACTGCCATCTATCATAAGCTGTCTTAATAAAGTGATTAACATTTTTTTGTTTGTAATGAATGAGACCAAAATAAATTAAAAAGATATCCTAGATCCAAACAACGTGGTGTTATTTTAAAGGCAAGTGCCAGCTGTTGTATTCTGGATACAAATTGATTGGCTAAACTTACCAGTCTTGCAGCAAAGCACTCTTTATTTATGCGCTATAGTTAAAATACTGAAGAGAAGAAATTAGAGGATCTTGACTCTTTTGGAAAACTTAACACTATTAGATTATTTAGCTCCTAAACAGTTACTGTTCCAAAATAGTAACATCTCATAAATGGACCCTTGTCCAAGGCAAATTTAGTAAAATAGATTGTCTCTCATGCAGTTCTCCAGTCCAGGAGGAAAAGAAACATCAAGAGAAAATAGAGAACGAGAGTGTATAGCTGCAAGGAGAGGCGCTACTGAAAAACTAAAATCAAAAGTCCTAGCTTTGGAGGAGCCAGACCCCATCCATTTAGGTTGCTTCTATTATTTCAACTTTGGATTCAATTGGATTCAAATAGCCAGTTCAACACCTCTGTCTTAAAAACCCCTCCCAAAAAAATGGGTAAAATATGCATCTTAAAGCATATTATTATCAAAGCTGCTATCAAAGATTTTCACAAGGCCTTCAGTGAGATATCCATAATGGACTAATTAACGTGATTAGTAAATGTGGATGCCAAGAAACAGATGTTGAATAGATTGGTTTCTAGACCAATCCAAATGTAGGAATAGAAGGTAGTTAGAATGACAGGTGGCACATCCCTTTCAACAGGGATCAGTTTTGACCCCATACCTGTTTGTTTTCTTGTTTGTTTGTGGGATGAGGGCATTGCTGGCTAGGCTAGCATTTAATGCCTATCCCTAAATGCCCAGAAGGCAGTTAAGAGTCAATCACTTTTGTGCGGGTCTGGAGTCACATGTAGACCAGGTTGGGTAAGGGTATCTGTTTACCTCCCTAGAAGTGTGAATCAGTGAACCAGAAGTTTTTTTTCCAAAAATCATCAGTGGATTCAGGATCAACATTCGACTCTTAATTTAACAAAAATCTGGAATTCAAATTCTGCCATCTGAACAAGGATCCCCAAACATTTACTTGGTCGCTGGATTAGCAGTCTAACTAGGATTGCCTCCCCAAAGGATTGATCAAATGTACAGTTTCTAATTATTACTATTTTTACATTCTTCAAGTTTATAAATCAGCAAATAAAATTTAAACTGATAAATAAGGTCTTGCATTGTGGTAGGAAGAGTATAGATGTCACTTATTACTTGGGAGGTGCAAGTCAGGATAGGTTAAAGGAATAAAGGGATTCAAGAATACAAAGCTGCGTATTGCAGTATTGCACTGCAGGTTAGCAAGGGCATAACACAAAAGCAAACAAGGCACCAGATTTCTTTCCTCCAGGGATAAGCTTGAAAGGTAGGAAAACTAAAACCTGTATCAAATGTTGGGTAGATCACACTGTGTAGCCTTGCTCACTGTATATACTTTGGAGATGGTGCAGAGATGATTCACAAGAATGTGCCAGAATTACTTGGGGGTAAGGTGTCAGGAAATGAACAATTGAGCTGCATTTCAAAAGAGGGCTTCAAAGACCGGGTTTGTAAAATTTATGAAAAGTTTTGACAAAGTAGATGCTTAGTAAATATTTTATCTTGTGGGATACAGCATCACTAGAAACCATCAATACAAGAGCGTCACAGAAATCCAGTAGGGAATGTAGAAGAATGTTCATTACCCATTGATGTTAAAATTGTCGAAGGAGTTGCCACAGCAACCAGTTCTGTTATCATGTTTTTCTTCCATTGTGCATAATTCCAATTGAGCTAAGTGGCCTGAAGTTTATAGTGGAATTCTTAATGTTCTGTTTAGTAACAGGGAGAAAAGGTGAAAAATGATGCCAGTATTTGTTAGATTTCTCTTTGGCCTTTTATGCTCTATTATTCATAGTTTGTGGTTGATTTGTACAGTTCAATTTACTTGGACTGCTAAACCTGGAACATTTTGTCTTTGTCTTTGTTTGATGAAGTTAGCAAGTGCTGGCACGAGCAGATGCATGCACAGCTGCAGTTTTGTCTGCATTAGTTTAATCATCTTACCAAGCCACTCTGGTATAATTTGAATCTTTTGGTTGTTTCTTAGTTTAATCTAGATTTGCCATAGTGGTGCTTGTTATGATCCCAGCTGATATTGCTACTATAGAACATAGAAAAGTACAGCGCAGTACAAGCCCTTCGGCCCTCGATGTTGCGCCGACCAAATCCTACCTAACCTACACTAGCCCAATAACTTCCATATGCCTATCCAATGCCTGCTTAAATGACCATAAAGAGGGAGAGTTCACCACTGCTACTGGCAGGGCATTCCATGAACTCTCAACCCGCTGCGTAAAGAATCTACCCCTAACATCTGTCCTATACCTACCACCCCTTAATTTAAAGCTGTGTCCCCTAGTAACAGCTGACTCCATTAGCGGTAAAAGGTTCTCAGTGTCTACCCTATCTAAACCCCTAATCATCTTATACACCTCTATCAAATCTCCCCTAAACCTTCTTTTCTCCAATGAGAGCAGGCCCAAGTGCCTCAGCCTTTCCTCATACAATCTTCCTACCATGCCAGGCAACATCCTGGTAAACCTCCTCTGCACTCGTTCCAATGCCTCCACATCCTTCCTATAGTATGGCGACCAAAACTGCACACAATACTCCAGATGAGGCCGCACCAGAGTCTTATACAACTGCAGCATGCCCTCAGGACTCCGGAACTCAATTCCTCTACCAATAAAGCCCAGTACACCATATGCCTTCCTCACAGCACTATTTACCTGGGTGGCAACTTTCAGAGATCTGTGTACATGGACGCCAAGATCCCTCTGCTCATCCACACTACCAAGTAGCCTACCATTAGCTCAGTAATCCATCTTGTTACTCCTACCAAAGTGAATGACTTCACACTTAGCTACATTGAATTCCATCTGCCACCTTTCTGCCCAGCTCTGCAACCTATCTATATCCCGCTGTAATCTGCCACATCCTTCTTCACTGTCCACAACTGCACCGACCTTTGTGTCATCCGCAAACTTGCTCACCCAGCTTTCAAGCCCCTCCTCTAGATCATTTATAAAGATGACAAACAGCAACGGTCCCAAAACAGATCCCTGTGGTACACCGCTAGTAACTGCAAATCTGGATGATCGGATCCCAGCATAAGTGTTTAAACTTTTTTTGAAAAACTAGTTCATCCTCAATTTTCAGCTAATAGTCTCTCTTTTCTGTACAAGAACTTTTCTATTTAACATGTTACTATCCTTGCAGCCTCCTGCTCCACTTCATAAACTATGGTTCTCTTCCCTATGGTGCTATGACTGACCTATTTTTGTGAAGGGATTTAAAAGTTATAAACCACCATCTACGTACCACCAGCTTAAAATCCAGAATTTTAAAAAAATTAATATCTTCAGCACTGTGACATGGCTGAACTTGGTTATTTGTTGGGATTGAAGTGAAAAGGGCATGATCAATTGAAGAAGGAAAATTATATAAAATAATTTGTCTTAAATTTGAAACTGTCATCATCAACTCGGCCTGCATGATCACTTTTTTAAAAATAGTAATGTGTGCTCTTTGATTTGCTCTTTAAAATTAAATCTCTTCAAACTGAATTGATTCTTTGCAAACACCCTTCTCTTACTGACCCTGAATAGTCCTTTCCTCCAGCTGTACTCTTGAGCTCCAACTTTGACCTGCAACTAATGGACTAGTCTGATTGTTTAAAGTCTGGTTGAAGATTTGTAGCTCGGGTGTCCGTTGTTGTGGTTCTGTTCGCCGAGCTGGGAGTTTTTGCTGCAAACGTTTCGTTCCCTGGCTAGGAAACATCATCAGTGCTATTGGAGCCTCCTGTGAAGCGCTGCTTTGATGTTTCTTCCGGTATTTATAGTGGTTTGTTCTTGCCGCTTCCGGGTGTCAGTTTCAGCAGTAGTGGTTTGTATATGGGGTCCAGGTCCATGTGTCTGTTAATGGAGTTTGTGGGTGAATGCCATGCCTCTAGGAATTCCCTGGCTGTTCTCTGTCTGGCTTGTCCTATGATGGTAGTGTTTTCCCAGTCAAATTCATGTTCCTGGTTGTCTGAGTGTATGGCTACTAGGGATAGCTGGTCGTGTCGTTTTGTGGCTAGCTGATGTTCATAGATGCGGATTGTTAGCTGTCTTCCTGTTTGTCCTATGTCATGTGAATATCGAAGAAGACAATCCAAGCAGAGTGTTCATGCCAGGTCTTTATGAAGCAGTTCAATTGCCAATAAATTTATCTTTTTGGGCAGAGTAGGGGCACCCAAACTCCTTTTTTTTCAAAGTCTTGTTATGAAGATGTGAGTGTACTGTACCTTCTTAGAAAGTTAAAAGCTAGTAGAACTACCCGATGGCACAAAGTTATCATGTAACCTTTTTGGTCCAGTAGCTGGTTGCCTGGAGAGAACAAAAACCAATTTGCATTGGGCCAATCTGTTTAAATTTTGCCCAAAAAAACCAATTCTAATCTAGTTTCAATTTAGCATATTGACAATATTACAAGCCAGTGAGACAATCTGATGCTTGGGGGTATAAGACCGGGAAAAATCAAACAGTTGGGAGAGACCTGCCAAAAGACCAACACATGTAGACTGCTGGTCAAATTGACAGGTACCTGTTTCGAGAAGGAGTTTTCACAGAAGAACGTTGACACTGACTTGGAAAGCAAATCTGCAATGAAAAGGTTTGACAGCTGGCTAGTTTTAAAATTTGAATTTTTCGGTAAATCTTAATCAGGACTTTTATTGGACTAGTATTATAGAAGGGAAAGTAGAAGATAGGTTAG
This sequence comes from Hemiscyllium ocellatum, assembly GCF_020745735.1. NCBI lineage: Eukaryota > Metazoa > Chordata > Chondrichthyes > Orectolobiformes > Hemiscylliidae > Hemiscyllium > Hemiscyllium ocellatum. The sequence continues at coordinate 13,948,288 of NC_083435.1, forward strand.
AGCAAGGACTTTATAAATAGTTGTTAATTGTTCTCTTATACTTTTAAGAAATAAAGCTGTTAATTTTTACTTTAAATAGTTCTTGGCGTCTTGGATTTTCAGACATTACTGCACGAGATAAATATTGTGTTGCTCATTTAAATTGAGCAGTAATGTTTACCCGTGTTGCAACAGTCTTCACTTGTTGGCAAGGCAATACCATTTACATCTTCCCAATATGTAAACCTGTCCTGTGGTTTTTATTGTTTTTGTTTCCCAACTATCAACTCTTATCAGTCTCTCTGGCAACATTGCCAATCGTTTGAAACCTGGGTGGCACATTTGATCCTCAGATGAGCTTTTGTCCTCCCCTCCTTCCAACCATCCTTAAGACTGCCTATTTCCAACTTCATAATATCAACTTTGCAGCCCAAATTGTACCCATCCTACTTCGTGCTCCCCAGTTTTATGCATTGACATCCAATCAACTATGCCATTTCCAGGCAATGGGGTGAACACTGTGCATTCCATGAAATCTTACCTTGATGTTTAGTTTTGAAATGATATGTCCCTTGTGGGTGTTGCTGCTGCCACTCCGACGGTATAAAGAGCCAGAAGCTTTGATGTTTCTGCTCAAACATAGGGACATGAATGACTCTTCCTCAGTGTCATTGTATACAGCAAAAGCTGGCCACAACTGCATTGAGGGTGAGTCAGTCTCTTTCAGACATTTAGTATACTTGACTGCTTAAGAGACCCATGCCCTGAATCCAGACATTCTGCAATAATGTGAAATCATCTGTCTGAACCTGGTCTATTGGTTCATCACCATCCTTGACACTGCTTAGGTCAATGCTGCTCTAAGCAAGTGTTTTAGAAATAGCTACAGTCTGCCCTCCTAACTAACATATCTCTTCTGACTGTATATCTGCTCCTGACTCTTTTTTTTTCATTGCTCATTCATGTAGTGGTCAGGACTGCATTCTTAGTGTTAAGTGCATGTTTGAGTTTGTATTTGATCTTTGGTAATCATAATTTAGACCTTGACTGTTCTCCCTTTTTAACAGTATATTTTCTTTTTCTCCTCCTTGTATGATTTTTGAGTGATAAAGTTTTGTGGTGGGTGCAAACCTGTATTCAGCAGCATTTCAACATTGTCCTTCGTTAATTTCAGTACCGATGCATCGACAGCTCAGCAGCCGGAATCGCAGCTGCCGCCGGCTTCACAGACGTCTGGCTCCAGTCAGCCGAAACGTCCAGCAGCAGCAACAGCAGTGGTAGCAACTCCACAGGAGGTGGGCAGTGCTTGTGACTTCATTAGTTTGTGGTTGTTGGTAGCATATGTTAGTATTTTTACTTTGCAATACGTCAGTGATGCTCCCCTTACCCCGCTTTTCTCATTCTTCCTTTCTTCCTCCCTGCTTACCTCTAACCCCAAAATAATTGAGGTTGGTTTATGGATTGGGTGATTACTGATTCAAGCCCAGCCTAGACTGACGCACTAAAGTATAGGAATGCCTTCTATCATTGAGGAGGGGCCAGCGTCCTTTGGATGAAGTGTTGAATTGAAATTTTTTTTTCCCCTCCAGTTTGAAATGGTTTGGATGACTCGAAGAATTGTAGCTCTGCTTTGCTGGTCAATATTTGGCACAAGATCAGACGCAGACAAGTTCTACTGAGGAATCTGTGTCTCAATTGTGGAGGCGCAAATCATAATTTTATCAGTCATCCTGAAACTCAGTCTGAGTGCCAGAGAAGTACAGAATTCACAAATGTACACCCTTGTTCATGAAAAGGTGTAGAAACTTATGACCATATGGGTTTATCAATGAGGAGGCAAGCGACAGATGAATGGAAGAGAGAAGTGACCGGGTGAGACAGCATAACAAGTTCACACAAGGACCTTCAGGAGCAGGGGGACCTGGCTATACATATAAAGTCATTTGAAGGTGATGGGAATGATTTAAAGAATTGGTTAACAAAGCATAGAATATCCTGGGTTTTCTCATTGAAGGCACAGAGTATGTGAGTAATGAAGTTAAGTATGTATTAAACTTTTTTTTACAGTCACAGCTAGAGTATATTGCCCCAAAAAAACCAAAGAACTGCAAATGCTGGAAATCCAAAACGCACACAAAAACAGGAGGTCTGACAGTATCTATGGAGAGAAAGCAGAGTTAACACTTTGGGCCCAGTAAAACCTACCTTTTGGAATGGATGTTGAATACTGTCCGTTTCTGGATGTTGCACTTTGAGGGATGCTGTGGGAGCAGAAAAAGATCCATGAGATTGATTACAAGGATGAGGAGTTTCAGATATGAAGCTAAATTGAAAAAGTTGAGTCTGTATTTATTGCGAAAAGGAGGTTAAAAATCTCAGCACCAGTTGCATAGTTCAACAGGTTTATTTGGAAGCACTAGCTACTAGCTTTGAGTGCTGCTCCTTCATTGGATAGCTGTGGAGTAGGGCCATAAGACACTACCTGATAAAGGAGCAGCACTACGAAAGCTGGTGCTTCCAAATAAACTAGGTGTTGTGATTTTGTTTTTTTTAAACTTTTGTCCACCCCAATCCAACATTGGCTCCTCTACCTCATTACTAAAATGGGGTTGAAAATAAATGGGCATGGCAACTACACAATCATGAGCAGCAAGCGCTTAAGTTCTGTGTTCACTGCCTTGGTGTGGTGGATGCAGGGCCACTTGAGGCTTTCGAAAGGAAATAGATTGATGCAGCAATTGTCTTTCCTTCAACCTTCCCACCCCCGACCAAAGGAAAAGGTAGAGATAGAAGTGACACCAAGTGTGGAAGTGTTTTGAAAGTCAAAGGGCCACCTGTGCTGGAATTATTCTCTTGCGTTTCTGTCCTGTTTCAAAAGATACAGCTTAATGCTGCTTTCACTTTAATTCTGAAGAGTTGTTGATAGGATTGCTGCTTTTTCTGCCACGCTCCACCAAAGGATGCACTATGGTATCAACATTGCATAGCCACTGTTGCATACTTCAGATTTAGCTTTTGTAGACTTAGACTGTGCACAATCTAATTTGTTTAGTTATTATATAAAATGTTTAGGTTTGCTAAATCAATACTGAATGGCTATGGGTCCTTGTGAACTTGAATTTTTTTTCACTTAGTATACACTGAGTTAAATACTACCTTCTTAGAATAGCTTTTCTTGCTTTTCAAAAAAAAACATTGCTTGTCCCTTCCTGCCTTTTTTTTTTAAAAGGCTGCATCCTTTATTTTTGCTTCTGTCTTAGGGGCAGTACCAAGATTTAGTCTGATTCTCGAGATGAACAGCTTGTCCAAAGACTGGAGGCATTAGAAATTTTTTTGTTTTTATTTGAAAGGAGAGGAGATTAGATAGGGTTAATAAAAGTAAATGGATTGTCCCACTATGGAAACAATAGTTGGACCTGAAAAATATAATAGAATATCTAAAGGTGTCAAGGGGAAGTAAGAGGTTTGTTTACAGAATTAATTATGCTGACCTGGAATTTGCTAAATATAGATTGAGTGATAACTTGTAGAGTTGAATTGAATGTGCCCTTAACAAGGGGAAAATTGCAGGATATCTGGCAGGGAACTGATGGATTGGACAAATTGATTAAAGAGCTAGTACAGATAGGGAGAACCCTTTAAGTCCATCCTATGCTGTAAAATCCCCAAGTAGACCACAGATATCTTGTGCTTCTTCCCCAGCCTCAGTCTCAATACAATATTTGTAACTGCACCCTCTAGCTGTCTGCTGAACCATCCCATGAGTCAGTGAGCAAACTAGCTTGTCCGTTCCAGGGTGCCTTGAAAGCACTTGCTGACCAAATAAAATTCTGGTGATCAAATAAACTGGCAACCAATTTATTTCTGTTAATTACAGGCCACCCCTTCAGCACAAAGCGGAACAAAATCCTGGGCACAGGCGAGTGTTACACATGGTGCACAAGGAGATGGTGAGTTTAAATCAACCTGTCAAAATACTGCTTGAGCAATTCATTTGAGCTATGATCATGATAGTCTGCAGTACATCTGTTGCAGTGTGCTAAATGTTCCAATGATGGTGCTTGTAATTTGAGAATTGAATATCTCACTTTATTAACTCACTTGAATTCGGTAGCGTCTGGTTTCTGTGCAACAGCACTGTCTAGTATTGTTGAACTCTGTCTGTGTGATTTTTTTTCTCTCTGTGAATCCCTCAGTGTCAGAGGTATATAGCACAGAAACAGGTCCTTCAGCCCAACTTGTCCATGCTGACCAGATTTCCTAAACTGAACTTGTCCCATTTGCCTGTGCTTGGCCCATATCCCTCTAAAACCTTTCTACGTACCTGTCCACATGTCTCTTAAATGCTGTAATTGTATTTGGCACTACCACTTCCTATGGCAATTCATTTCTTATACTCATCATCCTTTGTGTGGAAAAAGTTACTCCGACAACCCATTTTTAAAATTTTTCTCCCCTTAAATCCATGTCCTTTTAGTTTTTGACAGTCCTACCCTGGGGCAAAAATATCTTTTTATTTTATGAATATCTATAAGGTCACCCATCCAGGGAAAATAGCCCCAGTCTATTCAGCCTCTCCTTATCGATTTAAACCTTTTCAGTCTTAGTAATATCCCAGTAAATCACTTTTTGCACACTTTCCAGTTTAGTAATGTTCTTCTAGAGCAGGGTGACCAGAATTTTATGCAATATTTCAAATCTTTGACAATTTCTTCCATTCTCACTCCATTACCTTGTTCTGTTGGCAGGTTGTGTGGCAGGCCCTTGTCCATTTGCAAATAGGGTAGGATTTGTACTTGAACCAGTCTAATTGACTGAGATTCATGAAGGACTTGTAGTTTCATTGGGATTTGAATTTAAACCAGGCACTATTGATGAAAAGACATTTGTGTAGAATACTGAAGTAGTGGAATTCTTGCCAGTTTGTCACTTGATTGGATAGTGAAATAGGGAGCAGTTCTCTTGTTTTCTTGCCAAACTTGTGTCTGTCTTCAATTGTACTACTTTTCCACTATCCTTGGCTACGTTTGAGTAAGATAGAAGGCTAGTACAGAGTTTGTTAGGTGGCTGTGAACTTTGGCCCTAGAAGTCTTAAGCCACTGTATTGCTCAATTCGAGAACTGAAAGAGTGTTTAATGCAGTTTGTTCATCTTAATGTTTCTTTTAAGCTAGAAATAATAACCCTGAAATAATCTGATGAGAGATACTATTGTGATGTCAGTGTTGTGACCTGATTGGCTGGTTTTATTATAGTGGCTATGTTGCTTGGTGTTAAGGTGAGTATTTCTTTAATAACTATTTTTGCATTAAAATAAAGGTAGTTCCATGGGCTTGTTCAGAAAGTATATCTATTAGGAATGTCTAACCTCACATTTTTAGGCATTTTTATGTTTGAGAAACAGAAAAGGCAAAAACTATTAGTGGGGGAGTTGTATGTGCACCTCAAACTATATTAAGCGGGTAGGTGGAGATGTATGCATTAGAGACATCTGTAATTGAATGACTTTTATCTGTATAGAGATTGGCCTAATCAAATTCGTAATTATACAGCAGAAGAGGAATTCCTGGGCAAATATGCTAAAGAGCTAACTAGAGAACACCCATCCTAGACTGCAAATTGTCATGGGAAAGGAAGAATTGGCAATCTTGCTGAGGCCCTTTTTAGGATTGGACAACCGTAATATAGAATTCCCCATCAAGGTGGAGTAAATTAGTTGTTTCTGTGACAAGATCTAAGAGCATGTAGCTCACTGACAACAATTGCTCATTACTATGTGGAGCAAAAATAAAACAGGAAAGGTAGCCAAGCATGGCTAACAAGGGAAATTAGAGGAAATATTCAATCCCAGGAATATGCGTAAATTGGTCAGAAGAAAAACAATAGATTGGAACAATTCAGAATTCAGCTATTAAAGGCAATGTAGTTTAAAGGAAAAATTAGTGGGAAAAGTTAGCTTGCGGGGAATGTGAAAATTGTCTGACAGTAAAAGTTTCTTTAGGTATGTGGAGAGAGAGATTGAAGACAAAATGTCGTTACAGTCAGAAAGAAGTGAATTTATATGGGCGAATAAAGGAATGGCTGGCAACTAAATACATATTTTGGTCCTGCGCTCATTAAAGGAGGGCACAAATAACCTACCAGAAATTTTGGGAAGCACAGGGTTTAGGGAGAGGGAGATATGAGTATTAGTAGGGAAGTGGTTTGGTGAAATTGATGGGATTCAAGGCTGATCAATCCCCAGGCCTTGGTGATCTACATTCCAGAGTACTTGAAGTGCCCCTTAAAAATACATTGGTCATTTTCCAGGTTTCAGTACACAGTATAAGAAGGCAGAGAGAAATAAACTGCGAATTATAGACTACCTGACATCAGTAGTGGAATCTGATGTTTTGTCAATTTTATAAAAGAATTAGGAAGCTGAGCTTTTGGAAAACAGTCATAGGATCAGGCAGTCATCATGGGTTTACCAAAGAGAAATCACACTTGGCAAATCTTCTGAAATTCTGAGGATGTAACTAGTTGAATTGATTCAGGAAGTCAGTGGATATGGTTTATTTAGACTTTCATGAGTCTTTGGACAAAGTCTTCCAAAAAAAAATGAATATGTAGAACTATGGGTCTAGTGGATTGAGAGGGGTAGAGAACTGGTAGGCAGACAAGCAAAGGGTAGGAATAAACAGGTCATTATCCATATGGAAGGCGGTTACTAATGGGGTATGGCAAGGATCAGTGCTGGACCTCCAGCTATTCACAATATATATTAATGATTGGGGGAACTCGATGTAATATCCTCCTCCAAGTTTGCAGGTGAAACAGCTGGATGATAGGGTGACGAGGGTACGAAGATGTTGCGTTATGATTTGTAAAAACTGAGTGAATGCACGGTAGGTGCAGCATCATGGAGATATATGTGAGGTTATCCACTTTAGTAAAAATAAGAAGGCAGATTATTATCTGGCTATAGGTTTGAGACAGGAACGTGCAGTGAGATCTGCGTGTCCTCCTACACCAGTCCAGAAGTACAGTCAGTCTAAGGATAGAGCTGTACTGTTCAGGACTGAGATGGTTTGCAAACCCTTTCCCAGGGAGTGGTGAGTCTTTGGAATTTGTTACTGTAGTAAACTGTCAAGATGAAAACATTTGATTTCAAGAAAGAGTTGGATGTAGCATTTGTGACTTAAGATCAAAGGATTTAATGGAAAAGCAGGAATATGCTATTTTGTTGGATGATCAGCCATGATCATAATGAAAGGCGGAGCAGGCCTGAAGGGCTGAATGGCCTAAAGCTCCCCCTGCTTTGTGCTTCCAAATTAGTTGTTAGCCCATCTAACATTAAGATCTGACCCCAACATTGGTACTGTGTATTCAGAATAATATGAAGTTGCCCAGCTCCAGTTCATGTCAAAGTATCAAATGCAGGGTTGAAGCCTCCAACTTCTAATACTACTAAAGATAATATAGAAAGTAAATGTTTAACTGAGTGTTATTTGAGACTTAAAACTGGTACTTGTGTATTTGAGACCTATGCGATTTATGCTTGTGACGTGACTACTTAGCTTGTTCTCCTTTGGCTTCATTGAAGTGCAAGATTGAGACTTGCAGCGCAATTTGGCTGATGTACACTGTGTATGCATGACTCGTGTACTATTTGGTTGTCTTGTCCTTCAGAAAATCTGCAAGCAAAGGTGTGACCTTGCTATTTTGGGTGTTTTGAAAGATTCCCTGACACTGTTACATGGACAAAGAGAGCTTTTCCAGTATCGTGGGCAATATTTCTTCCCGTTGCAAGTTGAAAGTGGATTAATTGCTTGTCTCATTGCCATTTATGGAAAATTACTAACATAGCATGATATATGGATATTTATTGGTCATGCCTGAAAGAGTGGTGGAAGCAGATTCAAATTTTTTCAAAACTCATTTGGATAACTAGTTGAAGAGAGGAATTTCCCAAACATTTGGAGCAAAGAGCAGTGAAGTGGAAGTATTAGGATATCTGTAGTAAAGAAATATGGTACTGTTGTAATGGGCCAAATGGTTGCCTCCTGTGCAGCAGCATTGTGATTCTTTTGAAAGAAATCATTATATGGAAAGCTTTGAAAGAGTACATTTAATACTTGTCTAAGTGGAAAGCACAAGTGCAGTTGGATAGATTTTATTAAAATGTGCACCTCTTGCATTCAGGTGGAAAGGGATCAAACCAACAGTCGCCATTCTCTCGCGAGGAATTTCCAACCCTGCAAGCGGCTGGAGATCAGGACAAAGTTGGCAGAGAAAGGGACATTGCAGATCAGTCGTATGGGCCAGGACCAAGCCTCCGCCCTCAAAGTAAGCATTTCTTCTCCATTGCACATGTCTTTGCTTTTGAATTTTCTAAATTTGAAGTATGGCTGTATTAGAGCTGTCATTTTTTTTTCAAGAAACTAGTTGATCACTTGGAATCAAAATGGAGTTTCTCCGAGGATCAGTCTTTTGTTTCTTTGCTTTATGATATGAGTGAGGTAGTTTTGGGAAACCAAAAGAAAAAATTGTGTTCTCCATCTGTGCAATGAAATTCAGTGTTTTCTTCATATACAATTCAGGCAGACTTGCAATTACAGAAAGGGTCACTTTTTTTTCCCTGGATGAAACCCTTGTGAAGGAAACTGAAATCTAGGACTTTCTCCCTTCATGTGGTTGAGACTCATGGGTCAATTAAAGCTTCAAAACTGAGCTGGTTCTTTAATCGAGGGTACAGTGAGTTGTAGGTCCTAAGGTGAGTGAATAAAACGAAGATCCAGATAATCGAGTGGTGGAAAACGTTAGGGAGCTGAATGGTCTGCCTACTTTGGTTTTATTTGTGATCAATACTGGTTGGGTTTGTTTTTAACACCAGTCTACTAAACTGTGTTGCATCAGAGATGTGCAAACAATTGCTTCTATATGGGCATCCAATTATACACAGACTGGGGCTGATTCTACAGTGTGAGACAGATGGTGCTAGAGAAAGTGACCAGCTGGGAGCTGATACAGATGCAGTGAAC